>NC_044571.1:39383806-39690591 GCF_901933205.1 Camarhynchus parvulus
GCGGTAATGCCGTGAGACGGCAGGGGCCAGGAGCAGTGTGTAGCACTTTTTTACAGGACGGGAACCTCGGCCGAGCGGCAGCCGGTGCCTCTGCCCTGCCCAGCTGCGGCTGAAGGACGCGCAGCGCCGCGTATTTTGCGCGCCCTGCCCCACTGCGCCGCTCATTCTGCAGGCAGCACACACCCGGCACAACGGCCCCCGAAACGGGTCTGCCGCAGCACTGCCGGCTTTTATTAGATGCACCTTTTTCCATCTGGAGATGCCCATATAAACGTTAGAGGCAGGGGAGAAGCGTCCCAATAAAGCGCGATGGACTTTGTAATACAATTTATGCTGTCATTCATAAATAACAATGCCATATGGTAACCATATTGCTTATACAAGTAAAGCCGTCAAAGTGTCACTATTTGATTTATCTCAACAGCTTCTTCCAACGGTGACGTTCAGAGAGAGGGGAAGTGGGAAAGAGAGAGAGAGCAGAGCAAAATTTGGCCTGGGTTTCCTGAGACCGCCTCTGTCTTTATCTCTTTCTTTTTTTCTATATATGGGTAGATAGATAGATAGATAGATAGATAGATAGATAGATAGATAGATAGATAGATAGATAGATAGATAGATAGATAGATAGATAGAAGGAAATTTTTTTTCTTTATTTTATCCCTAACTGAGCAAACCCCAAAGGGGTTGGCCCCTCTTTCCCTGGCGATGCGCACACTGAATACGACAGCTCCGAAACTTCGGCTCCTAAATCCCTGTCCCAAAGGTGCGGCGGGTCCCGGCCCTGACAGCCCCTAGCCGCGGATCCTCGTGCCAGCCTCAGGTTCCCTCCTGGACGCACGGAGCGACATTTGGCACAGGAGAAGTTTAATTTTTAAGAGTGCAAGTTATGCACCCGCTGAGCCCCTCCATAGGGAAGGGGTGGGGAGTCTCGCTGCTATATCGCTACTCCCTTTCCCTTTCGTGCCTCTGGGCAGCCTCCCCCTCTCGGCCGAGGTCCCGGCGCCTCCGTGCAATCCCCGTGACGGGACAGTGGGCAGGGTGCCGTGGGTCCGTCCTGTCCGTGTGGGTCCCCACGGGGCTGTGGCTCGGGGCGCTCCCTCCCGCTGCGGGCGGACTCCACCTCCGATGGCGCACGTTCGGGGAGGGCACGGCGCCACAGGCTCCCCACGAGCAGCAGAGCAGCCCCACGGGCGTGGAAAGCCACGCGCGACGGCTCGGGAGGAGGGTAGGCTTTATTAGCGTGTTTGGGGAGTCTAGCAGCTCTTCTCGGGGAAAGCGGCAATCGCGCTCCCCTTCTAATGGTTCCCCAGAAGAATGCTTTACACCTTGTAAAATATTGCTCCCCGCTCCCTAACTATCAATAAGACCTGCATTAAAGACGATTGTTTGTAAATGGTGTTCATGATCATTAGCATACATTTACATAATGCAGCTCACAGCGCAGCGTTTTACGGTTAAACACCTCCTAAAGCCGATAGCCCGAGCTGAGTTTATAGAGGAAGCTCTACGAAATAAATGTGAAGGCTTCCAGGCTTTCACCCCGCCTCTGCAGCCTCCCCCGATGTCCCTTGGCAGGTTTGCCGGCGAGCGGAGCCCTGCGGGAGGGCTCTGCAGCCGGCTCCGCCGCGGGAGCGGGGCGCGTTTCGACCCCCGACGGGGGCTCTCGGGTTGTGGGGGGCTGTGGGGGCAGCGCAGCGCGCCTCCCCTCTGCGGCAGCCTGGGCCTGAGCTGGTGTCGGTGAGTTAATGGACTTTAAATTCTTCATGGTTCTTTTGGAGCTGGCAGCGTCCAAAATTGTCCCTGCGCGGGCAGCCACCTTCTCTGCCCGGCGTTTGCAGCCAGTCCTAAAAATGAGCGAATTTCCACGTGAGTCTCCAACAACCCCTCCCTCCCCACAGTCACAGGTCAGCTGCCTATTAGCCAGCTATAAAATAATTCCATTTTTTTATAGCCTCTCATAAAAAGAAATTGATCGGGGTATATATTTGAATTAAGACATATTAAATCGATGACAGATACACATCACCTGCGTTTACCAGGAGAGAGACAGGGAGGTGTGCAGAACGTTCCACGGAGCTGTGATACTTGTTGTTCACCTCCACAGCGTCTCCCACCAAACCATTCCATCTCTGGACCTTGCTCCAGCAAGGCACCCAGAATTTGGAGAGGAGGGAGGGCACTATTTGGATGGACGAGTAGAAAATGCATGTGTATAAATACCCGTTCAGACGTATGGCTACTTTGCGTGAAGTTTTTATTGTGCAATAAAACCATCGAGCAGCCGCTTTTAAAACCCGGGGATCATTTATTCCCATTCCTTGCCTTGCAGCATCACTGAAACCCCCACGGCGGCCACACGAGCCGGGAGCATTGGCTCGTCTCCGGTGGGGGGGGAGAAGGGAGGAAACCAGAGGGTCTCTCTCCCCCTTGAGCTCCCCCTAGAGCCTCTCATCCCCTTTTGGCAGCCATGGGCCAAATCCTGCGAGTTTTCCCCCCGCGAGAGGCAGGGGAGGGGGAGCCTGGATCCTGGCCCAGGAAATGCCGGACCAGCACGGGGCTTCCTTTGAACGCGGCTTGGCACAGGGAAGCGGCCAAGACGCACAGATGTAGTTTCCTCAAGGGGATTCGGTGGCCGGGGAGAGCCGGAGGTGCGTGTGGGTCCGCTGGCGTCCCCTGCCTCTTTTCCTCTCCTGGAGAGGCGGAGAAGAGTCCCTGGCTGCCCCGTGGGCAGGGAAGGGCAGCCAGCTTGCCTGCACTTTCCAGGAGCGCGGGAGCTCAAGGCATTCCCAGGGAGACCAACAGCCTAAAGAAAGCAGATGACATGTCAGTAAAAGCTACTTCTCTTCCCACAGAAAAGTCACGACAGTGCTCCTTTCCCCTTTTGGCTGGCAGGGAAATCCCGGCCTTGCCTAGTCAACCCCCTCAAAGGGCGGCATCCATTGTACCGAAGGGCCAGTTTCGGCGCTCCACAAAGAGCTTCGCTTTCGAGGACCAGCACACCCCGCACCCCAGGGGCGGTCCCATCGCTGTCCCCGCCCGTCCTCTACCTCTGCCCCCTTTTAGGAGAGCTGCCACTTTTCCTGCCTTTTCGTCTGGGGCAGCAGTTCAGGACCGACACACACCAGCCGGAGACTCCCCCGTTTCCCAACCTACCGTTCCGACATCCGAAAGAGTCGAGGAGCATCTATGCTCGGGGCCAGTTTCGCTGCGGGGGTTTCATCTCTATTTCGCCGCTGCTGCATGAGGGCTGAAGGGGATGCAGCTGCCTGGACTGCGGCTGGCGGACCGCCGAGGGGCGTGGGGTGGCTCTCCCCACGGGATGCCCCGGGAAGCCTCTGCGGGAGGAGGAAGCCCCAAAGCGGCAGCGAGTGCAGGCTCCCAAAACTTGGCTCTAACATGTGCCACTTGCCCCCCTCCTCCTCCCCTTCCCGTTCCCTCGTTTATTTTCTAAAGGAAAGGAATCCCAACCCCCGCCGTTTTCTTTTCAGGGAAATTTTGGCCGCCTTCTCCTAGCGGTGCCTTGGGCATGAGTACACACAGGCTCAGCCTCGCGTGGGCGTGGGGTTGCGCACATTGTTGCAGGAGGGAGCGCTTTCCCGCCTCATCCATGAATGAACGCGGCCCTCCAAAAAAAAAAAAGAAAAAGATAAGGGAACTGAGCCCAGAGCCGGGCAGCAGCCGCGCCACCAGGCGAGGAGAGAAACCCCACGGCCCCGCAAACGTAAACACGGCAGAGCACCTGAGCAGGGCGCCCCGTCCAGTGCCTGGGGAGCAGAGGCAGCTGCTGCCCGGTGCTACCGGCGGGGGGCGGCGGGGGAGGCGCCGGGTGCGCCCCGTCGGGCCCCGCGCGAAGTTTTGCGAGTGCAACTTCGGGGGGCGGCGCGGGGGGGCCCGGGGGGGCGGCGGGGGCGGATCCCCGCTGCGCCGGCGGCCTGAAAGGGAGCCAATCGCGGGGCCCCGGCCGCTGCCAATCATCGCCATCCGTCCAATCCCTCCGGCGCGGTGTCCGAGCCGTATTCCCCAGCGCGCCGCCGAAGTGTGGTGAGGGCTCTGCCAATCGCGGGCGGGCAGAGCGGGGCCGGGGATGCGCGGGGCTCGGAGCGCAGACAAAAGAAGTTAAAGAGCCGCTTAATATATACATGTTTTTGAAGGCGGGTAAAGGGAAAAAAATAACAACAGCGAGCGTAGATGGGCTTGGCTGTGTCGTTATGGAGCCCCCTTTGAGCAAGAGGAACCCGACACTGAGATTAGCGGATTTGGCAGCGGCTCAGCCCCATCCTCACCAGAACATGACAGGCTTCCCGGGGCTGGGGAACCACCACGTCCACCCCCACCACGCGGCCCACCTCCACCCCGGGGACGCGGGCGGCGACCCCGGCGGCGCCCTCACGCCGCTCGGACCCGAGCACATGGCGCAGCCCGCCGCCCTCAAGCTCACGCCCGAGGCGCTCACCGCCGCCGCCTTCGCCGCGCCCGCCGCCACCACCACCACCACCGCCGCCACCGCCGCCGCCACCACCGCCGCCGCCTACGCGCCGCCCGCCGCCGCCCTCCCGGGATACCCGTCGGGGAGGCGGCGGGCCGGGACTTTCTCCTGCGGCGGGAGCTGCCCGCTGCCGCCGCCGCCACCGTGCACGGGGCGCTGGGCGAGCAGCACCCGCCCGCCGGCTCCCCCACCTTCCGCACCCGCCACCGCACGGCGTCTTCTTCTCGGCCGCCGGCACCTACGGCGCGACCGACGGGGCGCACGCCGCCTTCCCGCCGCCGCCGCCCGGCGAGCAGGGCGCGCCCGCCGGCCGCCACCCGCCGCTCAACGGGCAGATGCGTCTGGGGCTGGCGGCTGCCGCCGGGGAGCTCTACGGGCGCGCCGAGGCGCACTACGGGGCCGCCGCCGCCTCCTCCTCCTCCTCCTCCTCGGCGCTGCAAGGCTACGGCTCCGTCAACCTCAACCTGGCGGCGGCCGGGCATGGACACCCGCACCACCCCCATCCCCACCACCACCACCATCATCACCACCACCACCATGCCCACGTCGGGGCCGCGGCGGCGGCGGCAGCGGCCGGGGCCTTCCTGCGATACATGCGACAGCCCATCAAGCAAGAGCTGATCTGCAAGTGGATCGACAGGGAGCCGCCTCCTCCACCTCCGCCTCCGCCACCGGGCGCTAGGAAGCCTTGCTCCAAAACTTTCAGCACGATGCAGGAGCTGGTGAGCCATGTCACCGTGGAGCACGTCGGTGGGCCCGAGCAGAGCAGCCACGTGTGCTACTGGGAGGAGTGTCCCCGTGAAGGCAAGCCCTTCAAAGCGAAATACAAACTCATCAACCACATCCGAGTACACACGGGAGAGAAACCCTTCCCTTGCCCCTTCCCCGGCTGCGGGAAGGTCTTCGCTCGCTCCGAAAACCTCAAGATCCACAAGCGGACTCATACAGGTGGGTTGTTCTTCACACCCCCCACCCCCCCTCCCCGCAAGGATTTCCTTCCTTTTTTTTTTTTTCCTCCGCTTTCCTCCTCTTTTCCTCCTCTCCTACGCACCGCCGAACATGTGACTTTTTCATGAATAAGTAATTCGGCAGCACACGGGCCACGCACACACAGCTACGCACACGCACCCGGCCCCTCTGCCCTGCACACACGTGTCGCGTCCCCCCCCTTCAGCCCCCCCTTCACCTTGGGCAGCTCCCTCCCCACCCCCACCCCCTCCGCTACCCACCTCCCGCATCCCGGCAGCACCGGATAAATACACCGATTAATAAATAACGCGCAGCCGGGCCAAGATGAGCAGCAGCCCCTGCAGAAGAGCGAGGAGAGGATGAGCGCTCGCCCTTCCCTGCTCCCGCTGCCCTTGTCCGGGGCACCCCGGGGGGCTCACCCCGCATCTGGGAAGCGCTGCGCTCTGCCCCTTCCCCGGCACGCCGGAGGACGGCGGTTCTGCTCTTCCTGCCGCTTCTGTCGGCGGGGACGGAGCCGGGCGGGTGACGCTTGGCCCGACGGAGATGGGGCCGCGGGGGCTCTTGGGGGCGCAGTTCCCCTGCGCTGCGCTGCGCTGCGGGCGGCGGTGCCGGTGCTCGGGGCTGCCGGTGCTACCGGCACTACCGGGCTGCCCCTGTGACCAGCGCTCCTGGGGCTCCCCCGCTCCGGACTGTCCCTGCTAGCGGGACCAGCGATGCTGCCGGGTGTGCCCCCCGGCTTGGGCTACCGATGTTGCGGAACTACGGGGGATGCTGAGGGCACTGCCCTGCCGGGGCTGCCCGTGCCGCCGGGCTACCGGAGTGACGCCGGTCCCGCGGCTCCTGGTGCTGCCTGGGCTGCCGCCGCCTGCGGCAGTGCCCGCGGAGTCGGGAAGCAGGGAGCGAGGCGGGGGCAGGCTCTCACCGGAGGACGCTTCCCTCCCATTGTGGATCTGAGAAGCAAACTTCAAAGTCGCCCCGACTGCTCGGCGGGGTACAGGAGGAGGGAGCGGCACCCCGGAGAATGCCTCGGGGGACAGGCGGGGGCCCTTGAAAGGGCTTGGGGTGTCTTTGAGCCTTTTAGTGTTTTATTTTTCTGGGTTTGGTTCTGGTGGTTTTGTTGGGTTTTTTTTGTTTTGTTTGTTTGTTTGGTTTGGGTTTCCCCCCCCACTTTCTCCTCATTCCTTGCCACTCCCGAAATACGCATTTCCATCTGCCGAAAACGAACGAAGCCGGGATTTATAGTGGCAGACAAATATTATTCCTTGGAGGATACTTAAGGAAGTGGAGTTGCCGTAATTGCTTTCTTGATTTATTGTTTGCTGCTCGGGAAGAGAAAAGCGGCGACCGTACAACGTGTTGTTCCGATGTAAAACCAAATGGCCCATGGCTGAAAGGATTATAGATTTTTATCTCCAGAATATGTCAGGCACGAGCCCGTGTGTAGCAGCGGAGCCCTGAGGGTGCCTAGCGCTCTACACCCCGAGCCGGGGATGGCGTGTGGGGGGAGATTTCTCTGGGGGAGAGGAGGGGGTTACAAAGTCTGACACTTTGTGTTGTTGTTGTGCTAACGACACCGTGGAATGAGTTAGCTGGAGGTCCGCGGTTTTGTCATCTATTCGAAAAACTAAAGTTCACCGGGGACTTTTTTGGGCTCCTCAACTCCTTACCCATCTCAGCTCCAAGGGCCAGGCGGGAGGGAGGTGGTAAGAAGTCCGGGAGAGGCTTTCGTGGAGGCAGAGAGATTCAGCCGGGAAAAGGAGCCCCCCACCAAAACCCGAATGCGTATCAGGCGCAGTTCGCAGCTCTTAGATGAGGTCGAGCATTGCCCCGAGGCAACGCGTGGGACGTGGCTTCTTGCAATGAAAATTTGGAGAAGTTTTCAGCTTGGGGCTGCCTGTAGTTCCCGGGAGGGTGTCTGCGCTTGAGCCCACGAAGAAAGGCTCTATCCACGCAGAAGGGTTCGTTGCACCAAAGCAGCCCTCGGGGTGGGGGCCAATAGCCCACCTCGAATGACAGCTCTGCCCATGGGAAGGCAAAGGTGACAGGAGTTTTTCCCTATGTATTTCTTCCCACGCCTTCGAGTGGACAAGGGATCCTAAACTTTCTGCCGTTCCTATCAGATTAATTACCGAGATTTTGCCACTTCAGCTTTAACTTAGTCGTATGCAGCCTGGGAGCAGGAGAGATTTACAAAATATTCGTATATTATGGGCGTTTGGTGCGCCCGGGGTGGGGGGGTGGAGGGGGGAATAATAACACTATAATCGTATCATTAGGCGAATTTGCATGTTTCTGATAATTCTTGAGGAAGAAGAGTATTTCAGTAATTCAGGAAGCATTTGTTGTTTGGGACCTTTTTCTCCTTCTTCCTTTTTCTCCTTCTTCCTTTTTCTCCTTCTTTTTTTTTCTTTTTTTTTTTTTTTCTTTTCTTTTTCTTCAGAAGCATCCGCCGGGGGGCTGCATAGCAAGCTCTGCAGCTACTGCCCTGTTCTGGGGACAAATCACTGTTCCCAAACCCAGTGCATTCTAGGGGGAATAGGGACCTAGTCCCTTCTGCAATTTTGCTTTCCCCTCGCCAAGGACCATGTTCAGGATGCTCAGGCTTCCTTCCAACGATTCCTAGACCCTCCAAAAACAGTGATCCCAAGCCCCATCTGTGCCTCTCCCCTCCACCCGCGCTGCTAATGCCAGGAGGAGTTAGGGGACGGCGCCCGGCGTCTCGCCCCCTTCCGTGGGTTGAAACCACCTACAAATGGTTAAACTCTGACGTGATGCCCTCGTCAGCACAACGGGGACACACCGGGACCTTCACCAGTCCTGAACTTATGGGGAATTTGATCGTCATGATCTGGAGTCTGGGGAGGGTGCCCACGCGTGAACCCGAGTGGAAAGACACTTCCCTAAGACCCTGAGGAAGTGGACACGGTTTGGTCCAGCTGGTTGAAGCATTTCTCAGGGGCTGTGCTTCGGGCTCTGCCAGTCACGGCCAGCAGCAGGATGTGTGAGCCTTCACCTTGGGGTAACACACTTAGAAACTGCTCAAAACCTCCTGGAGATTTGCTTTGTTTTCCCAGAAAAATTAACAGTAATTAATGAACAAACGAAGTGACTGGAAGCTTGTCTCGGGGGTGTGCCAAGGTTTTCATTTACTTAAAACCAACGAGGCACAATTTAATTTTTTTTCCCCTTTTTTTTTTTTTTGAAGATAAACCTTGCACTTTCTAGTGCTACCACATTGGTGGTAGGTGAGGCGATTTTAATTGAACAAATTGATGCATAAATAAGCTGTGGAGGTGTATGTTTCTATAGTAACAGCCAAGAAATTGCTTCTAAAAATAAAAATAGTTTTCTTAGTTCCATTATTATTTTAATAAATAATAAACGCAATACGATCTTACAAAGGGGAGGAGCAGTAAAAATCGCTTGCTAGTAAGGAGAAAATGTCCACTGAGAGAGCTGCTGGGCTGTTATTTCTGAGCCCTCAGAGCAAATCACATCTGAAAATACACATCAGCCATGTCTAAAGGGACTCAGGAGTCGCGATAGTAATGACAAAGATAATCAGTGCAGGTCTGTCTGTACTGGACTCACCGTAGCACGGCAGAGCGAGAAAAATTCGCTGTAAGAAGCTTCGGTACAGGGATCTGGCACTTCTTTCTTTTTTCCTCTGGTGTCTCAACAAGAGGCATTTACCCAGTCGCATTCGGGATCTGTGAGGAAGGGTCTGCTCGGGAGCTATGGGGAAGGACATGGCTGTAAGTAGCAGAACATATGTGTTCCAGGGTGTGCTGCAGGAGACGAGCGTGTGTGAGAAAGCTACGCCAGGCTAACCGCCCGGGGCTGATTTTCACAACCCCTTTAACTGTTAAGCAAAGTGTAAAAACTCTTCAAAGTACATCATCCGCACACGTTTAGACCCAAATTTGCCCAGGGTGAGCAGCTACGCTGCCCTCATCTCCGATGTCTAGGTTGGTCCCCCTAACTTGCAGGTTCCCAGTCTGGGCTGCGGGGTGCTCCCTCCTTTGTGTCGGGATGCTTAAACAGGTGTTACTTTTATTTTCCCCAAACTAATTATTCCTCCAGCGCAGTGCCCATTGGGAAAGGATTACGCCGGAGATGTGCCAGGCGAGCCAGGCTGCCGGCAAACGCCAGCCCTCGCAGGCAAAGGCATTGAGAGGTTTTGTTTGGGCTCGGTCATTAGAGCGGTAATGAAGGTTTCTCGTGTGCGAGGGGAGAGCCGCAGAGGGCAAACAAGGCCGGGGGGGCCCTGCCGCCGCCAGCCCGGGACTCGGGGCCTGAGGGCTGCCAGAGACGTGTGACAAGCAGCAAAACACGGGGGAAAAGTCGGAAACCTCGGACATGTCACGACTGTCGCGAAGGGGGAGGAAAGAAGGGCAAGGGCAGGAAAAGGAGGGAAGGGGGATGTTTACGCTCGCCGCTCGCCCCGCAGGCCGCGCTGCCGTGCGACGGGCGGGCTGCGGGCAGGGCCAGTGACGGTGCCGTGTGTCCCCTGTGTCCCCGCAGGGGAGAAGCCCTTCAAGTGCGAGTTCGACGGCTGCGAGAGGAAGTTCGCCAACAGCAGCGACCGCAAGAAGCATTCCCACGTCCACACCTCGGACAAGCCCTACTACTGCAAGATCCGCGGCTGCGACAAGTCCTACACGCACCCCAGCTCCCTGCGGAAGCACATGAAGATCCACTGCAAGTCCCCGCCGCCCTCCCCGCCGCCGGGCTCCCAGGGCTACGCGGCGGCGGGGCCCCCCGACGGCCCGCTGCCCCCCGAGGCAGACCCTGCCGCCGAGCCGCCCCGCGGCCGCCGGGCCGCGCTCTCCCCGCCGGTCACCGACCTCAGCGAGTGGTACGTCTGCCAGGCCGGGGGCGCGCCCCGCCGGCCCCGCACCCCCTCCAGCCGCGGCACCTCCCCGGCATCCGAGGAGGATGAGCCCCACAGGACCTCGGGAGGCAGAACTGCTCCCTAGGGCCGTGCCGAGCCGTGCCAAGCTGCCGGTGGCCCCGGCCCCACCGCACTGGCCCGGGCCGCAGAGGCAGCCACCTGGCACGGGGGGCTGCCGTGGAAGTGCCATCAGGTTTTACTCACGCTATTTATTCCATGTATGAAACCCTATGGTGTTTGTATGGTAACTAATTTAATTAAAGAGACTCGGACCTTTTTTTTTTGTTTTGGTAATTAAAAGCATTAATAATGCCAGGCTGGGCCGTCCCAGTCCCCCGAGCCGCACAATTTTGCAGGGGGACGATGTCAATGGAGATGCCCATCTTCCACTCTGCCCATGCCCATTGCTCTTAACAAGATGAAGCTGACGGAGGCTGCAAACAGGCAGAACCCAGCCGATCTCTGGAATGGCTCTTAAGTACCTTAGCTGCCACCCCAGCGCCTCCTCTTTGGCCTGGGTAAAGCCCCAGGTCAGCAGCAGCCTCTTGTCTGTAAAGCAGCACCTGCTAAAGCTCCGGCTAGTTAGGGACAGGTTGCACATCCCTTAAAATAAAATAAAATAAAATAAAATAAAATAAAATAAAATAAAATAAAATAAAATAAAATAAATGCATTTCCCCACCCCTCTTTCAGATCAGCTCCTTTGTAATTGAGGGTTTCTCTCCCGAGTCGGGGGTCCCACCTGCACCTGGCATTTTCTCTCCAGCTTTCTTTCACCCTTAGCCGTAACTGTGTGCAAACGATTTACGAAAGGAAAGACAAAAGATGCAGGACTCCTTTTTCACTCCTCCACGGTTTGTACTTGCATGGCTCCTAGAACGTAGCCAGAGAATAAAAGAAACACGCTGCTATTTGACAACTGTGATACTGTGATACATTTTTGATTTTTTTTCCCTAAAAAAACCACACGAAAACTCTGCGAATTTTGCTTTCCTTGGGGTTGGTGTTATTATTACTTTGATTATTGTTATTTTTTTTTTTAAGTTCGTCTCTCAGACGAAGACTTTGCCTCATGCTCCCTCCAGCCCTCTGAGGGGCTGGGAGGGGGAGAAGCCCCCCGGGCCTGACGAGTCCCGGAGTAGGAGGCAGGCACAGAGGGATTATCTTTTTATTATTATTTTTATGTATATTATTTCATCTCTCCAACCGAGCCGATGCCTGCGTGCTTTTCACCATCCCCCTGAAGTGGCCCGGCAGAGTCACCTGGGAGGTGGGGACCAGAGCTGCTGGGAAGGAAGCCAGGGGTGGGGACACGGGCTGGGCTCGGGGTGCCAGCCTCCCAAACCTGCCGAGAACCCAGGCCTGCAGCCGAGGGCTGCGGGGACACCCCAGCCCAGAGCCCTCGAGTTGGGAGCGGGGCGCAAATGAAGTAAAGAGCACTAATTCCTCCTCAGAGACCCTGAGAGAAGAAGCGGCAGCCTCCCTCCCCTCCCCCAGGGCTTGTGGAAATGTGTTTTGTGTGCCGTGAATGGTGGATGTCGTCTTGTCATTGTTAATAACGTGTATGTGAACGCGATTATTTTGTACAGTCAAATTAATTTATTTTCTGACATCACCCTTTTTTTTCCCCTTTTTTTTTGACTCCCCTGTAACAGTACAGAGCACACCAAAGAATTATCTTATTAATTTTGGTGATAGATTGTTGTTTATGATGATGTGGTTTGTACAAAAAAGAAATCATTATATTTTTCAGCTTACTTGAATGAACGATGTAATGTGAAACAGACTCTTCCTGCATGTCCTCCGTGCGGTGTGTTGGTGCTGATAATATATAAATTTATGTATAGTTCATAGAGATATTATATTATTAGTACAGTGCATGGTGCTGTCACTCTGGAAGCCTTTAAACGTTGTCTTCATATTGTTGTGTTGGATCTAAAGAAGCAGGCGTTACTTTGAAAACAAACAGAAAACTTGAATAGAAAATAATTTTTTAAACCTCATTCAATTTGCTTTTTATCCGTTTTTCAAAGCCCACTTGAATAAATAGAAAATAATAAAGTGAGGTATGAACTTTTTAAAAAATAATTTATGTAATGTAATCTTATTAGAGATATATTGGTGCTGATTTATAAACGAACTTTTTAATTTATGCATTTTTTCAATAACAGATTGCACTATACATTACGACATGGCAGGGTTTATAAACTATGGCTCGGGGGGATATATCACTATTTTTATGTATTTGCTACACGTAGGGTCACACACTTGCCCAACAGTTTTATGACACATGATACCTCCTAAATAATAATAAAAAATTGCTAATTTAAAAATTTCACCTCTGTAAACCCCATAAAAACAACAACAAAAAATCATGCAAATGAATAAAAATATTATTCCTATGTATTGCATGTGCCTTACTAAGAGACAAGGGGCAGAGACAGACCAGAGCACCCCCTTTCCCCCCGAGGGTCAGCAGGTAGATCCAGACGCAGCCATAGCCCCCCAGCTCGGCAGGAGCAGCGCCGTGAGGTGTTGGGGGCGGCTGAGATGCTCCGGCTTTGCCCAGAGAAACCTGCGAGTAAATAGGGCTCTCCTGCGGGTTTGCCTCGGGTCTGCAGCCGGGCAGAGGAGGGGTGCTCGGGCAGAGCCAGCCCTGCTCCCCCGGGCTGCGGGCCTCGCTCCTGGGGCTGAGGGCGGGGCGCGGGCTGAGGATTTTGGGGTGCCCGGTCACGATGGAGCAGCTGGGTGCTCTGCTGCTGGCATCCCGTGCGCAGGGGGAAGAGAGGGAGGGACACGCAGGCACAGGTCAGACATTTATACACATGACATTCTTCATCTCTCTCAAGGACAGCTAATCGGAATATAAAATCTAATCAATTAACATGTTTATTTCTGTTGGGGAAAAGCAAAACAACAACAACAAAACAGCAACAAAAGAGGGAGATTTTCCTGGCAGTGTTCTCTTGAGGATACTCATGAGTTAAATAGCACTACTCTCCCGTAGTAGCCGTATAAGCGAAACCGTATGCCAGAAGATGATTCTGAAACACAGAGTGAGGTCAGACAAGAAATAACACCAGGAAATCACCGGAATGAAGGAGAAGAAAAACCCCGAAGTTTTCAGAAGCTGAGTGAGGGCAGGTTTGTCGTTTCGAGAGAGGAAAACTGAGTAAAACCCGTGAAAAAAATCCCGACAGAATCGTGTGTCGGCATCCTCCAGGATTATTTCCTCTTTTAATTTTCTTTTTAAATAAAATAAATTAAATAAACTGGCCCAGAGTGATTGCGCCCCCGCCCCGTAATTTACCAGTGCTCGAAAATGACTGGTCAAAATGTCAAGAACAGTTTCACCAAAAGGTTAGAGTGTTTTTTAAGTCAGTTTTGTTAAATGTGGTAAAGGTGAAACAGGTTGCAAAGAGTTGTTTCAAGCAGAATGACAATAACCAACATACGAAGCAGAAAAACACTCATAAATGAGGGCTCCAATCAATGGGAAAACTTATAGCTCCCTAATGAAGTTTCTTGTGAAAAGGAGGGCGACACAAAGCCACCGAGACATGAATCATTCATGGGAAATATAAAAGATAAAAGATATCTGACAATGAGCAGAACCTTGTATAGAGTGTCTAAAACAAGTTTCCCCTTCTTATTTTCTGCTTCCCCCCCCTCCAACCTCCCTCTCCTAGTGTTCCCTGCCCGCCCTATAGAGTTAACATTGACCAGTGCACGTCCTGCCCCACTTCAAAGTAATTTAGCCCAGAACGGAAGGCTTGGCGCTTGGACAATCTTCATGGTGTGTTAGGATTTCTATGGCAATTGGCAAGCAAGACGTTCCCATCTGAATATGGCTCAAAGAAAGCCACTTATTGACACCGAGTTGGCCATCATCAAAGACTTCATCTTTTCCTAGGCGAAACGTGGTCCTAGCAAACACTGTTTAAATCATCTACCTTTGTAGTCGCGGCTGGGAGACATCTCGCCACACACTATTGCTGGCGCTCGGCCCTTTAAAGGCGACAGCGGCGGCAGCGAAGTTTGAAGGGACTAAGAAATTTCGGGAGTGTGGGAAATGGCATTGCGGGGAGGGGGGCTGTGGACATGGATAAGCGGCGAGTTCTCGGCGGAGAGTCTCGGGGCTGCGGCCCCCGACGCCCCCGCCACGGGCAGGGTGTGGGACGCGGGGCAGCGGGATAGGCTGCTGCTTTGTTTTTCAAAGCATGGGTGGTGGGGAGAACGGAGGATTTTCGGGTGTTTTCTCCGCGTGTTTCGTGCTTCTAGAGATGTCGCCAGGGAGTTGTGAAGCGCTGGCGAGGATGGACCGTCACACACTTCCCCCCTTCCCCCCCGCCCCTTCCCTCGCCATCACCCCGGAAAAATATCCCCAGGTAGAGCGGAGCAGGACGGGCCGGGAGTGTGCGGGGACACGCACTCACACTCACACGCCGGCACACACGCTCCCCCCCGGCTCGGACACCCAAACGCCGGCGGGGCGCTGCCACCGCTCCCCCCGCATCCCGCGTACCCCCAGCACACACAACCACGCTCCCGCATTCACACACACACCACGCAAGTGCCTAATCAGGCAGGGAGAAGTTCAAAGGCAGGTTCTTTGAAATTCAAACTACTGCTTTTATGGTACATCAACATGGAGCGTTAGGATTGCTATGGCAATGAGCGCAGCAAAAGCAAGCTGCATTTAAAATAGTCCACCTCGATTCGAGACACTCTATTAAGATACAGTTGCATTGACCTTTAGTTTCATGCCGTGTTAGCGCAGTCAATTTTCACTTCATCAGAACGTCTCATATTTTTTGGCCTCTCTCCCAACGACCCTCCCCCTCCCCTTTTTTTTTAGGACCCCCCCTCCCCAACTTCAGCAGATAAACAAATAAGTGAGGAAGAAGCTCCATCTCCAGCTCTTCTCGTCTTCTGCCTCCGTCTTTTTTTTTTTCCCCACCTAAGTACTTTTATTTGCAGAACGATTGTTCTTTGTTTATTTAATACAAGTACTGTGTGAATGGTGAAAAATAAACACGATGAAAAATAACCAAACAGATGATTCCGCCAAGTGAAAAAGCCCGGACTTAATAAAAGTGCGAAGCAGTCACCGTTGAATGAGAAATCCTTTGAAGTGGAACTTATTATAGGAAGAATACTTTTTGGTTTCCCTAACGACGCTGCTGAATTGAAAGGGCTCGCCTTTGTCAACGATTTGTTCTCCTTTGCCGGGATGCCCGCAGAAATTACTTACATGGGCTGCCTTAACATGCAGCCTGCAAATCAGTAACTTCGCAGCTCAGACTCGCAGACGCCGCTCTTCTAAGGACAAAAAGAAGTCAGGAGGAAAGCACCCCAACCTTTCATTCAGCCTCTTATTTTGGGGGGTGAAGGGGGGCGGAGGGAGAAAAGGGGGTTTGGGACGGGGGGGAGGCGAGTGGATCCGTGCGGCAGCACCCCCAGCGCCCGCCCCCCCGGGCCGCCCCGCCCGGCCGCAGGGACCCCGAGCGGGACCGTCCGTCCTCCGCTCCGGCCCGGCCCCGGAGCGAGCAGGGGGGTGGCGGAGCTCCTCCGGCAGCACCGTGTCTCTCCTTCCCCCACCCCCGCTCCCCCTTTTTTTCTCTTCTGCCAAGTGATTTTCCCAGGCAGAGACATATTTAATAAGGGTCGTTTATTACGAAGGCGCTTTGAAGGGTCGCCCCTGAAGCCCTGTGTCCATTAAAAACATGGAGGTGACATTTAAACCTCGTTTTAAAGGAGCTCTGGGGTAGTTCAATGAAAGGCAACTCGTTTGTCTTATGAGCTTGGAAACAACCTCCCTTCTTCTCCTTTTGACCACATGGCATAACTCAAAAACAATAGTTCAAAAGTAAAATGGCATCGTGGTGTTCAGCCTCAGACAGGCACCCATCTAGCAGGAGAGAAAAGGGATAGTCCATAACACAATGTGCTTTTTGTGTCCGACTCTGTCACAAGGATTTCGTTGTTTGCTTTAGAGGCTGCGCCTGTTATACTTTCTTGAAAGTGCTTGTGTTAAACAAGAGTTATAAGTCATCCAAAACAACAAACATTTTGATTTTCTTTGCCTAAAGGGTTTTCCCTGGCCATGGGCACCGTGAAAAAATAATGTACTTGCTGAGAAAGGAGCACCAGTAGTAGCATTACAAGCACAGTGCATTAAATATTGAATGACACGAGGAAAAAAAAAGAACTTGTCGAGGGGCACTCAGCCTTAAAGTCTTTCTTCAACTTTGTCTTCAGTGCCTGTTGGACTATTTAAGATGGTGTTAATTAAGGGCTGCATCTGATTCCACTAGCCCCCAGCTTTGTCTCTTTGCAGCGCTCCCATCAATAGCCCCTCTCAACCGCGGGCTTTCCCCACAAGTTGGTTTAGTGGTGCATGTGTCACTTCTTATTTTGAGGCTGAAGTGAAACCCGGATCGTGCATTAAGGGCAACAGGGAGATAGTAATCAAGCGGTGTTGTAGGGTTGGGGGGGTGTGGGGGGTGGAGCGGTGGGGCAGCGACAGGAGGAGGAGGAGGAGGGTGCGCGGCCAAGGCTGGAGCAGGGCAGCAGGGAGCGGAGCGGGGGCACGGCGCCGGGGTGAAAGCCTGTTTGCACATTGCCAACAGCCTGTTTGGCAAACAAGAGGTTGGCGAGCTTAATTTGTTTCAAATTGATCGTTTTCCACGAGAAAGAGAAAGAAAGGAAAAAAAAACCAAACCAAAACCCAACACCAACTCCACGCGTCAAACAGCCCTCCCCAAAATCCTGCAAGGGAGCAGGAGGAGCTGCCTCAGGTCCCGCAGCAGCCCCGTGCGGGACCCACGCGTGGCTGCGTGGGGAGCCGTGGCGTGGCCTGTGCCCCTCTCCGGCTGTGCCCCGGCCGATGCTGGCAGCCGCTGGCGCTGCCCTTGGCCGGCCCCGCCAGTGAGGCCGACCCTCGGTGCAGGGCACTCCCGGTGCGCCCTGGGCAGCGGGGAGGGCGAGGGCAGCCCCCGGAGCAGGGGGCACACACAGTCCTGGGCACACGGGGCGGCATGCCTCGCCCTGCAAATTCCTTCTCGTATTTAGGGACTCGCCGCTCTCCCCTCCGCGGGGAGCACCGAGACACCCCGCATTTCGGGGAGAAGCCTTTCCCGGGCCCCATCCCTGCGCCCCCCGCCCCGGTCGGGGGGGCTCCTCGAACCCCGATGGGGGGCCTCATCTATCCCCCCCTCCCTGAAGGCGCTGGAGGCCGAGAGGGGCTTTGCCCGTGGGGCGCATCGTCTCCGCGCTCAGCAAATGCCAACAGCGGGGGTGCAAATTGGGAGGCGGCTCCTCTTTTCTGTACGGCTCCTTTTCAACCTGCCGAAGGCACCGGGTGTTGAAAGCAAGGGGGCGCAGAGGGATCCTTTGCAGGTGTGGGGGGTGTGTGTCCCAGCTCCCCACGGGGTCAGCGGGGACCGTCTGTCCCAAAGTGCGCTCAGAGCCGAGGTCGGGTTAGGGGACCCTTTAATTGGATGGGGCGGGGGGAGAATGGTTCACTTCAGTTCTGTCCTGCCCGAGTGGTGAGCAGGGGAAAGCCAAGCGTGAGGCTAGGAAACCCAATAGCCAGATTCTGTTCGTCTTCTTCTACTTTTTTTTTTTCAATCTCTGTGTTCCCCCTCTCCTCCTCCTCTTCCTTTCACTCGGCAAGGCCGTCTAAAGCGCTCCAAATGGCCTTTCAAACAAGAAAACCCTTCAAGGAAAAATGGGCACACATCCCCTTCCAGGCACCTTGCCAAAATCTCCCAAGCACCCTACCTGGCATCCTAGCTTAAGTTTCTTCAAGAAGTATGTGTGTGTCTGAGTATGCGGGGGGGGGGGGTTCGGGGCCGAGGGGGGGTGGAATTACAGCCGTCCTGTAGTGGTAGACACAAGTTCAGAGCTCCACTTCTCCCCTCTCTAATTAGGCTGGGGAGAGCCGCGGAGGCGCCGGGTTGAGGTGCGAGCGAGGCCGAGCGAGTGAGTACCCAACGCAGCCCGACGGGACCGGGATGGGCACCCGGGGAGCCGCGCCGGGGGCTCCGCGCTCAGGGGGGAGCAGCCGAGCAGCCGCCTCCCGGAGAGAGATGTGGGAGGGGAGGATGAGGATGAGGGTGGGAATAGCGGGCCGGGGGTGTGCCAGTGGGACTCGCTTCCCCGAACTTGCGGTGCGGGCCGCTAGGCGAAACTGGGGAGGCCAGTGCCGGTGCTGCAAAAGTCAGCCCGACCCAGCTGTGACTTCACCTATTAGCCCCGATGTCTTTCCGAGGAGATTGGCGGAGTTAAACATCCCACAATGGGCGCTCTGGGGCGTCTCCAGCCTGACCTCTACCCGGTTTTAATAGTTTCATAGGAACTTCATTAAATCAATTACTTAGTGAGCACATCATCATTTATTTGTAATTAGCACTGAAGAGCTTGATTTTTGCAGCAGCCCGCAGCCCGGTTCCCAGCGGGGTTGGCCATGTACTACAAGCACTTTTGTTTGCTGTGTGTGTTGACTCGTGGTATTATTCGGCCGCCACAATAAAAGTGTAATCTTCACGTCTTAATCTAGCGTTCAGGGAGGAAAGGAAAACAAACACGGCGCGGACGAGGCACCGGTTCCCCGTGTCCGTGTGCCCCCCTGCTCGGGCCGGGCGCGGTGCGGCTCCCGGGCCGTGAAGCGGGAGGAGGGCGGAGGGACCGGAGGGTGGGACGGACGCCGGGGCCGAAGGGGGGGAAAGGGAGGAAATGGGTCATCCGCAGCCAGGACAAAAGAGAGCGGCTCGGTGCCTTGAAGGACACGGAAAAGGGGTGCGAACCGGCTGCCCGCGGCTCTGGGTGTGCGTGCTGGGGGGAAACCAGCGGGGCTCAGGGCTGGGGGCGCAGCAAGAAGGCTTTCGTCTGGGGGGCCTCGGGGCAGGAAAGGGGACGGGTAGGGGCAGGGAAAGCCGCATCGGACATGGGGTGGACGTGACTGTGTTGGGGGCGGGAGGAGAAGAGCAAAAACTCCCCCACGTACCCAGCCAGGCCTCCTCCGCTTCTCCCCGCAGCCAGAGCGTTGCCATCGCAGCTCCCCACGGGGAGGCGGCTCCACGCGTGGGCCGCCCCACGGCTGCCCCCAGGCGACAGCCCCAGCCCCTCTCTCCCGCCGCAGGAGCTGCCGCGGCCGCGACTGTGCGCACCCCGGCTCGGGCCCGGGATCTCGGGCCGGCTCGGGGGGAGGAGGTCTTTGCAGCCCCCTCCCTCCTCGAGCTGTGCTGGCTCCCAGACAGACGCTCTCCAGGCAGGCAGGCAGGCAGGGATTTGGGGAATGGGGGCTGTTTTGGGGTGTCTGCCTGCCATCCCTTCACTTCCCTCACTCCCGGTCAGCCCGAGGGAAGGAGGGGAGCAGATATCCCATTGCAGGCTGCAGCATACCCGCAAGCCCAGGGCTTATGCACGCCACGCGTGCCAGTCGCAGGTCGGCACCGAGGCAGCGACCCGAGGGAAAAGGAATAAGGAGGCGGCTCGGGCTGTGTGTACCCCTGTACGGGAGCAGTACCGTGCTCGGCTCTGACAACAGCCTCACTCTTGGTACTCGGGCGCTGCCCACATTTCGGCAGATCACCTGCAGAAGGGCTCTCTCGCCCGATCCTTCCCCACAGAAACCGTCGAGGTGAACGGGACGAGCGGCCCCGCCGGTACTTGCCCGGGTCGGCTCCTACCGGCTGAGGGGATGGATAGTGATTTCCATCTCGTCTGAATTTCAATCCTCGACGTGGCGAGAGCCCGGGTCCGGGGCAAGACAAGTGCAGGGGAGGGTGCAGATGTCACCCGCGACGGAGCCGCCCCTCACCGTGCCGTCGGTCACGTCTATCGGGGTGGGTCTCCATCGTCCCCGGCCCGGGCCGCAGGGCAGCGAGCCCCGGAGCCCCCCAGCCCCGGAGCCCCCCAGCTGCAGGGCCCGAGTGGGGGCTGGCGGTGCTGGCAGGGCAGAGGTCCCCGCGCAGGCAGGGCTGCCGTGGCGGCACACGGGTGATAAAACACGCCGTGGGGGCGGGGGGCGAACCCTCTCTCCCCTCCGCCCCGAAAACACCGCTTGGCAT
Source organism: Camarhynchus parvulus (assembly GCF_901933205.1). Taxonomy (NCBI): domain Eukaryota; kingdom Metazoa; phylum Chordata; class Aves; order Passeriformes; family Thraupidae; genus Camarhynchus; species Camarhynchus parvulus. Next base: position 39,404,232 of record NC_044571.1, read on the forward strand.
TAGTGCAAGGGCCAAGTTCCCAAATTCAAGCAAATAGCACGGAAAAGCCCCGTAAATATAATCTGAGAGTCGGAGAGGAGAGAGGAGCTTTATTTGCGTGGAAAAGCCGGGACGCGCCGTGATTTTAATTGCTACTTATTTTTAATATTAAATCGTTTTAACATGTAACATAACCAATCTCTTCTGTCCGAAAACGACCGTCCGAGAAGCCGAGCGGGGCGCGTTTGTCGCCGGGGTTGGGATAAATGGGAGTTCCCCGCGGTGGCAGCGGGAGGCGGCGTGGGAGGCTGCGCGGACGCGGAGGTTGCGCGGCGGCCGAGAGCGGTCCCAGCGCGGCGAGCTCTCTTCTTGCCGGGCAGGAGACCTAGCCCGGGACAGAGCCGAAACCCTAAACGCTGAAAAGCAAAAAAGTGTTTCCCGTGGGGGAGAAAACCAGTACCATCCTCTCCTCCTCCCAAATCTACAAATCCCGCAATTTACTCCACCGGGAGTGCTCACGCAGATTCGCGGGAACCGGTACATGTTGTAGGGTGCTATTTTTAGGGCATGGGGCTGGAAATGGAGGGATAACCCCAGGCTTTGTCGAGCAAGAGAGCTGCAGGTGGGGAAGGTAGCGCTGGCTGCAGCCGACCGAGTCAGGGTGTCAGCCGTGGGTGAGGCGAGTTGCTCGTGGGAGGAGGGCGGAGGAAAGCAGGACCCCAGGCCATCCATGCTCCCCGTCCAGCCCCCGAGCGTGCCGGGCAGCCGCCGCGGGGCTGCTCCCGCGGTGCGCGGCCCCAAGGAGCGGAGGCGGCCTGCGGCAGAGACACCTGCCCTGACCGGGAGCGGGTCCTGCCCTTGCCCCTGAGTTTTATGGAGGTGGGAGCACGTTCCCAGCCCGGACGTGTTTTATAGGCTAAAGCCCGTTTGGGTGGGTGGCGGCGCTGCCGCTGTGCCACCCCCAGGCCCCACGGCGGGGGGATGCCCCGGGTGCAGCCTCGGGGAGTCGCGGGCAGTGTCCGTGTGGGGCAACTCAGCCCCCCCCAGCCTCTGGCTCCGGTCCCTTCTGCCCCATGGCCTCTCCTGCCTGGCCACGAGTGTTCCTGCTCATGCCTGCCCGTCCCACTTGTGTCCTGCCCGTGCCACCCTCCCTGCCTGCCCTGCTTGGCCTGTCCCTGCCTGCCCAACCCGCATTCCCTGGACCAGCAACCCTCAGCCTCTGCCCCTGGTGCTATTCATCACTGGCAGGAGCTCATGGGCATTTGTTGGGGCTGTATCCTCTCACAGGGTACATCCCTTTCATCTGCACCAAGGAGGAGGGAAGCTATGTCCTGTGGGAAGTGGATGAGGACAGAAGGGGCAACAGGACAAATCCAGCCAGCTCTCCCCTGCCCCAAACCTGGAAGCAGCTTCCCAGACATCTGCCATCACCAACCCGGATGGCAGATCATGTTTGAAAGTTGGGGCCATGCTACCAAATATTTTACAGCCGCTATTTAATGTTCTCCTACCCAGTTATTAAAGACAAATGGGAGTAAATTAAAATGGCAAAGTAAAGTGAAGTAAAAACCCTTCTTTCATTCTACTAAAAGACAACATCTAATTAAGGAATATTTGAATTCCACAAAAACACAGACTCTCCACAGTGACATAAGACTTTGCTTTTAAAACTGTAGCCAAGTACAAACCAGCCCAACTCAGACCAAGCTTAGGCACAGGGGCCGTGATCCCTTGGGTCAAGGGCCAGGGCAGGCCAAAGACAGGGGCCTGCTGCTTTGATTCTATCCCAGAATACTTTGATTCTACCTCAGATACCCTCATTGTGGGAGGCCTCCTTTGACTTTTTTCTAATTTCTTGCAGGACAGGGAAGCAGGCTTGGCCCAGAGCAGATTTTCAGGTTCCAAGTTTGCTGGTGGTGAGCCAGGGCAGCACCAGGCGCTGGCTTTGGCAGCCATGCCCAAGTGTGCCTAACTGCTGGGGACAGCCCTTGGATTCTTTCCCCCCTGTTCTCTAGCACAGAAAAAACCCCCAAAACCCTCCCTTGGAACAGTTCATCATGCAATGCCTGAAAACCTTGAATTACTTTACGCCATCACCTGACCCAGGGCAGTCTGCCCGGGATTTTATCAACATTTACTTCATCAGTACTTAGATTTCTATTCTCTCGTTGGCAATGTTCATATGCTAGATGCACTTGCCATTTAGTGCATCCTGCCAGGGTTAGAGAAATATAACCCAGGAATGAGATTAACCTGGAAGCATACCTGTGGGGTTTGATGCTTGCTGCTGGCACCTGGGATCTTTTCAGGGATATGAACCTGCTAGGCAGTCCTTGGACAGGGAACTTTGAGCTGGGTGCATACAATTCTGCACCAGGTGGCTCTTAAATAAAAAGTAGAAGAAATGGGAAGAACTTAAGCCCAAATACAAAAATGAACTGTGGGCACTGAGCTCTTCCAGTGGAGTAGAGAAGCCAGGAGGTCAATAGTCCTGGTTGTCCAAGATGGTAATGAGCTGGCAAGGTAAGGATTTAGCAACATTTTATAGCCACGTAAATGGAGCTACCTTCAGTGTTTTGTAAGGTACCATAAAGCATAAGTCTTTCTGTCTCTTGGCTGCTCCAGTTCTGCTTTGTGTTTTACCCAAAAAGAGACAATGTCTGCCCTTGCAGCTAAAACCCCTCTAGACACACGTAACACATGTGTGTACCTACACCTGCACCTCCACACAGGCACCAGTCTCACCCAAATACCCTCAGATCGTGTTCATTAGAAGAATAAATTCCACGGGGATTTTTCCAGAATATAAGGGAAACAAAAACAACCTTGAAAGGAAGATGATGCTGCTGGCATCCACTTGCTTCTCCCCTGAACTCTCCAAGGACACTACCAACACCTTGCCACGACACAGAGCATGGGGCACAGAGTGACAACAAGGTCCCCTTTAATGGAAGATGTGGCCTTATTTAATGTTTTGTAGTGTTTTATTTATTTTTTATTACTTTGCCACTTAAGAAGCATAGTCCCATCTTTCCTAGGGATTACAGCATTGCTCCCTCCCTTTCTCAGCTGCCTATCTGTTGAAGAACTAAGAATTTTACAAAACACTATTTATTGTATCTAAAGCAAATTAAAAATGTCAAGGTGGAGGATTTTATAAAAAAAAAGTCTTTCTGACTGCCAGAAAACATGGGGCCAAATCATCGTCAAGTCCATCTTATCTGCTGCCCTACCAGAAGCATTACTTGCAGCTTCCCCTCTCCCCAGAGAACCTGGGGTTCTGATGAGCCAGCAGGGACAGGGATGGGGAGGAACACATATCCCATCCTCTGGCTGGGCAGCTGGGCAGCCCAGATATGGGACTGGAAGGGTAATGCTGAAATGAGTGTGCAGACAGCCCAAGCTGGTCCCCAGGAGAGAGGGCTGTGCGCATCTTGTCTGCTGCCTCTGTCTGCTGCTTTGAGGAGGGCATCCTTCAGCTCCTGAGGGAAGGACCCCACCTCTACCCTTGCTGGGGCAGTGCCCATGCTCTGACATGGCAGAGCACCTTCCAGCTCGGGATTCCCCATGGCAACACTGGGCTTGTGACTCACAGAGGGCAGCAGCACCATTTGCTGTGCTAGCACAGGCCCTGGCGCTCCCCAGTGATAAAAGGAGCAGTGTGACAATACACGAGTTGCTGGTGACAAGGATGTGCAGGCTTGTCTGTGGCTGCCAGCTCTGGGAATGAGTGTGGCTCAGTGCTGGCAGAAGGTGCTTGACTGATGGCTGGGTATTGTGGGGTTACAGTAGATGTGTCGTGCCAGCTCCTGTGTACCCAGTCCAGAAACCCAGGGATTATATCAAAATGGCAGCTTACAACCATGCCTAAATAATAAAGGTGCTTTCTTACAAGTGCAGTGAACCCAGCCATTTCCTAATGCCAGCACTACATTTGCTTTCCACATTTGCATCTGTGGCTTGTGTGAGTTCCGCATGTTGGGGAATTTAAAAACAATCATTCGTATTTTTTTCCTTGTTTCTGAATGAACTAGGCTCCTGCAGAAAAATAGCAGGGGTGAATATATTTCTGTTCAGGGATATAGCATTCTAGTCAAGGAATTTGGAGAGCAAAAGCATAAATGTACAGAGCCATGAAGAGATAATACGTGGGGAAATGATTTTTAAAATGTAGAGGTAAAACAAGGATTTACACTTTTCCAGAAGCAATTTGTAGACTGTGGGCAATAAGGATTGGCATGGCAAGTGTGAATCTTGGCTGTGCACATATAGATGCTACAGAGATGCCTCACCAGCCATTTAGACAAGTGATTAAGGCTGTAAGATGACGGTGTGCACACATTAAAGTGTGACACATGCTCACACACAAACACGGACATACATGTATGGGCACATACATATCTTTACAATCAGCACTGCCTGACTATTCTTTCATTTTCAGAAGGTTTAGAAATTTTGAAGCACTCTGATAATTTATGCTTACCTATGGGGTCTCAACCGTTGGGGTGGTACCTGGTTTATTTCTTGTTAATGTTGATGTCAATAATTTATTTCAATGACCAGAGGGGACGTGCTATGCATTAATGATTACTTACGTGCTCTATACATATTCAGATTTTGACTCCTGAGACTGTGCATATTTAGTTTGCCAAGAGATGCTGCTGCCTCTCCAGCAGGTATTATTAACTGAGGCAGCATTAAAGCAGCAAGAGGGGCACCGGGAAAATATCACTGATAGCTGAGAAGGGCCAGGAACAGATCATAAACTAAACTTCACTAAAGCTGAAATACACTCAGAACATTATCTTTCAATGAAAGATTATTTAAAACTCAAGTCTTTGAGTGCAGTGATCATAATGGGATCAATTACATTTCAGAGCCAAAATTGTGTTGCCAGGTTATAAACTCACATTTCTGTCATGGTCCAGTTGCTGCTAGCTAACCATCTCTTCAGCCAGCAGCACTGCATTTTTAAAGGACATTTTGGGAGATACATGACTTGGGAGGAACCAGGGGTGCCAGGGAATCAGTCTAGTTCAAGACTGACTCTTTCTTTTTGCAGCACGGGAGGGAGCGCTGGGCCCACACCGCTGTCAGCTCAGGGGAGGCGAGGGAAGCACAGACAGAATTGCTAACTACATCTCCCTCCATGACAAACTTGTTTCCCTTGTAAGAGGTGAGATACTTCTTCAAAGCACAAAGGAGAGGGGATAACTGGCAGGTGGGGCTCTGTTTGAGCATGCAGAGATTTTCTCCCCCTTCCCTGAGGTCTATTTTTTGCCGTTGTGGCTGCCTTTGAAAGGCAGTAATGATGTAGGAAATCTTCACACTCTTTTTGGCATTGAAGGGTTTCAGAGCAGGATTGATGCTGGATGGCTGGAAAGAGGAAGTCCAAAACAGGAGAAGTATTTTGGAGTAGTATAGTTTTTTTTAGTGGCATACATGCAAATAATTTGATATTTGTGACTGCATGGACAGCTAGCAGAGCAGGATCATTTACAAGTGTTCCTAAATGATAGTTCTTGTTGCTGATTATTGTTATGCAGACTTGGTTATTCTTGCTTCTGAAAGCCTATCTTCTTTAGGGTCTCTCTGGGATGATGTAAAGTTTTAATTGACAATATGTATTTCTAACTCAGCTAATATAAACATTGCCCTTAAGACGAATCAACACAGCACTGTCAGGAAGAAAGAATTCCCTTAGTGGAAGCTGGAAGGTGTTTCTTTTCTCTCTTGTGTGCGAGAAAAAAAAATCTTCCAGCAAATCTGCTCCAGGAGACGTGGTCTGTGCACAGGGCTGGGAGCTGGGACGCACAGCCACTAATCCCAGCTCTGACAGAGCCCCTTGGTGGCAAATCTCCCCAGCCTCCCTTTCAACACCTGTAAAATGGAGATAATGAGCAGGACATCCTCCCTTCCCTGGGGCTGGTCCCGTAGGCATGCCTGGGTATAGCCCTGCTCCACACACTGGCATTTTGCTGCCATTTGGTTGGCAGAAATACTCCACAACAGCACAGTGCTCCAGACGATCACGGCCAGCCATGTAGCAGTCATCCTTTGTTTTCTTTAAATGATTTCAGCAAAAATAATGTCTCTTTTTTCTGGAGCTGCAGGCACCCATTTGGCCTCCTGGCAGACAGCTTTCCTGGGCCTCATGAGCCCACTACCATTTTACTGGAGAGTCTCATGTTGCATTTTCTGCCCCTTTCTTTCAAAATGTTCCTTTTGGGGAGGGGAGGGCATGCTCTTATTCTCTTTTATTTCCTTTTTTGAGCCCCAGAGCTGGGAGAAAGCAGCTACCTTAGAACAAGCGTAGCTGGTGCAGAGCAATGGCTGTGGTGGGGATGCTTTCTGGCTGTATGGGCTGTGTGCCTGTGATTAAGATCACTGTCAGAAAGAAAGCAGCACTTTTAGAGGGTTTTTCATAAAGCACCCAGCAGAACCCAGCATGGAGCAACAAGAGATCTGGTAAATGCCAAAATGGCACTCGGAGCGAATTTTTTGTCCTTGGAGAGATTTTTTTAAAACTCTTCTATATTGACAAACTGTCAAGGAGAAATATTTCTGATTTTCAGGCCGAAGCAAAGCACAATGACTCACACTATGACCCTAATAAAGGCAGGCAGGTGAAAAAAGGAAGGAGGAAAGAAACGCTTGCTTGGCTCTTGCCCCCACATATTTGTCAGCGTGCCTGTGACCTGAGCAAGCTGCTACCTCTGCGGCTCAGCCGCCACCGTGGTGGCCACAGTGTCACAGGGAAACTGGCCAGGCGCAGCCAAGGCCACCAGCCACCAGCCCTGGACACACACTACAGCCCTCACCACTCTAAACTCCATCTCTGCTGCAAAAACGCTGGGAATGCCGAGCAAGGCCTCACCAATTGTAAAAGCCACTCCCCCATTGCACCAATAAAGTAATTTTCCCCCCTTTGCTTCCCTGAGAAAGCCATGTATGAAGTTGTGGCAGAGAGGACCCAGGGCACACCAGGGACTGGAATTTAAGAGAGCTGAATCCTACATCAACCTCCTGTCCTGTTACTCTATCCTGGAAATAATTGTGCTGTGTCTGTCCCTCTTTCAGCTGTCCTGTCTTTTAGGTCAGGCTTGTTCTTGTTATTTGTACCATGTGTAGAACCAAGGGGGCTCCCAATTCACTGTGGTAGTGGTAGTAGCAGTAAAAATTGTAATTATAATTATATTAAGAGACAGAGCTGTAGCCAAAACAAAGTCCCTTTTCACACATTCCTATTGAGATGTGATCCATAAAACTGCATTTTTATGTCAACACATTGGCAATGCTATAACCCGGAGGCTGGAATAGGCAAAGGCATAGCTATATGCATATTTATTTTATACCAGCCCATTTTTATACCAGTGTGTGTGTGATTACATTGCACATAAGAATTTATTCTCCTGTGTTCACTGAGATATGCATACATAGCAGTGTTCCATTTACACAGGTAACATCAGATGACTAGTTTGTTATTCTGGGTGGTGCACAGGTAGCCTAACCTTTTCTTATCAGATGCAACCTGGTCTAACTCTTTTAGGGCACCAGAAAGGATCACCAGGCTTATAACGTCACAGAGGCAAGGAATTGCCCCTTGCCACTTGTAGCTTCAAAAAAAAAAAAAAAAAAAACCAAAAAAAACCAAAACCCAAACTTATTGCAGGAGGTGCTACCACTTCCCTCCTTTGATGTGGCATTTCCCATAGCAGCAGATTGTCTCTCTGGCTCATCCAGCCCAGGAGTCAGGTGGTTGTCAAGAAGCGACTTTTCCCCCTCTGGTATTTTGGCTCTTGGTCTCTAGGTTGGAGGCTGCAATTTTCAGCACCTGCTAATGATTTTTTTTAACAGATGATACAAAGGAAAATTTCCAAATGCAGCAGATACAATCTGCTGTTGTCTGGGTCAAGCATGGACCACAGGGTTCATTTGCCCTGGAGGTGGGGGGCTAATGATGTCCATGGTTCTGGCAATTGTGTTGTGTTGCTCCAGGATGATGGTCGGTGTAGTGCCTTTCTGTGAATTCTGTGAATTCTTTGCTGCAGAGGGGAAGCACACTGTGCATGAGCTCTCCTCTTCCTGCTATAGTAGTGACTGGCCCCTCCAGTGCCAGGAGAATCCACACTGCCAAAACCTGTAATTTGCATTATTTCAAACACATTTTCATTTAAAATCCAAAGGAAACATTGAACTGATTCAATGTATGCAGGTTCAAATTGCAGCACCGCCACAGTAAGAATTCAGATGCTCTGTTCCTTGCACAGATCATGGCTAAAACGAGTCTTGACATAAACCCCTGCTTTAATATTTCTGGCAGCTCTCTGTCCCACGACTTCCACCACCCTTTGCTAAGCAAGTCCCTTGCCCCCTTCCCTCTGTTTTTCTTGTGACAGTGTGTGTATTTTAATCCAATGTAACTATTTGTTCTCATAGCCTTCCCTGGCCAGCAGGAAGTAATGGGACCTCTGAAAGGCTCTTGAGAGGCAAGGGAAATAAATAAAAGACAAGGAAATTGAAAGAATAACAAAGAACAGACCATCCAGAGCAGGTTTCCATTAGGCTCAGGAGGCAAATGACAACAGGCATGGAAGGCTGTAGATGAGACAAAATGTCTCATATGGATTTTGCTACTCTCTGATGACACTGGCTAGAAATAAATATGCCTTTTTGTCTTTCTTCTGAGTCCTAAGCTGATTCAAGGTGTAAATAATGAAAAATGTAGAAGGTTGGATGTTTGCAGTGTGCATGTTATAGCTGGGACTTCTTCCACTGCCTTTTCCAATACATGTGTATATAACAACATGCACACATCTGTAACGCCAACCACGTCTCTGTGCTAGTAACTGGAATGGGAGACCTGCATTGCCTTCCTCCAAAAAGTATCTGTTTATCCTTGTCCCAGCCCACAGATGATGGGTACACATGCTTTTCCCCATCTTACATTCAGAAGTCACCCTTCAGATCTCTTTCACAAACTCATTTATTTCAAACATGCCCATCGTAGGGTCAGAGTCTGAAGATGAAATCAGAGAGTCCAGGTGAATGTTATTCCCCTCCTTCTCTGCTTTTAAATTTTTTTTTTTTTGTGCTTGCAACACTCTTTTTCAGGTTTGGAAATTAAAGTTATTTTCCCGCCAATGTTTTCTGATTCCATGTGGCAAACATTTTTCTTTACAGTGGAGCAGAAGCCAACATGGCTGCCTCGAGCCTGCATTGGTTTTGTGTATGCTGCCAACTCTTTCCCAGACAAAGTGAACAGTCCTGGGATTTGTTCTGCCTCCCCCTAACCCACTGGTGCGACAATCCTCAGTTTTAGCACATCATGCATAAAACTGAGGCAAAGTACTGGCTACTTTCTCTTCTTGTAAATGCAATTTTGAGGACTGCTTGTTTTATCAGAACTATGAAACCTTTTCCAAGTTGCCCCCATACCTTTCCAACCTCGGCTGTACTAAAAAATGTGACCAAACACCCAAAGCACATACTGCCACAGGTCTGGATCTGAGTGACTACTCATCTGAGTTGCTCAGGTCCCAGATAAACAGATGGTTTGTCCTATTTGCTCCTTGTGTGAACTTTTTGTAAGGACTCTGGCCCTTACAAAGCACAGATCAGTGTTGGTGCAGGGTTTGAGGCAGTGCAATGAGCTGGGGTATCTTGCTGTCCTTTACGGATGGAGGAGGTGAGTGGGCTGTGGAAGTGCACTGGAAGTGTCTGTGTTTTCATCCTTTTCATGGGGAGCCCAGGACACACCCTTGGATGCAGGATTCCTGGCTTGCTGGCCATTATTCATCCTGAACTACAGTGGTTGTGCTTAAGTAACAAAAGCATGAAGCATAAGGGAAAAGAGCTTCAAAACAAGGCAGGAGTTTTTGTCAGTGCATCTTAAATATTTCTGTCCCTTGTTCTTGCTGCACTTGTATTCTTTCCTGCAAGTACATTTATAAAATCAACAGCTATAGTAGTTGTATGTATTTGTTAATAAATAGGGCTATGCACCACTTCTGGATAAAACCCATGGTTGTGCATGAGTATTACCTTGAAATGTGTGTGTGTTCCTTTGCCATGGAGAAGTCCCAGTCCATGGGAACTTGGGTAATGAACTGGGGATTAATTCATGTTTCCTGTCACATCTCTGGTTGTGTCTATTAAGGGGCTTAATTATGGAGTCAGTAGCTCTAAGTCCTCAGGAAGTATGTTAGGCTGGTTCTCTCTCCTTTTAACTTTGTTTTCATATTTTGCATTGTGGACAACAACAATTACAGTATTGTTTGTCCATGTACTGATCCTTTTTCACACAGTATGAACATTGCAGCCTCTGCTAAAGAGTTTTTAGCTGTTTGCTAAGTAAGAGTAGATGTAAAATGAAAGAAGACTTCAGCTCATAGCACAGACTAAGTGCCAGGTTTCAAAACCTGTATTTTGGGGTATGTTTTAAATTTTGCTTTAGTTTTTATGGTGACATTGCTTACTATGTTGTCAACAGGTTTACTTCTGCTCTACCTCTGCCCTTATGATACATGTACTGATGATGAGTGTTTAACTCTTGCCAGAGCATGCCTCCCATATTGTGAATAAATTGCAGCTTGAAGTTGCCACATTTTGCTCCCATTGAGGAAGCACTGTTTTATTCATCATGGTGTTGCTATGGTTCTGCCATGATGGACTTCGAGTGTGATTCTGTTGCTCTCAGCAAGTACATGAAAAAAATATGGTGCCTTGTCCTCTGATCTGCCACCTATAAATCAAAGAAAATGATTTGACATATAACTAGTCAGATAATTGCCAAAGACTTATGCCAGTTGGGACAAGCCCAAAATAATTTTGGGTAATAGCTGACAAACCCATGGTCAAGCAGGGCAGAATGTGCCCCTGCAATTCCATTCAAACAAATCCAGAAATGCCTCCAAAATGACTGTTGCTTCACATCTGCCCTTCACATCTGCTGCCTTTGGGGCTACCATTTATTTCTGTCATTGGATTAGACACCATAACAGAGCAGTGGTCCTGAGAATTGCAGAGATTTGTTCCATGGCCAGCTAGAATCTTGGATCTGTGGCACTGAAGGTTTCCATATTCCAGCAGAGCAGGTACAGAGGGGAGTTTGGAGAGCAGCAGCCACTGGGTGTAGCATGAAGACAAAGGCTGGTACTGGTGGTGATTATCTGAGAGCTTTTGTTTTCACAAGAAATTTCAGGGAAAGGATGAGGCAGAATAGGGAGTGAAAGAAAGGGCAAAGGCCAGGCTGCCAGGAGGTCTCTCCGAGATCTCCAGCAAAGAGTGTAGGCCATGCACCTTGGCAGCTAGCTGGAGTCAAGGAGCTCAGAGAAGTCCGCCAAGAGGCAAGGCACAGAAATGAATGCAAGCCATCCAACACTGACCTTGAGCTCTGATTGAAGCCAGGTCATTTCTGCAGTCCTTACACAAACCAGGTCATTTCTGCAGTCCATACAGAAACCAAAGCCTTGCTGGTCCTCTCTTTGGACCAGCAAGGCTTTGGTTTCTGTATGGACTGCAGATTCTGGGCTCTGACATACCCTGTGGTGGCAGATTTCTGCAAAAAACTGACGGTGCAAGGCCATTGCTCGGGGCTTCACCAGGAGAGAGTGAGCACAGGGGGAAGGGATGTTTCCAAATGAGAAATATTTTTTTTTTTAATGAGTGATATGTTGGCTTCAGGCAAATGGCAGAAGGTTTTACTGAAAAGCCTTCTTTATGGGATTGTGGTTTAGCTTGGGGTAGCTTAGAGAAGTCTGTAAACCCCAGGAGCTCAAGGAGTTTGACAGGTTTGACAGGCCTTCCTGCTACTTATGAACAGGAGGCTGGAGCAAGTGTTCTTGAAATCACCTCCCTGTTTTCCATCAAAGCATGCTGGCAAGCCAGAGGAAGAGAGAAACTGTTTTCCTCCCCCATATTATTTTCTTATATAAAGACCATATTAGAATTTTTTTCCCAGATTTTTAAAACTTTGCTTTTTTTGGCTCCTCTCAATACAAAATTTCTGTCCACATTTCTAAGTTTTGGATTAGGCCCTTCAACGGAGCCTTAAGCCCCTTAAAATCATTACAGCAAGAATCATTAGTGACACACCAGAAACTGGTATACATCACCTCTAAAGAACATGCCAGCTCTAAAGAGCCACTCTCTCACCTGGACCCCATTACCACTGTTCAGCCTTTTTGTGTTCATTTAACTGTACCACACTTCACACTCTGCCTCGTCCCAAAGTGAGAAAATAATGGAAATTATGAAAATTATAAAAATGATGAATGAAAGCAATTGAAACAATGAAAATGAAAATGACTGTAGAGTTGTATGTGTGTCGTGTGCAATGATAGTAAGGGCTGCAGGTCCTGGTGATGACAGGGAGAAGAGCCCTCTTTACCCTCCCTGGGTCAACCTATGCCTTCACACCACCCCTGATCTTAATAAAGGGAGTGAGTGCTTCTGATTAACATCACATACTTGCCAGGTTTGCAAAGCAAAGGGCTTGGGTTTCTGCTGTAACAGCACTGGCTGCTGCTGCTACACTTAAACCATCACTGGTCAGAGAGCTGTTGCAGTGTTTGAGCTGGGGGTCACTGCCCTGAAAAGGGGAAGCCTGGAAAGAATCAGTAATTCATGAGAAATGTACACATAAGAAGGAATTTCCTATTTCTTTGAATGATAGTAATTTAATTTAAGAAGAAATCCAGTGACAACTTCCTAGGAAATAAATGCCTTTTTGTAAATCTCTGGGGTGAAAATGTACTTATCTGAAAATCAGCAGAATTCTTCTTACTCTAGTTTCTAAACATGCCTCAGTTCCTAACCCAGCCCTAAGCTTGGGAAACTGAAATGAGCTCTGATAACATGAACAGAATGCTTAGGGCAGAACAAGCCCAAGAGATTAAGTTAAATTTGCCAGCTGAAGAAAGCTTCTAAGCTTTATCAAACATACAAGCTGGAGAAAACTCTGAAGGTGGCATGTGAGCCTGCTAATATCTTCCACAAAATCTTCCAGCCACAAGGAGCTCCTCAGACCTGGGAAACTTTCCTACCTCCTGAGGAGAAGGAGCAGCTTAGCTCCAGAGGCCAGCCTGTAATTCCATAGCCTTATCCCTGGCAGCACCTGACCAGCCCACCTTATCCAGCTGGCCCAGCTGGGAGGCTCATGGGCAAGCCACTTTATCCAGCACCAGCTCAAAAAGTAGAAATTATAATCCCATAGGCAAAGCACCAGAGAAGCCTAGCTGGACTGAAAAAAGAAAAGCAGGCCCTTCAGTGTAAACCCTCTAGCTCTATTCTACTCTCCTCTTTTTCTTTCTTTTTTGTTTTGTTTTGTTTGGTTTTTTTTTTTTATATTTTAAAAATTATTCTTATTGAAGTATTTTAATGCAAATTATGTATTTCACCCTCTTAATTCTTGTACAAAGCCAGTTCCTGCTTTTCTGTGCTCACTGTGGTGGACTATGTCCTACCATTCTCAAATATTTTCATGGAACAAATATCTCGTCCCCCTTCTGGATGGAGTCATGAAACCTTGGGGCTTCTTTCACATCACCTAGACACTTATCTGGTTTCTTCAATTATGGCAAAGATGACTGCAAGCCCCAAACTGCTTTGCTAGAGCTGTGCAAACACAGTCAGAGGTGACCTGTATGCCAGAATGCATCAGCTAAATAGACAAGACAAAGGAAACACTAATGTTCCAGCTGTGCAAAGAGGAACTGATGTATACTGAAATTTCAGAGAAATTTCCACATAGGGAATGTATGCTAGAAGAAAAAATTCAGTTAGGTCCAACTTAGTGCTTTATGACCTTGTGGTTCTCTCTGAGTAGCTTTTCCCTCTGGAATTAAATGTTACCTCCCAGGTTTGCTCTTCACAGGCTGAGATTCACCTGGGCGGGCTGGAGGAGTTATCACTACAGATCACAGATTTCTCCTGGTGGATATGGACCTGATGATGCTCTGAGCTGCAGCTAGCTGCATAATCACCCTCATCACATCCTACAAATGAAAAACAGAGCATCCTTCACATAATTCCATCATTAAACAGTTGGTTACAACCACATGAAACCCTTCAGGAGCTGTGGGAATTTCCCTATGGTTCCCAGTCTAGGATTTGGGGTGCACCTCCCCCTGTAGTCCCTCACAAAGCATCCCTGCACTGGTGACTGCCCTTTCCTTGAGCAAGGGATGTCCAACATAGCTTTTCAATTTGAGCTCAGCTCCCACTCCACAACTCATTTTTATTTCACTGGGATGCCGGTGAAGCTGTAGCTCAGTAACTGATGTTAAGAGAAACTTTTAACACCTCAACAGCAAATGGAGGAGAATGTTTCCCATTAGTGGCTGAGGAAGTAGTGCTCCTGTAACTTCAGCCTTGAAAGCTAATGAAGCTCAGATTGTGGCCGTGGCCTTTGATGTAGAGATGCCTGAGGTCAGTGCAGCTTTCAGAGGTGCCAGTGCTATGCTGTGTCACTGCACTCGTCTGGGCGGGGGCCCAATAACTCTAATCCTGTAATCATGTTTCTGTAAGCAACAGTATTTATGGTGCAGATAGTGGGGGATAGCTGCAGTGGTAATTAAATCAGGGATGGCTGCAGAGGAAAAGCTAATCCAACCCTGCAATATTTCCAGTAGAGGAAGTTCCCGCCAACTACGTCAGTAAATAAGTAGCAAAATACTGGATTCAGTGTAGGGAGAGGGTGTGGGGATTAAAATGCCATGCTTGGCCATCTAATCCATCTCCCTGCCAGGACCCTCATTCTGCCAGAGGAGTGATGTTAGCACACTGGCAAAAACCAGGCAATTCAAAGCTGTGCCTTGACACTGCATCTTTAGCTCCCACTAATGCATGGGGAGGGGGGTTAAAGCACCCACTGATGGGTTTGGCACAGCTAGCTCTGGATTTAATTCCTTCTCCTCATCTGTTTTGCAACCTCAGGCCACATACTATGTATTTCATGTCTTCTAATGGAGACTGTTGTCTCCCAAGTGCATGTGAATTGTTGGAAAAACACAGTGATGTATTCCACTCTAGTGGGGGGAAAAACATGTATTTGAGTAAATATGGTTTATCCAAGAGATGAGGAGAGCCTCCAACAAGCTGTTCTGCTGTACTAATGGCTAAATATATAGACATTTCTGTTATTTTATTTTGCACAACTCCATTATAGATAAATCTCTTCCTATGTAGTTTTTGTTAAATCAGAGGTCTTTTATACCCTCACTGTTTTAAAGACGAGAAAAAATGAGAGTAGTTGGTATACCCCTTTTTGATGTGGATTAACTTTGGTGGGGATTTTATGTGCAAAATTGGTCATGAAGAATCCACTCTGTATATCAAGGAATAAAGAAAAATGATGATTTAAGAAAATCTCATGTCAGACTGCAGACTTCAGTTGCATTGCTCACAAATGCACACATGCACATACACAAATAGACTAATACATAGTATGGATGTATATATGTCTAGAGATACACATTCACAAACATATTTCCTTTAGCTCAGTGCCTGAAAGTTCATTTGTGGGCATCCTGATTCTTGATATATTATTTGTAAACAGAGGGCCAGGGGACTGGAGTATTTCCTTGACTTCAATGGATGATGAGGCTTCAAGCTGTGCACTCAGATTGGGACCTCTAAGTATCCTGCTGCTACCTAACAGCTTGCTGAAAAATGACATAATTTGTGACATCAGCAATATGCTGCTTTAATAGGGGCTTATAAAGCGGTGCCCACCCTTGTGTGTGAGGACAAAAACATCCATAGCTACTAAATCTGAGGTGCCCTCCCCTGTGTTCCTCACACACCTTGCATCCTTTGTACTTTTTTGGCATGTGTGGCTGTAAAGTCCCAGTATGGGAAGAGCGATAAGCAGCCATTCAGCAACATCTGTGCGAGAGCTCCGGCCCCACCAGCACCAGGAAAGATGTCACTTTTTGGAAGAACAGTGGCTGCCAGTGGGAGGTTCTGCAATGCAGATTTTAATGTGGGGATTTAATTTCAAATACAATTCACAGTTTGTGTGCAGTTGAAAAATGTTTATTACCACCTGGATGTTCAGGACATTTTTCAGATGAAATAAATTTCAATTTGGACGATTGATGCTTTTAAAGCATTTTCACAGCTCTGTAAACAATATGCTTTATATAATTCCAATGGCAACAGTGAAGAACACACCAACTTTAAAATCACCCAAAATAATGCCAAAAAAATAACTGGCAATTTTGGATAACAGAACATTAGTCTGAAATTGATTCAAATATGGAGGTTGTAATGACTTTTGCAAATGTTCCATTCTATAACACAATAATAAAATAATTATTTACTTCTGGGGTAAATTTGTTTTAAAATAAGATACAAACTAAAAAACCTTGCATTTTAAAGAACGTAGACATCTTCAGAACCTGACCAGCAGTAGGAATGTGCTTTAACTTGAAAGATTTGGTGCTCTGGAGTCACTGCTGTGTCACTGATACATGAAATGCAGTCAGTACCTGACAGAAAACCCATCCTGGAAGTTACAACTGCCTGGTCACACCTTCAGCATCTACTCAGATTTCTGGATGGGGGGAGGTTTGACACACACATGGGAGAGGGGCCTTCACACATGGCTCCTTATAAATTAAATGGCAAGGTACCTCAGGAGACAGATCATCTCTGCAAGTGAATGGGTAGTGGATGAGGCAGGGTACCTGCCCTTCAGAAGACCATAATCTGGGTTTTCCAGCCCACCACCACTTTGCCCTGAGACAAAGGTGCTCTGAGTTAGGAAGAACATAGAATAAATCAGGGAGGGCCTGTGCAAAAATACAGGGACTTCTTCATAGCTCTAAATAGTAGTGTTGTAGGTCAAAAGCAAGAAAGCAAAGAAGCAAGGAAGGAAGGAAAAGAGAGAAAGAGAGAGAAAGGGAGAAAGAGAAGAAAGGGAGAAAGGGAGAAAGGAAGAAAGAAGGAGGAGAGGAGGAAGAAGAGGGAAGGAGAAGGGAGGAGGAAGGGGAAGGAAGGGAAGAAGAAGGAGAAGAGAGGAAGGAGGGAGGAAGAAGGAAGAAGGAAGGGGAAGGAAGGAAGGAAGGAGGAAGGAGAGGAAGGAAGGAGAAGGAAGGAAGGAAGAAAAGGAAGGGAAGGAAGGAAGGAAGGAAGAAGAAGGAAGGAAGGAAGAAAGGAAGGAAGGAAGGAAGGAAGAAAGAAGGAAGGAAGGAAGGAAGGAAGAAGGAAGGAAGAAAGAAAAGAAAGAAAGAAAAGAAAGAAAAGAAAGAAAGAAAGAAAGAAAGAAAAGAAAAAGAAAGAAAGAAAGAAAGAAAGAAAGAAAGAAAGAAAGAAAGAAAGAAAGAAGAAAGAAAGAATTTTTTGAAAGGGAGAAGCTGTTCATTAGTGTAACTATCTAGGCAGCAAACCAAGATGCAAGAACATCTTGAAAAAATATAGGGGTAAGAAAGTAAATTTTCTATTCCTTCCTTGTTCATTTTTTAAGAGTCCTCTTTATCCTTTTGTTTTGTTCCATCCCTGTACATTTTATAGCATCAAAGATTTGCTACAGTATAAAAAATTCCTAGAAAAGACCTCAGGCAGACACCTAGTCTACCCCCTCATGAAGGCCCTGTGGCAAATGCTTGCCTTACCTGCCTTTTCTAGAGAAACTTCATATCTTTTCTATAGCAACTCATCTCATTGTGCAACTGGCCTTCAATTGGATTCTTTCTTGTTTTACAAATCGTGAAGATGCTCACAGATGCTGAGAACAAGGGATGGCTCCATTGCAGGGTATGAGGGAATAGGCATCTGTCCTCTCCACCCCCATTCCTCCACCCTTTCTCAGCCACTCTCTAGCAGTAATTGCCCCACCCCTTTGGCCACATCTCTGTTAACATCTGCTTTGCAAGCTGTTTTATATGCCCATCTACTTTTACTTGGTTTTTGTTCAGGCTGCTAACTGGGTGCACCAGAGGAGAAGCAGCATAAGGGCTTCCACAGACAGCTCTGGACAAAAATCCCCTCAGATGAGCTTTTGCCATGGGAAAAGCTGGTTTGCCAGATATTCTAGGGCTGAATGGGAGGTAAGCATGGAAGGGGACATGTAAAGCCAGAACTCAGTGGGTTCTGCCAGCTTCTCTTCAAATGCCATTAGGAACCTCAGTGATGCAAAGAGGAGCACATTGAACTCACAATGCAGTTGGGCTTCAGCCCTGTGCTTACTTCTGTGATGGCAGACATGAAATATGGTGTAGAAGCAAAAAACAATTTCTGCTTTTGCCCATAATGCTGAGTTATAACCAACCTTAGCTCTCTGCTGATGTCTGCCCTGGTTTTATGCACATTGACTGTATCCAGAGGGAAAGCCATGGCTTCTATTTCCATACTTGGTTCTCATATGAAATAATGGGGGGAGAGGAGGAGGGGGGAAGATGCAGCTGCAAAAACAGTCAGTGAAACATAAAAATCCCTATTGTTTTGTTGTAGCTCTCGGTGCCCTTCAACTTCTGGGCACAGACAAGACCTCCCCCTGCTCAGGTTCAATACACAGGGGAGCCTTGAGGCTCAGAACTCCCTTCCTACTTTTGCCTAAGCCTTGCTTAGGCAATTGTAGTCAATTGTGCTTTTGTTCATGGAAAAAAATTAGCCCAATGCATGCTAATTTATAACAAGGGAAGCAATTAAAAAAAAAAAGTTTATTATTCTTTTCCCCCCTGCCTCTCAAATGGAGTGTTACAGCAGCAGGGTTTTTTGGTAAACTTGACACAAACTGATGTCAGTGATGGGGGAGCAAGGCCAGGAACCAAGCACATGTCTTTACATCTTCCCTCCACATGAAATGAGACAGCCTTCCAATTTTCTCTGTCTGCTTATACTCAGGAACATGCATGCTTTAGGAAAACCTAGGCACAAAGACACACTTATTTCCTTAGGCTTTGTCAGTAAATGTGTGCTGTACACATCACCCTCACATACCCACTTTAAAAAATGCTTATTAAACATTAAACAAAGAATTCTTATCATAGCCACAATGTAGAGACATATTTACTTTTTATTACTGAATTTACTGCTTGTCTTTTTCTGTAAATGATGGCATATTCTTAATATTCAACAAAATGTTAGACACCAACTAGTCCATATGGTGAAGAAAGTTAACACAGCTTGCCTCTCCATTTTGCAGCTCTTTGCAAAACCTCAGAACTGCACCAATAGAGGGTTTGCCATTAGCACAGGACTGGCCTTTTCTTTCAGGAGGAACTGTTTTTTTCAAAACTGATTGAAAAGAAAGCAACAGATCTCTCTCCCTACTGCATGTTTTAAGTGGTCTCTGAGCAGAGTCATGATGTGGAGCTGAAAGTGCCTGAATGCTTTCAAATGAGCAGGTAGCTTTCACCAGCGTCCCAGAAGCCACACAGGGCAGGCAGGGATGGGCAGCCCCTGCAGGGTGAGCTCCTCTTGAGGCATCTCATGGGCTGAGACCAAGGCTCTTCCCTGCACTCCCACCAAGTACCACAGAGCTGGGGGACCTTCCTCCAGTAGGTCACAACAAAACACAAACTCTTCACTGGTGACCCAGGTGCTGATGATTGAGGAGGGTGGAAGTGGCTTTTCCCCTGGCCTGTGCTCTCAGTAACACCAGTGACATAACCAGGCAGCCTTTTCACATCCACTGCCACTGGTTTCCCTCTCATTTTGCAAGTATTTAATCCTGTGTTGTACAAGCAGAAGCCTCTTGGTGACAAATCTGGAGGCAGGGCTGTCAGTGATGGTCAGATTTGCAGAGATACATGCACCACTGACGGTATCTAGGCTACATTTTAAGGAAGAGCAGGACATGGAGAGTTAACACAAAGCACTTCCAGTGGCATCCCATAGAGCAACAGACAAGCACAAACACTACTTAATGTATTAGGGACTACTGCAAAAGCAGTCCAGGAAGGAAGTCAGGTATCTGGAAGCCTAGGCTAGGTCTTCCCAGCAGCTTGAACATGTGCCATAAATTCTAGGTTATTGCAGGCATTAGTCACACGGAGACAAGGATTTTACCTTCAGCAAGCTTCAGCTCAGAAAGTTCTTAACTGGTGTTTGTGCTTGACAGCACAACTTTAATACCATTAGCAGCACTAGAAGAAGTAGGAACAAAATTCTAAACATAAGATCCAAAGCTACATGGAGTCACACTTTAAATTACAGAGGCCCAAGAAGGTAGCATAGGCATTTATTACTCCTCATTCTCATCAGGATGATCAGTTTCAAATGCTGCCAGCAGGCAGTGGGCACCTACAACAGATTTAGAAACAGGGCCTCTTGCACTTCTGAAGACATCATTCTGAGCATCACCTTATGGTTCTGGCTTTGATATCACATTTTGGGAGCTTCAGAATGAATTGGGGAAGCAATAACCCTAAACACAGTGAGGCTGTCTGATCTCTCCCCTGCTTGACTTGTGGGCATATGCAGGACATTTCCACTGTGCATCCCATTCCTTGCACCCCAGGGTGAGTGGGAAAGCCCCCATTCTGTTCCCATGAGGGACACCCAGTGCTGGGAGGCAAAGGGAGGTTTGAGGAACATCATGAGGGACCCAAGTGGGGATGGATGGTGAGGGAGAGGGAAGGTGTGATGGAAATGGAGAGCGCGAATTTCTGTGCTGTCCCTTGCGGGCACCGTTGGTGCCACGCTGGAGAGTGTGTGAGTGTGTGAGTGTGTGTGTGTGTGTGTGTGTGTGTGTGTGTGTGAGTGTGTGTGTGTGTGTGTGTGTGTGTGTGTGTGTGTGTGTGTGTGTGTGTGTGTGTGTGTGAGTGTGTGTGTGTGTGTGTGTGTGTGTGTGTGTGTGTGTGTGTGTGTGTGTGTGTGTGTGTGTGTGTGTGTGTGTGTGTGTGTGTGTGTGTGTGTGTGTGTGTGTGTGTGTGTGTGTGTGTGTGAGTGTGTGTGTGAGTGTGTGAGTGTGTGTGTGAGTGTGTGAGTGTGAGTGTGTGTGAGTGTGTGTGTGTACCACTCTGCAGGTGGCCTTTCCATGGCACCCTGGTCCCCACTGAAGGGATGCTGCGGCTCTGAGGGTGGCTGGAGGAGGCCGTTTTTGTGGCAGAGTAATGAATGTGATTAAATCACCTCCTCCTCCTTCTGCCTTCCTTCCTCTTCCCTTTCTCCTCTGCGTCCAGCGCTCCTGGCAGCAGCCCAGGAAGTCATGGGACAGTTCTGGTCCCTGCGGACTGACCATCCGTCCGTCCGTCTGTCCGTCCGTCCGTCCGTCCGTCCGTCCGTCCCACGCCCGGTCCCGCGGCCGCAGCCCGGCGGTCCCGGGGCAGCGCGGAGCGCTCCGGGAGTTCCCTGCTGCCGCCCGGGCAGCGCGTCTCAGCTCCGAGCGGGCAGGACACCCCTCCCGTCTGCGGGGCACCTCGTAGTGCAAGGGCCAGCACCCCAAAGCCACCCGAGCCCCCCAAAGCCACCCGCAGTGCTCCCCCTGTCCCGCCGGGCGCTGCTCCCCGGGGCTCCCTCCGGGGAGTGCGCGCTCCGCAGCCGCAGCGATGGGGAAAAAGAGAAGATCGTGGACTTGCCCGCACGAGCTTTCATTCCCTTCTTCCCACTTTTTAACCTTTACATCAGTTGTTATAAACTTGCCCTGCCTCGGGACTTTGCTGTGCTCTGCACCCCAGGGAGGTGAAAGTGGGAGAAGAGGGTTGGAGGGATGGGATGGATGAAATGCAGTCAAAGTTGGTTTCCCCCCTCCCCACCCCTCCTCCTTCTCCAATTCAAAATCAGGAATTACTGCCCGAGGAGCAGATTCTCCGTTTTATTGGCTTGTAAAAAAAAAGTTTTCAAAGCCTAATTTCCACCAGATACATTGATTTTCCGTTGAAAACAGAATTAAAACAATAAGCGCGAGTAGGTGCCATTAAAGCTAAACCATCTCTGGCCGTTAATCACGGGAGAGAAGGATTAGAAAAGTCAGTGAAGGAGCGCTGGGTTTGAAACGCAAAGATCCGGAGTTCAGCAAGAGTAAACTCAGAGGGAGTTGAAGCAGCTTAAGAAACAAGGAGAAACCCTTAATAAGAGTTAAAATTCAGTGTCAGGTTACTTGTCGATATTGCGAGGAATACGCCGTTCCTGTAAGGGATTTGTGGTTGTGAAATGCATCCCTTGCTAAAATACTGTTTGATGTTCGTGTCGAAGAGAAAACCAAAACAATCTTTTTTCCTTTTAAGTCCCGATCGCAAAACAAAAAAACTCCCGCCAAACCAAAACCAAGCAAAAGAAAAAAAAAACCAAAACAAAACAAAAAACAACCCAACGCTCCAGAAAAATCCCACTAAATTTCCAACCGCAGCTTTGAAGAGTTTTCCTGGAGATATTTGCTTCAAACCTCACAAGCGCAGTACCCCTGTGTTCCCGAGGTCTCCCTGCCCTCCCTTCCCCCTTTTCTGCTGCTTGGATGGTCGGCAATGCCCGGCTAAATAATTGCTAGAATTCGGGGATAAAAAAAAAAAGGAAGAAGAAGAAGGAAAAAAAAAAAAAAAAAAAAAAAAAAAAAAGCCGGGAAAATGCGCACCAGCATTCAGGTGCTAACCTACTTATTTGAAAGCAATTTATTTTCCATTTTGCCCGTTTCCCCTTTAAAACAGAACGCTGAAAGAAAGAATAAGTGCTTTAACATTTCAGTGTTGTGCTCTGGTAATTACTTTTTCACTTTTCCCCTAAGTTCCAATGTGAAAACCTCACAGGGGGGTCTTTGCTGTAGCAGGGCTACAGTTCCCAATCCCAAGCGCAAGATCTGCAATTACAAACCCATTCGGTGCCCTTCCCTATCATTAATATGCACAAAATCCTGCTGCTAATCTTATAATCTGTTTTGTTTCATCAATTGCTTGCCTACCACCAGGCGGGAAAGAAAAAGAGAGAAAGAAAAAGAAAGAAAGAGGAGAAGAATAAAGCCGGAAAATCACGGAAAGCTTCGGAAAGTAAACGGAAAAGCCAAATAAATCGGATTTTATTTTTGATGAAGCAAAAAATCGTTAAGGCTGTTAAAAGGAAGCGGGTTTTTCCGCTGGAGGGATGGGCGTCAGGGAAATTTAAGGAAAAATCGGAATATATCCAGCATTTTATTTGCATATTCGGTTTCTCCGAGTACGGGTCAGGAAGTTCCTTCAGCAGTCAGCTGCGGAGGAGGGAGGGGGCGCGGAAACACTTCGGGAGAGTGTATTCCCATCCCTTCTGTTTGCCGGGCGGGAGGCGGCGCCGGGCGAGCCGTGGGTGCGGGTCCGGGGCGCCCCGCGCAGCTCCCGCGGGCGGCTCAGCCTGGCCACTCAGACTCCGGTAAAACAATGAAGACATTAATTTTGAAATCGTCCTCATCCTACTCCTCCCTCCCCCCCGATCCCTCTTCCTGCGAGGTATTAAGGGAATAAAACCATCTACACCACACGCGTCCTATTGAGATTAATGTAAAAATTATGCGCCCCCCAAAAAAAAGGAAAAAAACCCCCAGGCCACAACAAAAAAACCAAGCCCAAACAACCCTTATCTCATATATCTTATTCTCCGCGCCCCGCGCCAGGCCCCGCCGCCGCCTTGCCGCGCACCTGATGATTTATTAACGCAATCTGCGGGGAGGGCGACACGCGTGCCCGGCCACGGCTCGTCCCAGCTCATCTCCTAAGTAATCGTTTCTCATTAGTTCTGATAATGTTTTAATAGCGCTGCCCATATTTTAGCCAGCCTGGAATTAATAACGGAGGGTGTCCTGAAACGCGCGGGGATGAGGGGGAGCTGCAATACAAGCAGGTAGTCTTTAATTAATCAGATTAGCCCGGAGGTCCCCGCGCTGTAAGGGATGCCCCGGCAGCGCCTGGAACGGGACCCGGGGGGCGGAGGGGGAGAGGGGGGGTCGGCCCTGGCTGCTCATCCCCGACTCGGCGCAGGGGCTGCGGGGGGCTCTCCGCCCGCGCCGGCCGAGCAGGACGGGGCTGAGCGGCTCTCCCGCTCCCGCTGCCGGGCCGGGCCCCGCCGTTCCCGGGGGAGCCGCGGAGAGGCGCTCCCGCCGTCCCCGCGCTCCCTCCCCTCGCTGCTCCCACGCGGGCCCGATGGTGGGGTTCTCCCACCCCCCTTTTCGTCTCCCCTTAATTAAACCAAAAATAACCCCAAATAAGTGAAATCTCTGCTCGGAGACGGAGGGGAAACACACTAAGCTGGGAAACGGGAG
The DNA here is from genome assembly GCF_901933205.1 of Camarhynchus parvulus. NCBI lineage: Eukaryota > Metazoa > Chordata > Aves > Passeriformes > Thraupidae > Camarhynchus > Camarhynchus parvulus. The sequence goes on from NC_044571.1 coordinate 39,428,380, forward strand.
GAATAAGGCACTGTGGCTCCGTACGTGAAATGGCCATGGAGGTGGTGAGAAATGAAACTAAAAAACAACTGTTTTCTATTTACAATTTTAAATAAACAGAACAGCCTTCCCCGCGGTGTTTGTCTAAGTGCAGCAGCATTGCTGCTGTGTAGGTCATGAAAAGGTTCGTGCATAGTTTAAAACTTCCCATTCTGTTAATTTCTTAAAGAACAGTCGTTCATAGTCTGAGCACAAAAGCTCATGATTTAATGAGGAACAGAAACAAAATCTCTGATTGTTGGTGTTTCAAACTTCATTGGAGTCCTCTGGCAACCACAAGTTGATCCTCTGCAGCTTCAATACCCTTTAGCCCTCCATATAAGAGTACATGCTGAATAGAGGACAATGCCTGGTTGTTATGTTTATTTACCCTTACTACAAGCTGGGTTAACCTCTTCAAAACAGCTTTACTAAGCCCGTTAACCACACAGCCCACATGATCTGTAGCCGTATCCCTAATGTGATGTAAATCTGACTCGAGACCATATGCACAAGTTCTGCTGCATTGTGTCTCCAAAAACTACAAGTTTATTGCCGTCCAACCCTTCCCGGGCTGGACGCTTCCAGGAGGAAACTCTCTGAATAGAGACTGCTTCAAAAAAAGAGAAGAAAGTCAAGAGTCCTGCATTGTTGGAGCATTATTTTTAATGGCTGTTGCACACTTACAGAAGGGCAGTGTGGGGGGAAGGCAAAGCTCACACAGGGTAAAGATTTTCATCGCAGTTATTTCAACTGGTGCATAATTATTCGAGGCTTTCTCCTTTCTGCCAGGAGTTCTGCATCAGGGCAGGAAGAAGCACAGAAAGAAATAGAAAGAATTGAATTAGTTTCTATCTTCTCTTTCAACAGAGCTCAGGGCTCATGTTTTGCCTTTCTCCTTCAGTGAAGTCATACTCCCACATTTTCAGTAATTACTGTGATGTCACTGATTTGATGATGCAACTTCATTGCAGGCTATGAGTAGAACATGGGCCATGCAGCAGTGGGCAGTGGTTTGAGTTGGGAATAGTTTTAGTAATTAGCAATTCCAGCAAGCAAACTATGACAGATCTGCAAAATGGAAATGAATTTCTGTTTAAGCCTGACATCTTTAATTTTACTCCCCCCTTCCCCTTCCCCAAAGTATTACAGTCATCTTTTAAAACAGCTTCTGGAGCCCCATGGCGAGAGCTTCATTTACCAACTCATTTTTTCTTGATGGCTGTGGCAAGTGTAACAATGTTCTGTGCCTGCTTCAGTAATGGCATGTCGATCATGCTCCCGCGGAAAGTAAACGCTCCCTGGAAAAGAGAGAATATGAACTTCCTGAGACACCTTTGGCAATTGTAGTTGGCGTGTCTGGTCCTTTACAAACACATCTGTTTGCCAGGAAACATCATCTCCCTCAGTAATCCTGAAGAAGTTTTAGGAGACAAACTCATCGAGACAGGGCGAGTGCATTTAAAGAAATGTGAAGAGCAACAAGCTCTCCAAAGGGGAGGCAAAAAGAGAGAGACAAGAGAAGCCCAGGGTGCAGCTGGCCTGTTTCAGCCTCTCTAGCTGGCAAACACTGAGGGCCAAGAGCAGTGAGGCCGTGTGTGCCTGCTGGGGAGAGGGGCTGGCACCCCCCACACCTGGGGGCAGCTCTGTTCCCCACCTCCGGCATCACCATCCAGCATCCAGCCAGGGCTGTGCCACAGGGCCAGTGGGAAACTGCCTGCAGACAGAGGGCAAAGCCAGAAGTTTCCTTGGTCAGCAAACAGCAGTGGGTGTTTGTGGGGGTGGAGGGAACTTTTCTTGACTCAGGGGTTTGCGAGGTTGTGCTGCTGCTGCTGCACCTCTCCATCAGGTCTCCAGTGCTAAAGATAGGCTGGGCCTGTGCTGAGGGCCAGGGACTGGGATGAAAGCTGAAATAACCAAGTGGGTGGCACAATAACAGTGCCCAAATCTCCTCTGGAGCCAAGGTAAAGCCCTCCTGAGCACCACACACGGGGAATTTCCCCAAATGGATGCAGAGCTACTCTGTGCACCTCAGCAGTGGCAATCTGAGAGTCAGGACAGGTTTCAAAAGTCACTTTGAATTCCTAAGGATTTTTTGTTCGTACCATGGTGACAAGTTTAAAACAATTAACTATGAATCATAGTTAAATCTTAAACAGAAGACATATGCTTTAAATAGTGCCAAACCTGACTTGTTCCCTTAGATGCTTTAATCCCCATGTGTCTCTGAGGTAAGATTTGGAAGATAAAACACTGCATTAAGACATGCTGAAGTTCAACAGACAAAAAAAAATCTTATTTGCAATTCTAACAGTAGCTTGATGCATTAAAAAAAAAACAATCAAATAACCAACCCAAAAATCCGAGTGCAAAGGTGCAATCTCTTCCCTGAAGAACTCAGAGCTGAGCCCCAGCAGTGCAGAGGGTGGCTCTGAGAAGCACTGCACACCCTTTTAATGTCCTGCTGCAACTGAAATGGGATCACAGGCTGGCCTTGGGTTTGACAGTGCGCAAGGCTAATCAAGAGCAAGGTACAGTCCACAGCAGCACATGTGCATGAGCAGTGAGAAAAATGCACAGGAGAACAAACCTTTTTCTGGCTTTTATTTGAGGCTTGATAATTATTAAATAGAGGACTCCAGTAAGTAAAGTGAAAATATAACCCATTTACAAAAATATTTAGGAAATATGTCACTCCAGTGGCATATCTAGCTAAACTGAAGCAGTATTAATTAAATACTAAATCATGTTCTGGAATAATTAAGACAAAAATCCACCTTAAATAGTAATCTAACACAAATCAATATTCTTGCATGTAAGAGCAGGCTGCATTAAAGCCATTGAAAACATAACAGTAAAAACGATTATTTTATTCAAAGTAGATTTTCCTACTATAATTTGCAATATTTCAGGTAGGTTTGGAGAATGGTACTGACAGATACTCAAGGGTTGGTACTTCAAGTTGAATTTTTTTGTGTACTGAGCAAACAATCAACCCTACCACACCCCAACACCAACATCAGTATTATTATTATTTATACTATTAATAATATACCACTTCTAATTATAGTTACATCTCTGAAGTTTCCAATTATATTTTTAAATCTTTAAAGAAAATGCAGTCTCAAACTATTAAATTTATTAACTGTTGTGGGAAAAAATAGGAACTAAGTAAACATTTTATGACATAGGACTTATTTGAAATAATTCAGGTCTATGCTGTGATCACAAACTGCAAGGTAGATTTTTTTTAACTGTAAGAAAAACATCCTTTACCTGTCCTTTTTTTTTCTGTAGGCATCAGTAATGCCTATTCAGTAACAGCTAATTCAGGGACAAAATAGAGTAAAGCTAATTCAGTAACAGCTATTGCTTACAGAAGAAATTTGCATGTGGGATGACAGTCATAAGTAGAAATATGTTGAAGCCTCAAATCATCCTTCCTAGCTCTGTGAAAGGCTGATTTAGGAGTACAGCTATCCTAAGTACCTGCAATGGTTTGCAGAAAGAGATGGGTGCCTAGCAATGTCAGTTCTGGTCTTTGGTGGTCCAAACCATGGCTGGGAGGGTCTCAACCCTTCCACTGACTAGACACAGAATGATCTAAGGTCAGATACCCCTGCAGGTACCTAAGCTATACCACGATGAATCTGGGCCAGAATGTCTTCTTTATAAACCAGGAGTTAATTAAACAGCAAGCTTGTCCTCTCTTCATTAAAGTAATATGTTTAAAAGGAAAACAGGATAATGGTGTGTACATGGACACACAAACACTGAACCACATGAGAAACACAGTACATTTCCTGCTTGTCAGTGTGCAGCTGTACAGCGGGTTGCTAGGAATTTGAATTCTTGAAGGAAAAAAATGCCTTTTTTTTTCCCTAGCAGCAAAGGGTAACATGAAGTTGGCTTCTCTGCCTGTTCACTCTGAGGCTTATTTTCCCCCTGCTAATTTGCAGTGTTGAGCTAAAGTCCAGAAAAAGAAACTAATTTTAATGCCATTGAATATACCCTATTCACTGACTCTCTTTGCACCCACAGGTTTCAACAGATAGGAAATACCAGTAATTACGGCTTTGTCCCCATGCTCTCTTTTCCAATTCTGCTAGACGAAATTTGCCTCTAGCATTCTTTTGATTTTCTCTCACATGAATATAAAGAAAACAAGACTTTCTATAAACACCATTTGCTTTGATAGCATTAATCTGGGGATTAATTTAGCCATAGATCTAAATTTTGTTTTTAGCTAATTTTCTCAACAATCTCACACTTCCAGTCTGTACTTAGATTTCCAGTAGTTCTGCTATGGGACCAAGGGCCTGCTCTTAAGGAAGCTTGCAGCATAAGCAGGAACAATGGCAGGTGGGTAAAGCAAGGCTGGGATTTGCCCCCATCCCATTTGGTGGCTGTGGTTCTTGCTCACCATGCAATCATATAAATCATTCAGAGGGAGCCTTTTCAGAAACCTGTAAAGGGACTCTGCCATCAGGCTAATCAAATGTGTCAGACCTGCCTTGGGAAGAGACAGTCTCTCCCGGTGGAGGCTGATGGAGAAGTGGGGAAGAGGAGCATCCAGGAGGCAGAGCCGCAGATGATGGGCACAGCTTCTGGGTGACAATACCTGGATGCAAATAACTCAGCTGGGATGAGAAGTGGGGGAATGGAGGACAAGTGTGGCACTCACCAGACAGCAGTCTGGAAGTGCAGCCCTACTGAGGAATGGGCAGGTTTGTGGGCCAAAGACAGATCTGTGTGCCCCTGTTTAAAGTGACACAGCACAGATTCTGCTGGGCCGATTCAGTGCCATCCTCCATGCAGCCACACAGAGAATGTGCTGAAGGCAAAGCCCTGTGAGAAATAGGGTGACTTTGGTCTGCAGTGTAAGGGAGCTGTAAGGGCACTTTGGCTGCTGCACACTGCACAGCTGTGAAGGCAGCACAACACAGCAGAAGGGTTTGTAAATACAAAATGTCTGTGCTCCCTCAGCCTGATGGCTCTACAGCTCTGGCAGGGCAGACTCCCAAGGAGGAATCAAGGAAGAAAGTGAATGGGCAGTGTTCCCTGTTTGGGTCATCCTTCACACTATCTAAAAGTCCTTCCCAACTGAGTGACAAGCAAGGAAAGACTCAAGGTTTTTCCTTCTGGCATGAAGCATTATTCACAGTGACATTTAATGCTCTATTAGGACAGTAGTAACATTTTTGAAAAATAACAGCAATTTATGCAAGATGCAGGCCAGGCTGAGTAAGGCCTTAACAGCTCTACTTCAAATGTCAGTATATCCTAAAGTGCTGTGAGGATGGGAAAAAAAGATTTATATAGAAATATAGAAAACAACTGCAACTGAATTAAAATCATAGACAGCTGTTAGTGGGGTTTTTTTGCTGTTGTTGTTGGTTTTTGTTTTCCCTCAGAGGAAATGGCAAATGATAATCTTGGAAAAATGGAAATTGACAATGGTCAGCTCCAAGTAATGCAAGGATCCAGCCTACAGGCAAGAGAAGCCATAAGTCATAGCTGACAGAGAACAGTCATTTTCACAGGTCAGGACATGAAGATACAGGCTTGTGATACAGGAGGGCAAATCAGTTATGGAATAAGAATAACAAATGCAACAAATTTCCAGGTCGTTATGGAGACACTGAAGAGATGCAGAACCAAACTTTGTAACACACAAGTCTGGCAGATTTTATACTTGTATCATATGAACTTCCTCTTAGATAAATGCAGCCACTCCAGCACAGCTCAGACCTGGCAAAGTTCAATACGTAATTGAGGGTTCTTCTTTGACAACTTAGAATTCAACCCTGGCCGCATGCTGCCATGAATATTGAAGATGGCTCTTGTTGTCTATATGTCATCTTGTTATGTCATCCTTAAAAATTTCCTTTATCTATAAGAAATTGCATGTATCAAGTCACAGAGTCTCAGTGTTGGTCTGTCATTTGCCATGGCAAAAGATGAACACATTAATGCAGTGTTTCCTAGAACATGAAGACCTCCTCTTTTTGTGTGTGTCTCTCCCGTATTTGGGAACATTTACTTTGTGAAACTTTCGGGAGTGGTTAAGAGTTTGGTAAATCTGTAAGACCATTTCATAACCAGAGTAATACTGGTTTTTAGTGGCAAGAAGGTTTTTATCTTTCTAGAAGTTAAATGGACAGGATTCAAGGTCCATTATTTCAGTGTTGTCTTGGGATCAGTATTCTCTGGTGGAACCAGGAGAAGGGAAGAAATTATACAGGTGCTAGTGTTTACCACGGGTATAATGGAATTGTGTTAAATATGGAACTGTGTTGACTTTGACTACACAGGGGATGGACAGGATGGCAAGTGAGGTACCCTTATATTTTTCCATAAGATCAGAGAATGTAAAGTTTTATACTTCTTCATCTGTACTGAAACCTTTTTATATGATACACAATGTTACACGAGGTTTTACTCTCACCATATTTTATTTCTTTATGTACTGCTGGATTAAGGAGAGAAATAAGCAGAGTAAAACTATCATGATACAGAACATTCAAGGCACCTCTTAGTAATGTGACACAATTATCTCTGAGTTGTGTATGGAAGTACTTGTGTTAATTAAAGTCAAACAATAATTGTTCTGGGACATGTGGGACAGTGATGAGACAAGCTAGTCCCCTTTGGCTGGCAATACAGAAGAATTAGATGTACTCCTGCACCTGCCAATGCTTGCAGCTTTTTCCTCAGTATTTGCTCTATCTGTGGTTACCTGTGCCTCTAACCGCATCCATCCCAATGACTGCAATGAGCTCACTAAGAGGGTTACGGCACCCTCAGTTCCTAGACCACTGTAATCTATTAATCACCTGCATTGGTACCGAATATGAAAATTGAATGCAAAAGTATGTAAGAAAATAAGAAAGGATGTAAATTTTGAAGAACCAAATAACTCCTGTAAATTCCAAAATGTCTGCTGGCTCCCTGTCTGTTGGCAGATGGGACTCCAAGCACAAGCATCGGTTTTGACATCTCTGTGCTCTCTTTTTGGAACCACTGCTGTGGTTCCACTCAATCATTGTCCAGCCTTTACTGATATACCTTTGATTTTATGCCTTGATTTCGTCATACATGTAGACAACAACTTAAACTCCCATGTGACAGTTGCCAGGATTTTCTCAAAGATATTTATATAGGTTACATGAAGATCATGTCTTGTCTGAGGCAGAAAGAAAAACCCAATGGTCCTGCATCAGATGAAAGAATATAACTAATACTGCTAGGTTAATTTGGAATTTAACTAATAGTGCTAGGTTAATTTGCTGTGTGTGTGCATGGGCTGTCCTAGGTCTCTCTGAGACAGCTGACTCTTCCAAAGGCAGCTTACTCTGGGAATCTAGTCAGGGTACTTAGACGGCAGGCTTGAATGTGCTAGGGGGTCCTGGGAGTAGGTAAGGCTTTGGCATGGGGGATACTCTGGGTAGTTAGGCCAGTGGAAAAAAAGGAAAAGCAAGACAAGATAATGTGCCAGGAAACAGCAATATGGACAAGAAATCACCTACTGCTGAATTTTGAATTAAGTATGGGTCTAAAATAGGGATTATGTGATGCTTGTGAAATTGCCCAAAATGCCTCTTCCACTGCACAAGGTACTACTGACTGTATGACAGCCTCACAAGCTAGGGGAGGTCCTCAGACACTACTCTGCTGTCACACAGTTAGAAACAGTGTCCCACTGGGGGCTGGGACACTGGGTTTTTTTCCAAATACTTTCCTCAACAGTTTTGCAATACTTTCCTTTGCAGACCAAATCCCTGCAGAGTGTGTGGCAGTCTAGTCCTACTGGGCTGTCTTTGGAGGGGATGTGTACCTAGGACATGGGGGAAATGGGCATAAGGGAACCAACAAGACAGCCACCCTTCTCTCCTCCATCCCCTTGATCATTAGGAGATGTCGTGAGTCTAACACAGCTCCCACACTGCTCTAACAGCATGGGCCAGAGGCTGGTGTGAATAGAGCCTTTGTGTAAGTGAGTAATTATGTAAGTGCCCTTCCAGCCCCGGTGACCTGTGTTGGCACTCGCGGGCAGTGCCAGGCTAAATGGAAATGAGCAGAAGGGGCGATGCCAGCTGGCCAGGGCAAACCTTGTGTACCTCCTAACCCATACAGACAAACGGCCTCAAGTCCACAGACACAGGAAATCTTTGATCCACAGTTATCTGAGAGACATGAGTTCTTTCCATGGTAGTTCAGTGTCTCACCCACCTCTGAAACACAAAGATCTAGTTATGACTTTTTGCACACCCCAAAACTACAAGGAATAAATGCACTAAAATCTGCTTGGGTCTGAGAACATTACCTCTAATCCTGTACAATATTAGCTGTTAAAGCAATAAGAGTTTTGTGTTCTGCAACCAGGGCAGATTTGGTCTTCTGAGGAGGGAAAGGAGCAGGTGGATGGCAAAAGCTCCCCCTAAAAAGCATGGCATTCATGAAGATAATTCCCCTGGGATTAATGAAAACACACGTTGTTTGAGTGACTCCCTGCAGAGGAAATTTGGAAGTCTTTGCTTTGGGGCTTAAAAAGAACGCTTGGATTTGCTTACAGGTAATGAACAAAGGAGAAGAGGAGCCTGGTCACAGCAAATGGCGTTGGGTCTGTGCCTGGGGGAGGAGTGATTATCCTCAGTACAAAGGAATGATTTCTCTTGAAACAGAAGGTTGAGACCATATTTTTGGGGAAGTCAAGAGCTAACAGCTGTGATGGTGCTGAATGCAGGTTTAATTAATTTTTTTTTCTTCTGCAAGTCATAGCCAAAGAGCTGTCATAAAGAGCTGGGTCATGATTCTACCTTCTCATAATGAACTTCCAAAGGTTAGTGAGCTGCTAGGAGGTGTTCAGTGAAATCTGGGTCAACTGAGAGTATGTTCCAGGCTGTGACAAGATAATGCCTCTCTCTCTTCTCTGCTCAGGCCTGTCCTGCCTTCAGAGCAGGCTCACACATAACTCTGGCTTTCTTTAAGTGTCTTTGCAGTAGGTAGAAATGCCCAAATAACCAGTGCAGTCACATATGACAAACTGAAGACTTCACAGGCAGTGAGCTGTATGGACAAAGCTTTTTGGGCTCTGGACCTTTTCACATTCACTCCTTTTCTGTAACAAGATTATGGATGGAAAGACACTTGTACAGAAAATCTTTGGGAAAAGAATTGATCCCTGAAAAAGTTTGTTAAAGACATCTTCTTGGCAAGAGGAGATGCTCAGTGGGTCTCTGATCTGTTGAAGTGTGCATAGGGAGGGAATTCTGCAAAGTATCATCACCATTAAGTTGTAGCCTTTTTGCTGATATGTAGAAAACATTAGAAATCGCTACCGTTTGTTTCTTTTTGTCAGTGTAATCTTCCACTGGAGTAGAAGTAGTCAGTGAGTTCAGAGGATAAATCGGTTTGTAAAGCCAGAAGCAGGCCTGTTTGTTTGAGATAGGCTTCTGCCTCTAGGAGCAGATGGAAGGACACAAAAGGTCAAGAAAGAAAGAGCAACAGCCACATGAAATAGAGATTGATTTTTGCCTCAAATAACTCCTGAGCAGCAGTGCAAGAACTCTGACAGAAGAAACCCTTTCTAAAGCTCAACAGGTAGAAAGGACTTTGTGATCCTTCAAGTCCACAGTGGGGCAGGAAAGATGAAGAACAAGGACCTACAAGGTCCTTCATTTCTTCTCCACCTGGCAGTACTGTTTCCAGCCCATATATAAGGGTTTTGCCCTGCTGTGTGAGCCAGACAAGCTGTTTTTCCATCTTACAGTCCCCCGAGCTCCCTGAACCACCAGGGACAGCGCTTTCAGCTGCGGTGGGCCTGGGGTTGCTGCTTGGTCCAGCGCCAGAAACTCCTCAGGCCACCAAAGCCTCTCCCTCTGCCTGAGCAAAAAATCTATTTAACATCCCTGAATGAAAGGCAGATAGGAGGGTTTTTTATTGCTGTCTTTGCATTTTTTTTAGTTACCTTCTTATTGTGGTTGCTGCCTTCCTGTGTGCTCCTCTAGAGCAGGAAGGAAAAACACTAAAGAAGCGGAGGAAAGTTCTAGAAATCAGGAATACCCTCCACTGGTTTTCATTGTCTGTCTCATACTGTATTGGGAACGGAAGAATCCTAGAGAGCACACTTGCTGCTGCCAAGCAAATCTTTATTTTATAGCACAAAAGCAGCTTCCTGGACAAACAGCCTATCCAACCATGCATTTTTTCTCCCTAGTGAGCATCATGGTTATTACATGGAAAAGTGAAAAGTAACTGATATTAAGGCTTTAGGATCCTCAGATGACCTTCATTTAGTAATTTGGAATTAACTTGAGGTTTATAGTCGTGGAAGCAGTTTGTTAAATATAAACTAGAAAATGCAATCTGAAAGTAAATGACTACAAAGCACACAGACAGCATTTGATACTGAAGGGAAAGGTAGCTGTAAAATACAATGGAGTTGAGGAAAATAAAAATAGTGAGGCTTGTTCTGCCAACAAGCATGGAATTGCTCATATTTTTGTATTCTGTGTTTTTTCTAATTTCAGATTCATTTTCTGAATAGGATTGAACAGCCATTTTTTACTGTGATTCTCCATTTCAACCGACAGAGCTTTTGCAGACAGCCACTCCAGGTCCCTGAAAAAGCTGGCTAGCACAGAGAGGAGTGAAAAGGCAGCAAGATTGCTGCTACTTAAATTAACTGAAACAATATTTTGGCCGTACAAGCTTCTGAATTCCCTCAGTAAGGCTTAAAAAGAGCCATCTGGTCAGAACATTACCTCTCTAGTTAGAGCCTGCTTTGGAAATTGAAATGAGGCTCATGAGCACTCGTTAATGCTTTTTAAACAGGGATTTTGGAGGTGGGTAGCTGCCTTGGTGTGCTGCTTGGTGCAGAGCAGGTTTTGGCACGATGGTGGGCAGGTGTCTGCAGTGTTGGGTGTCTTCCCACTCCACGCTCATAGCAAAGCAGTGTCTGCCCTGGGAATGTGCCGACACAGCATGGCCCTTCCAAAAGCAGCTCACCCTGCGTTTACCTCCTCGAGCAGACAACGATGGGGGAGTCGTGCCTTGCTGAGGAGGAGCCCAGGGAGCTGCCATCCTCTGCAGGGCCTGTGTCCCCTGGGCAGGAGCAGCTGCCTCCTCCAGGGGCTACCTCCGGGTGGAAAGGCTATGGAGGGGCACAGATCCATCCTGCTCCCGGCTCATGGTGAAACTTCTCCCCGCGGGAAACAGCAGTGTGCCATCCGAGCCCTTCTCCCTCTGTGTTTTGGACACAGGTCTTTAATGAGTGGAGGAAAACAGATTAAGAGCCACTGAATGCCTGCTGGGGAGTGGAAAGGGCAGAAGCTGGCAAGAAAATGGTTTTGTATGAGTTTCTGTCCTGCTTAGAAGCTTTTGCAGCCCCGTGTAGTAAAATCTGTCTCCTTTTCTCCCCACCTGGCATAACTCCCTCAGGACTGATTGCACCAATGTAGGAACCAGTATAGCACAAGCAATTAGCTAATACGGCCCCTTCTGCTCTATTGTAGAGGTTCAAAATCCACCCCAGATGGATCTTTCTAAGAGAAAAGCCTTCAACCATGACACAGAACACATTTATAAAGCATTTTTCAAATACTAAAAGTGTATAGGGAAATTTTGAGTACTAATATGAGCTCTCTCGATCTCAGTTTTGACATTAAAATGTAATTTGGCCACTTTTTAAAAAGACAAACAACATAACCATGACCCATGCTTAAATCCCACTAGCGCTCTTCATCTTTGCATAGAGGTGCACCTGAGCCTAGACTTCTTAAGGCTAGTGCTCCTTAAAGGTGGCAATTTATCACAAATTCCTGAATCCCCCACTTTGCAGAGGAAGGAATACACATTGTCTAATGAACATAAAGGACAGCACATGTCCTGTGCTCTCAGAGGGAGCCCTGTGCACACACAGAGATACCCTGTGCTGCCACTGCCGCCCTGGGATGAGATCCAGCTTGGCTGGTGGCACCTCAAAACTCAGCAGTCTGTCCTGGGCAAGGGGAGTGGGGGCCTGGGCTGCTCCCTCATTCCCAGCTCTACATAAAGCCCCGAGATATAATGCCCTGTAAGGTGCAATATAATCCCTGTGGATTGATGGGGTTTGATACAGCCCCATGCCAGAGGGATGCTTCTGTGCATCCCTTCCAAGAGGCATCTCTTGGACATGGTCCCACTTTCCTGGCAACCATGAGCTGGATTGAGAAAGGGTGGATCCCACTTGGCTGGGGAGCCCTCCTGGGGTCCATGGCACAGCCAGGAGGGGGAAGAAAGTCGGGGCAGACCTCCCTGTAAGGCAGTGGGAGCTGGAGCTGGCCGAAGCACGAGGGCGCATCGTCTCTAAGATACAGTGGCTTGGGGTAGCTTTTCCTAAACAAAGAGCATTATAAGAGAGCCACTGCTGGAAATTTCCATTCCTTTGTTGGGTTGATGCTGTGTAAATAAATGCATTCCTAAGATTTTTCATAATCCTGGAAAGGGCCGTAAATGAAGCGGTATAGTTTGCCAAATTGCTGGAGTTCACATATATTATTCCTCAGCTGCTGGGAACACGATATACAATGGCATAGAATATAATGCAAGAAACATATGCTAAAGGTCTTCTTAGAAGCACTCTGTGCATTTGTATGTGCGATACACAAATATTTATTTTGATTTGCTCTATGGGATTTCAATATTCATCCCCTATTACAACTTGGATTTGTGATAGACTTACCTTAACTCTAAATAATCCTTACCTGACAGATGACCTTAGCAGCAGCATTCAGTTATTCCCTAGTTTAATATGTGGATGCTTTGAAAGCATTTGTAAATTAGTATGTGAGATAAATGTGTAATCAACCTTTTACTTTATTCTTCTGCATCTTCTTATATTTGAATTTTATTTCAAAGTAAGGCAATTTGAGAAGATTCAATTCCAATAATGATATTGTGCCTGATGTATTTTACACTTTGAATGTCTTAAAATGCATTTTCAATGTTTTCAATGTCTTACATTTTTGTCATATATAAACACTAACTGCTTATAGAAGAGATACAGTCCTGTATCCAATGTACTGGTAATGTAAATTCAGGAGTTACCTAAATAGTAAAGACTGCTATGTCCTCATTGTTAGAAATCAGATATTTTTCTTAAAATAGGCTAATAACTTCTCCCACTAACTCTACTCCCTCAGATTCAGTTTATCTGTATTTATAAGATCACTTCCCTGTTTAATGTAGTACAAATGCTTTAGAAATTTCAATCAGAAACTGTCCTTTAGACTACTGGAATTATGTTTATCACCCTGCTTTTTTTATTTTTGAGCACTCTGACATCTATCTTATATTTAGACTTTCTGACAGCTATACCTGCTTTCTTTAGGATGAATATTGTAATTTTGAAAATCATATCCCCTAGTAATGCAGTTCTACTGGAAAAATATTGAAATGACCTGGAAATAACACTCTTCTTTTTAAGTATGTTTCAGTTTTAGATCTCAAAGTTTTAGACAAAAGAGAACACTTAAACAGTTGAATAAAATACAAAATGTACTTTTTCAACATTTGTTTCTACTTGTCCAAAATACAACATTACCATTTATTTCCTGGACATGCCATTTTAAAGTTGGATTAGAAATGTAAAAAACAGCCCCACAGGCAAAACAACCTAGAAACCAAACCAAAGCAACTCCTCAAACAGGACTATCTCCAGAAGGCAAGCCCAAATACTCCTGGCTAGCTGGTTAGCTGTCTAATTTCCTTCTGTTTGGACACTGCCATAGCATCTCTAATTCCACAGTGCTCATGTGAGATCCTAATTTTTCCTGACCTCAGTACTCACATTTGGGGGCTACTATGTCAAAGCTTTTCAGTGTCCAGGATGAAGTAGCCTGGTTCAGCCTTCTTTCAAAAGAAGATTATTATGGTAATTGTAGGTCTCAAATCAGAATAGATTATAAAAGCTTATTACTGTATTTTAATGTAAAATATTGTTAACTAAAGGCATCAAACTTTAAACCACATTAATAGCAAACTATGATCCCAGAGACTCCCGAGCAGTAACTTATCTACCACACAAACAGCTGCACAAATCCCTCACATTTATTTTTCCAGGCTTTCAACTTTGATTAATAACATGGTAAAACCATGCAAGTCTCAACCATATTAACCACAGCTATATTTTTAGTCCTACTGACATGAACACTTTAATATAATAAAAGGGAAAGGAAAACAGAAGAGGTGTTTCATTAGGACACGAGGATTACTGAAACCGCTGTGTGGAGCATTTGCCAGGAGGTGGTAGGGGAAGAGTTATTACTCACATTTTAGCATGTCGTTAGGATGTGGAGAGAGAGGATCCCTCTGTGAGATATGTTTGCTTTGGAAAAAAAATTAAGTAATCAGAATGTCCAAGCTCTTCTCACTGACACAGTCATAACAGCAAATTAGAAACTCAGTTAATGAGTTTCCAGCATTACATGGAAAGCTATTTTTACAATTGTGTTATAAAATTCAGTAATACGACAGTGCTACAAGATCCAGAAGTTCACATATTAACCTGCCAGTCCTTTTTTATTGATAGATGGCTACATGCAAAAAATATATGAAGCATGCAACCTGGTTGGTTAAAAAAATAGCCTGCACCACAAACTCTCAGCAAATTTGCTCTTGGAGCTGATTACAGAAGCTTATAATATGTTTTAAAAGCATTAATGAAGAGGAAAAAAATTCCCCAAACCCAAATAAACTCCCCCCCACCTCAAATGGCTGATATAAACAAAAAATCTCAGCATTATGTCAGTAAAATAGCAGTTTCAAAATAAATTTAAAGACTAATGCTTGCCTAACATTAAATTATCCAATATTTAACATTTTTGGCTTAATGATTGTGTGATACTGGGACTAGAGTTAAATTTGGTCCAGTCTCCTAGCTGACTGTTCATATGACAGAGGTGTTCCTTAGATGAGTTTCTGACACTAAATTCAGCTGAATGAATAATGTTAAGCACATCATAAAAAATATTTGGCTGAGTAAGTCGTTTGACTTTTTTTCTTGCTGCATGTACCTGCCTACACATTTGCACCAGCAGTATGTTTGTAACGATGCCTTTTGTGAGGGAGCCAAGCCTCGTAAATCGGAATAATGGGCAAAACCAGTCACATATTTTTTTATTTCTATATTGCTTGCATGAAGAGAGCTACATTTCAAAATTGAGGTGGAGAGAACAAAGAGATCCAGTCATACACCATCCTAATAGGGACCCTGAAATCACTGCTCTGGACAGCACCCAAAAAGCATAGTCATGGCTGTGCTGGAAACAGCCAGGTACCACAAAGGGGATGCAATAGCCCAGCAAGGAGAAGGGCAGAGCAACAGCAAATACCTTGTCACATTTTAACTCTGAGAAGAAAGCATAATATCTGTTTTGACCTTTGCAGCGTTTTAATGCACAACATCCATAGCATCACAAATGCAGGGGAACAGGGAAGGCAGACATCCCAATTTTTTCTAACCCACTAGAAAGTGGAAAAAATGTGCAGAAAACATTTATATGGCACCAGTGAAATGAGACCCTATGCACAGTGTTATAGGTGAACTTCTCGACCGGAGGGATTTGTCTCCTACTTGAACGCCTCACAAGCACATGTGAACCATTCCCACCCATTCTGACATTGGGACTTTCGTTTTTAACTAGCCCAGGCTTGGCTAAGACTAAGATAAACATGTTTGGCTGCAACTTTTTTTTTTCTTTCAAAAAGAGGCAAACTGGATTATAGCAAATAACCTTTAAGATAATTAACTGACAATGCCGCAACTAGCATAAAATCTTCCTTCAGGCGACCCCTAATTTAAGTATTACTGGCACAAAGTGGAGACAGATTGTGCATCACCACCGCAATATTTACATAGCAGAAACCCACAGAGCAGGAAACGTGAGACTCAATGATGCACTAAATTAGGAACAATCATATTCTAGTGTTAATTTGCTTTCTCCTCTATCCAAAATTCAGGTCCAGCAATTGGTACAAATGCACATAAAACATTCCCATTTTTAATGATTAAGAACCACAATCTGCAAGCAGTTTCACTCAAAAGTACATTCAATTACTCCTGGGCATGTTTGAGGGATCAAACCCCCAAAAGTGAAACAGGTCAACCAATGCAGAGATTATTTTAGAAACCAAAGGCTTCCTAATGCATTTATTTCTTTCCATAAATGATGTCTGTGCAAGCAGCCTGAGTCCTCTGCCAGGCTGCCTCACTTTTTGTTGCAAATATTTTCCTCTGACAGTAACACTGTGATTATGCAGCATAATGGAGAAGCAGTTTTAATTCTCTAGTGCTGTAGACACTTGCAGGTACTCAAAAGGCTGCATAATCAAAGTTAAAATGGGGAGGAAGGAAAAAGATAGCCATTCTATTTCTAAATACATTGGGAAGTGATAAATTTATAATATCCACTATCCAGAGACAGATTTCACAAGCAATACTCTCAGTTACAGCACTTTGTAAGATAAAAGCAAAGAGCCATCACCGACCTTTCTAATAGAATCTTAAATATTATTCAAATTTGGTTCCACTATGGCATATTAACAAAATATTTACCTTGCCTAATCGCTGATGTTCTTCAAAAGCAGATATCAGTTCTTGTGCCCACTTTATTTTTTCAGGGCTCGGAGAGAACTGTTCCTGGACAACAGCAATTTGGTTGGGGTGAATCACCTGCTTACCTACAAAGAAGATTAATAACACCAGAATCATGCATCGACAAACAGATGTTCAAGCAAAATGTTCCAACCACTTGAGGCTCTCATATGCCTTGCAGACTTTCTTGCTCTCTAACTAATTATTTTGCTTGGTTTATTTTATTTTTAAAACTGGAAAACAGGCAGATAGCTTTTTGGCAGATTATTCTAAAAGTAAGAATATCTTGTGCTATGCTTGCATTCAGTATAGTTTGAAAGAACCCACGATTCTTTCTCCTCCCTCCCCATTTTGATCCATACATCTTCTCTCAGTCATTTCAGGTGCAACTGTTTGTCTTGAGCAGTCAATAACAATTAAGTATAATGCACCTCTGAATTTGACTATATAAATAACAACTGCAGCCACTCTTAAATAAGTTGTATTAAAGTGTGTTCAGAAAATGAGATATGAAGAAGATGGAAAGAGATCTGTAGGGCTGAAAAGTTTCCAGTACCCTAAGGATCATTCCCTAAATTCTCAGTATTGGTTTAGCATCATATAATCCCCAATGTTGTTTAAATTGTTGTTGCTGCAATTATTGGTAGTTGCAGGTAGGCTGCAATATTTATTTAGTCACTGGTATAGCAAACAACCACCAGCAGTGCCCTGAGGCTTTATGAAACAGTTTTTTAAATCCTTTCTTGTATAAACATAAGTTAAGAAAATAAAAATAGATGTTGTCTTTTTCACTAGAGATTTTCTAACGTGAATAGACAGCCACATAATCCCTTTTAATCTGTGATTGAATTTAGCTACCTTAAAACAAATACATGTCTAATTTGTTTGACACTTTAAAAAGTGAGGCGTTTGGCGTTATTAGTTCATTTCTATGGGAATTTCACAGACCGGTGGGATCTCTGTGGTTTGCTTTTAAGGTGCCCTAATAAAGGGAGGCTACCGTAACTCCCAGCTTCCTTCGGAGGAAATGCCTCTCCTCGGTGCCAGAAAACAAAACTAGTTAGAGGGGTGAGCCTGATGCCGCAAAGCTGCCAGCAAGTGAGCAGTGCCCTGCAGACCGAGGCTCCCACAGCCCCGCCGCCGCAGCCTCTTGTGCCAGCGAGAGTTTTGCACTTTGCCAGGACAAGCTGGAAGTGTCAGGACCCAAGGAGGTTCCCTGCACTTCACCCAGCCCATCACTGGATGTGAGAAGTCTCATGCCTGAGTGCAGGAATGCACCTATTTTCCATGAAATAACCCCTGCAAAAATCCCTGGATTACTTTCATCAGGCTGCATTGGGTCTGAGTGTAACCTGGAGTACAAAGAAACTCTACTTAATAAAATGAGCAAAGAAATTGTAGTGCTTTAGTGTTGCTACATTCCTTTGCTAGAATGCCACAAGTAGCTCAATTTTATTTCTTCTTGAACAACGTTTAGTTTGTGATTTTACAGGCATGCAAATATTAGTTTGAAATTTCAATATCACAACTATTTTTAAAATACCTTAAATATAGGTAAAAATTTAAACCCCATTAAGAACCACAATTTTTGAAAGAAATGACATAAATAATTATTTTAAACTAACGTGTTTTATCTTAAGTCTACTCAGAGGTTTTTTAGTAATTTTAATAAAATATCATAATTAATAAGCTGATTATGTTCCTTATTTGTAATACAACAAATTCTCCATAGCTAAACCATTAACTCCAAAATTGAAGTGTGTACAACAATTTCTTAAAAAATCCTAAGGAGCTTAACTTTGTGAAAAAAATGTTGAATATATTTTAAATTATATTTGAAGTCAATCTCTAATTATAACAAAATTAAAATTTGTATTAAAAATACACATACATGACTTTTTAAAAGTGTAAAACATTTCTGTAAAAAGACTTGCTTTTGATAAAGATATCTATAGTAGTAAACTATGCTTTTAATCACTAAAACATTACTGAACAATTTAGGGAGAATGTAATCTAACTTTTGATTTATAGCACTCGGTTGATTTTTATCACAGACTACCTATCCAAATAACTGTATTACAGACATAATGCCATGCAGGAACGAAGTAAATATTTTAAACAGAATTGTTGTTATTGACAAGTTACTGAGAGAGTGCAAAATTGGAAGACATTAAAATTTATGACCACGAAATCCTTTTTACAGTACCACTTGATATATTGTGTTTTAAATCAATACTTGTCAAGTCTTTTAGGTAACTGTATGATGGTGTCATTTTAGTCTCCTACAAAAGACTGAAAAGGAGAGGACACCTAGACTGTTTCGTACTTATATCTGCTCTCTCAGCATGTAGCACAGGACTTTTTATAATGTCTAAGTCAGCTGTTAAAGCTTATGGCAAGGTTTACCTAATTTTTTACACAAACATTCCTAAAACCTATGCTCATTTGTATAGGTAACACGCTGATTTAAAGTCCACAGCTACCTATAGTGCAAAACATCTTGATGGATGTCTATGGATATATAAATATAAAATTTTAAATAAATATAAATATTAAAGGACTATTAATTTGGCTGGATTACATTTGAAAACATTTGATTTTATGTTTATACACTCACTGAAGGAAAATCAGGCTGATTTTAAGATAATTGGAGAAGAAAACTTGGCTGCAATAAGCAGTGAGGTTTGCAATAATATTTAAATGCCTGGTAAATTCTTCATTATATTATTTTGCCTGTTTGATTACATTAAGGGCAATTTTACTGGCCTCATATGGGGACATCTAAGGACATACAACTTAGCTAAATATTTTGGATTTGCATCCTTTTGAGGATGGTGAGTTCAGCCCTGTTCATGCAAATAAGTGAGTGTTCTCCAACTATGAGAGCAATTTGCAAGACTCAGTTAATTTCAGTTCTGTTGATTTCAATAATTTTGATTCTTTATTAAAAAAGTAGCAGGGTGGGATCTTATATTTAAAAATTAGAAGAATTGCACATTTTGAATTTGTTATTAGGTTGACATTTCAATATTTTTACATTATCAGAGGACTGTCAGTGGCAAATATAATGTGCATACTACTGCTTTATACAAGGTCATGGATTAAGCTAAGGCCCATCTGTAATTTTCTGTGATGAATGTGAAATTGGAAATGTTAAAATGTTTCACTTATATAGATTTGGAAAAAACACTTGCATAGGTTTGAAAAAAAAATGATTTTGCTATCAGTTTTGAAATTAGATTTTATTTCAATCAAAAGAAGCAGGAAAGATTATAGAAATATTAGATAAACTGAGAGCAAAAAGCCAAAAAACAAGTGAAATATTTTAGATTGACCTAAAATATTTTTTCTTTTTCAGAGGAAAAGGAAAAATGCTGTTTTGTTTTAGCTCAAACAGATTTTAATTTTTTTCCCCCCACCAAATCAGTAGAGTCAGTATTGCCCCATCTCTAATTACAGTTGGACTGATTATCAGGTTGTTTGCTGAATTTTGGAAAAGTGTCGATGATAGCTGCAGAAAGGCAGGAGGCAGAGGGCAAGTGCAGTGAGAGCACCTTAATAAAATCTGTACTTTTCACGGGCCCTTACTCCTTGTATGGAAAGGCAAGTATGATACATGTACAGCCAAGATAGAAAGCAATTTTACACCCTAAATTGCTGCGTGACCTTTTTATTTGTCTTCTGGACCCTGTTCTAAGGTCAGACAACTTCCACCATATAGTCAGTGGAGTCCAAATCACCATCAGCATTGGTTATGCGGAACATTTCTAAATTTCCTAAACGGACAGCCTCAGTTAAACATTTAAATGTGCATTAAGCGTTCAAAAAGAATGCTCTCAAAGGGTCTAGGCACCTGCAACTCCATCTTCTGTCAACAGGAGGTTCAGATGTTTGTGTTTTTTCAAAAATGAAGCCTTTCCTTAAGCTAGGAAATATTGGTTGAGACTAGGTAGCCGTCAGCAGGTGCTACCATTCAGCAGCTCTATTATTTTCCCAACTTCAAAGGCAGCCGAGGGAAGGGTGGAAGTCCACACGGCTGTGGATAATGTAGCTGTGAGGAGCTAACCATTTCATCTCCAAAACAAGACTTGGGCTTGCAAATGTCAAAGCTCAAGAGACAGTAAAGCAGAGCTTGTGCTGAAAAGCACTGATTGCTATCCTTTTACTTGTACACCAAGGTCACTTAAAATTGCACTTATCTTTTTGTTTGGTGCTTTAAGATATTATATACAGCTAACTGTAAAACCAGAGTTTGCTAGGTGGCATTGCTAGGACCCATGCTTTTGGTAACAGAAACCTAAGGGATATTCTCATATGTGTATCCTGGATGGCAGTCAGAGAAAAACGTGGTATTCGTCCTGTGTGTTAGAATTCTCTCATGCATGTGTCAAATGGCTGCTTTCTATTGCAGCCCCCCAGTCTTTGGTGGCTGCAGTGTCCCAACGAGGTGTCCCAGTGACCTGGTACACCAATCACAGGGTAACAGGCTGCATTACAGGACTGTGGGACAAGGAGCCTGCTGCTCTTGTTGTCTGCCAATACCCGTAGGTGTTACCAGCACTCACTACGGAGAAAGCCAGGAGATGACAAACAAACCAAAGAAAACAATAAGAAAATAACTTTCCCCTAGCATCTAGCATATGAGATTTACTTCTCAATTTTTTTGCCTAAAAAGTATTTTTTAACTGCTGCTGTTGTTCAAACAAAGAGAAAGGGCTCCAGTTGTGGAGTAGCCATTGCAGAGTACAGTATTGCCTTTCCCGTGCTCCGGGAAGGGAGGAATCACTGCACAGCCTCTACCCCAACTTCTCTTCAAAACCAGTCACACGCTTCATGGCATATGGTTTCAAAAAGCAGCCTGTGACTTTTCAGGCAAAATTTCCAGCCACAATTTTTAAGATAGTAATAAACACAGAAGAGCTTGATATCAATGAGTTTTTCAATAAGTGCCCTGAAACGAAAATCAAGTTATTTGTCTAGGTGACAGTAAACGTAGCAACCTATTTAAAATGATCAAGGTCCGCGTTCTTTTGAGGCATGGGCAAAAGTCGTACCAGTGAATCCCATTGAGGCGCCTTCCCTCGATTGCCTGCGGAGCCCATCTTCATCATGGAAATCAATGTAAACAAGGTCTATTGCTTGAAGGCCAAATGCCTTTGCTGTGACTATGATTTTTTGCCTGGCATATAGAATATCGTGAGTTTCCTTACTGCTTGTTGCACCTGAGAAAATAATGAGAACAAAGAAAAGCTGACAAGAGTGTTTTAAACCTTCCTGTTTTAAATATTTCTTATGTAAAAAAAAAATCTCAAAAAACTTTGAGATTATATTCAACTGATTTAGAAAATAGAAGAGGGATGTAAGGCTATACTGTAGAGTCAAAATGATGCTTTTCTGAGGAAAAAAGATGCTTTAGCAAAAATAAAAAATAACGTCCCTCTAAACTCTAGCATATAAACTCAGATTTGATTTAGTTTAAATCAGAAGTTGAAAGCCTGAAGTCAGTGGAAGCTTTGTCTGGTAAGGACTGCTGACTTGGCTAAAATGAAAGTAATTATTAGATTTTGCTATTTACTGCGTGTACAGTGAGAAGCATTACAGCAAGAGAAGCTTTACACAAATTGATATACTGGGTCCAACTAAATGGTTAAAAAATTCACACTGAGAATAGAATTGCACTTTCCTTGGTTCTGATTCTTGTCACAACTGATGTCCTAAGCTGAATATTTAAGCTTTAGTATTTGAATGAAAAATTGATGGTAGATGACTTCTGAGAAGAAGCAAAAGAATTCATGAGACTTCATGCGCTCACAGGCTACCAGCTAAGCAACATACTCGTGTGAAGGCTAGTGAGAAAAAAATAATAACAATAATAGCCATAAGGTTACTATTTAGATATTTTCAGTCTGTAAGGAATATTTTAGTAAAGCTATGCTGATTTTTACATTAACATACTTATTTTTAATGTAGGAGTTCATAGCTCTGTACTTTTATCTTTAAATTAGAGAATCTAAGTGCCCTCTTATAAAAGAAATAGTGAAGCACTTTTTATTTTTTAGGAAGACTAATAGTGCTTTCATGTGAATATGTGGCTGTATTGACATGTGATGTCTTTAAAATAAATTTATGAAAGCAAAATGTAGCAGGAGAGTGTTTGTGCTTGATGTCAAAATCCTGAGTGACAGTGTATGTAAAGAAGTGATGAAGCGGACACCAGAATTTTAGGACTTTCAAATGTAGTTCTAAAAAGCAAGTGAATGTTGCTTATGCATACAATATTTTAAAATTATTTCAGTGACTCAACAGGGTGAGGGTTTATTTTTTTTTGGTCTGTTTTTGGGGTTTTTTGTGGTTTTTTTTTAAATTAAGTTTTAGTACTGACTGGCAAAAAGCAGAAGAAAGTCTCAGTGCCCTGTAACACAAGGACCACGTTTTAAATTGCCAGTGGTACATTCTGCACTGAAAAGAAATTAAGGAGTAGAATGAAAACATAAAAGGCAGACTCAAATGTCATTACTTTAATTATTGCTGTCAGAAATTTCACAGGCTTCTCCGAAGCAAATGCCATACATAAACATTTATAGTAAAGAGGCAAGTAACAACCTATGCTGGCACGGAAATCCTCTCCTCCAAAGACAACTGCATCCAAATGAAAGCCAGCCTGGGATCCTGTTCTCAGTGCTTCTTCACAGACAGCCTTCAAATGAGAACAG
This sequence comes from Camarhynchus parvulus, assembly GCF_901933205.1. Taxonomy (NCBI): domain Eukaryota; kingdom Metazoa; phylum Chordata; class Aves; order Passeriformes; family Thraupidae; genus Camarhynchus; species Camarhynchus parvulus. Next base: position 39,451,747 of record NC_044571.1, read on the forward strand.
AGTATTAATGTCTACAGAAATGCAGGATGCAGAGAGACTACAGAGGCTGTTACAGCAAGCCAGCATTACCAAAATCCTTCCGAGAATATTGCTCCTATTAAGCAAAGCCACTTGTAGGTGCTCGACAATGCACAGTGCTTTAAAATGACTCAGCAAAAGAAAAAAGTATTTTGCTTTCCCTAAGCACCAAGATAGCAAACACTGGACATCCATAACAGGTTCCCCACCTTCTGGTTTACATTATGCCCCAGGTGTTACTGTGAGCACTACTTCAGACATTTATGTAGCGATATGAAACAATACATTTGGCAAATATTGCTTAACAACAAACAAAAAGTATTAAATTTTATTAGTTTGACAAGTAATATATCTGCACGAAAAACAGAAATAAAGATCAGAAACTCTTTTATGAAATAAATACTATTAATGGTTTACAATTATTTTAAGTTCCTTACAAGATAGAAGGATTGCCACTTTAAAGTCTCTGTCTACATATAACTAAAAATAAGCTAAGGAAGTTAAAAATGCAACAAGTGCTGCAGAAAAGCACTAAAATAAAACTAAAACAATTTTTCTGCTGTAGCTTTTTTCATGAGGAGAGTAGTATTGCTATTTTATATGGCTGTTTGGATAATATTAGTATCTTTTAAGGTTAAGGTACATGGAGAGAGACATGTAATTACCAGCTCTACTAACGGGTGTTCTTCTATAGCAGCTGGTGGGACACAGAATTATTTTGTAACAGAGTGTGCTTTAAAAGGGAACTCTCCTGCCAGCATCAGCAACTGCAACATTAAACCTCCACTATAAAATACTGTAGGTGAAGAAAAACCTCAATGGTTTAATATATGATCTAATTCTGTGTTTGCACACTGGACAGGAGCGTGTCCATTTGGTTATGGCTTTATCTTGCTCGCAGATAGGTGAGGTGTGCTGTAAGATAAATGGCTGTATCAAACGATCAGGCTGCCTGTGAGGTACTTCTGGAGGTACTTCTGATCTTTGCGTCCTCAGCTGGTTTGAAACTTTTCCCTTAGAGCCTGGGAGGGGAACACAGAGTTCCTTGTGCATGTACGAGCTCTTCTGTTTCATTATCACGTTGCCTTGCCATTCTGAAAAACCTGGACTCCATAGGAAGGGTTGGGGAGTGATTTATATTAAAAAGAAATTAATAAATTAAATTTGATCTAAAATTACCCTAAAAAATAAGCATGTTCTTCTGGTATTTTCAAAGTGAATTCTGCTTCTAATCTTAGCATTAAACACTCCATCATACAGACAAAGAAACAATAGCATGGAATTTGGTTGTAACATTATTAGTAGAAACCATTATAAAGAAGCAAGTTTAGCAATAGTGAGATGATGATTAACTCTTATTTCAAACTAAGTGTTACACAAAAGTTGTGTCTGACAGCTACTAAATAGCCTGCAACATGGAGTATTCCAAATCTTTGCAGAGGCCTTTTTCCACTTCAAGTGTGTTCAAAACAGTAACAGGAATGAAGAGAGGTTTTGCTATTTGGTGTGGATTGTCTGGAACGGTTCTGTCACTGGAATACTTTGAATTCATGAAGGCCTTTACAATACAAACATCAGAGATCAACGTGCAAATGTTTTTGGGGATTGAAGATTACATTTTGTATTTTTCAACCTCTTTTCCTTGGTGAAATCAGGGAGAGACTGAGAAGTATTCTGCTTATCCTAGTTTGCTGAGATGGCAAAATATGAACACTTCAAGAGTTTCTTACCTTAAAATTGAGCAAGCCCATTGCAGTTTCCACAAAGGGGATAAAATTCATTGGTTCTACAAGTGTTCGGCCTTTTAGGTGATGTAAGAATTTGTCTGAAAACTAAAACTAGACAGAATGAGCTATCATAGGGAAAAAAAGAACAATCTACATGTATACACAACATGGCAAATATTCACCTGACTGTAACAAACGCCCCTCCCCACCCCAAAACCTGATAACTAAAAAAATTAGAACAGCTTTTAACAAGGCCTGTGATCTGAAACTGCAACATTCCCATACATTTCTAAATTTGGAGGCTGGTTTGCAAGGAAAAAAAAAATTCCAAGCTTAGCACCTCTCACCCTGGCTTAGTGAAATGCAAATCAGTGGGCTGTGGAAAACAATGAAGTGCTGCTGTACCTGAGGTCCGGTTTTGTTTCAGGTCCAGCACTGCCATCACTGGAAGCGCTCCCCAGCCTTCTAAGTGGCATCCGTATTATTCATTACGGCACCGTTACCCTTTTGTTCAATAGGCTTTTCTTCATAATTTTTAGCTTACCTAGGAAGGCCTTAAAAAGGAAGTTTAATTCTTTGAAGACCAAAGCTTGCCAATTTTTTCCATGAGACCAGTTCACAGCTAGCTCTGAGCTGCCAGTGGGGTAGCCCAAATTCCAAAATCTATCATCTGGAAACATACAAAAGCTCTTGCACAGATTTTTCCCCTTTCAAAAGGAAAAAAAAAAAAAAAAAAGGGGGGAAACCTTCAACCCTATATTGTAAATGTCTTATGTCTGTCCAGATCGAGTAATTTGCGTCAAGATAAACATATTGCAGGTACTGCAAAAATGTTAGTAAATAAAGACAAAAATCACATATGCATATATTTTAAATTTAAGGAATATTCAACTATTAATGGATATCAAAGGAAAGGGAATTTTAATCATCTCTCCATTCAGTCTCAGTTGGGTAAATCATATCTAAGAGATTTGCATAAATATAAACCATCAAAGACTTTTCATCTTCAAAGGGGGTTTCAAGACCCTATAAGCTTTGTACTGTAATCATCGCAGGTCACAACCCTGCAGGAATAAGGCTGCTATGGCAACATAAAAAACTAATGCTTAAGGCTTAGCATAATATTCTGACTAATAGAAAGGAAACTCATTTTAAAAGCTGGCAGCCTATTTACCAGAAGCTGGATTAGAGGTGTTATTTCCCCTTTTAGCTTCCCCCCACCACCCCTCCCCAAAAGAAGGAAAATCTAATCACCCAGATCTTGGAAAAAAAAAACGCTTTCCAGCAATTTGCAGTAACTTTACAATTAGGCCAAAATAAATCACAGCTTTCTCCAATGAAGAATTCTGCCCTCTCATCTCTGCTCTGCATCATCACCATGGCCCTCTTGATAACTTTTCTTTAGTGAAGAGAATTCCACTCAAAAATGTGCAAGGAGAAAAAAAAAATTAATTCACTCTGAACAGTATGGCAGGTTACTACAGTGACAGAAAACAGTAAAGTTCACCCAGGCAAATGCAGAAAATGAGATAATATAATGGTATCAGTATATCTTCTTAAGACTCTTACCTGGTTTTAATTTTTTTAAGAGGAAAAAAATGCTACTGTGTGTATGTTTTAGGTGCAAGTTAAAGAGCAGAGTTCTTTTTTTATTTTAAAATATTTTAAAAATCACACTCCTGGAATTTTTGCTGTCTTTTGTTTTGAAGGTAAAGCAAAAAAAAACAGAGCACATTTAATTAAATATTGCCTCCCTTCCTCTCCCTTGTAAAAGATTTGCAATAAGCACCAATACAAAAGGTAACGAGTGGAGAAGTTTCAATTAATTTTTTTTTTCAAAAGGAGACGATTAAATGTTTCCGGCCCTGTAAAGTGTTCATTTCAGGGAGAAAGGGAAAAAAAAAAGAAGAAGGCGGGGGAAAAAAAAAACCCACAAAGCTTGGGGAGGGGATGAAGTAGCAAGGCCTCAGCAATTCTTTCAATTCCAGTGCACACCCAATAGTGTGTCGGGAAGAATGCACACTGGTCGGGATTTGTGGGAGAATTGTCCCGCCACAAAGGAGGGAGAGCTTACGCTTGTTATAGTCCAATAAGCCATGCCAGTCAAACAAGTACCCACACTAGGGACAAAAGGAAAGCAAGAGATTCTCACACAAAAGAAAACAAGTAAGCCCATCTTTTAGTTGTGCATCAGCCTCCAGGTTTTCTGCTGCACATAAATAAAAATGAAGGGGGGGAGCGGGTGTGCGTGGGGGGAAAGAAACAGCTTCTGGGAGGCTGAAAAATCATGCTGGAGTGAATTTTTTGAGGATTGGGAAAAGAACGCAGCGGCGTTAGGCAGAGCATGTTCTTTGTGTGCAAAGGTTGGGCAAAGGGAGAGGGAAGCAAAAGAAGGACAGTGATGCAGAAGCTTCTGGGGTTGGCTTGTTTTCCATGATGGAAATAAAGGTTAGTCAGAGGGAAGGTGGAAGAGGATGAGGTGACAAAGAGCCCTGGCATCCCATCTCCCTGCAAAACCTACTTGGTGGCAGCAAGGACTCTGCCATTTTGGTATCATGAATATTCATCACTGACAAGTTCTGTCTAACACTTACACGGCTGTAAACCCTGAGAGGTGCACTCTGGTTAATTTAATTACTCGTTGGTGGAAGGGGATGGAGAACCTTCCGTGGCGAGTGGTGGAGGTCGAAGGCGCAGCGCCACGGCACGGACGGGGCCTGTCCCACACCCGGCGTATGGGGCTGTGCTCTGTGGTGTGCTCAGGCCCATCTCCATGGCCTGATCAAGGTTAGGTGCTGAGATTAAAATAGACCCTAATGCGCCTGCCTGCCTTTCATCACAGCTTGCACGCGTGCTAGTTGCTCAGCTAGCGGTTTGCAAAAAATATGAAGTGAATAATTAAGCATTATTCCTTTACTGGTGTGTTACAGCAATAATGGTATATCCAAACAAGCATCCCTCTTTTTTGACAATTAAAACAATTATGGCATAATTAGGCCTATTTCAAAGTTTTCTTAAGTAATTTGACATGCCAACCATTTACATTTCAGCTTTTTATTGGCTGAAAAGTCAGTTGTGAAACACAAACACACCTGTCAGCAATTAAAAAGGAAGAAGTAGAGAACTGTTCAGGAAATAATATCTGTGCTAATTAAAAACACTAGTTAAAAGCTTCCTGTTTGTTCCTCCAGTTGCCCCAAGGAGTGACCTTCCCCCCAACCCATTTTTTCATATGTTGCTAACATGGTTTCCCATCTCCTGCTTCCAATGCACGTAACTAAGGCTCTTGGACAGACAATAATTTTGCTTGTTAGGGTAGTCTGAGAAGAGTCAGGCACTTACCCTTCTACTTTTGATAATATATTCTGACAGCAATATTGGTTCTTTGTCAGTCGTGGGACAAATACACCTGGTTTTCTTTATAAACGTGTTCCATATATGCTTTTTATACAGCACATCACACACACACATTTAAGTGGATGCACTGCCCAATTACCTCAGCCAAGCAACAACATCATATGGCATTTGCAGCCTTCCTCTTAACTCACAGTCATTCATCTCTGTGCCTGCGTGAACTTGGCCCAACAGCTTCAGTCAAAAGCTACTGTGTTGTTGGTACTCACCCATCTTATTTCCTCAACATTTTCAACCTTTGGCAGCATCATGCTTGAAGGCAGGGTCTTGGACTGCAAAAGCACCTCTAGATCTTCTTCTGCAAGGCCACTGGACACAGAGTTTATCCTGACACACTTTTCACCATGGCCTAAGTCAAACTCTTCAAGGGTTTTCACGATGTTCAGCCTTGCTTCTCTCTACAGTATATATGAGTTCAGATGCACAAGGAAAGGAAAAGAAAACATATTTTCTATCGACAGAAAAATGCACCGAGAAGAAGACTTGTTGAAATGACATGGGGGAAAAGCTAGACAGCCAATATAGTGTTTTCCCCAAAATGTCTGTCACTCTTGGACTTTGAAGCAGACATCACCAGAACCTCACAATTTTACCTTCCTGTATACTGTTTCTTTATAACTGGTAAATTCAATGCATGGGGTTTCTACCACTTGCAGAAAACAAGACTTTTGTGTCTGCTAGTGCTGAACATGTTAACAAACACAAATCTTTATGCTAACATAATATGTTGCGCTAACTGTCTGCTCTCTCAAGAATGGCATATTCTTAAATTTGCATAAAAAATTAATTTTTGTAATTTAGCTCTGTAATTTTGCCTGAATGTCAAAAAGTACAGACGTATATATACCTCTTTGGTTTTCCTTTACCCCATGTATTCAAAGTGCATTAAAGGCAGTAACAGAATTCACAACTTGCATATAAAAACAACACTGAAATAACTCCAAGGTTTTTCTTAGACCACATGAAAGGGCATTCTGTTGGTACAAAATAAAATCTCCAAAGACACACACTTCCCCTGGTCGTTTGCTATTTTTGTGAAAGTAAATTTACAAATCTGTTTAACGGTTGATTTGCATGAAGAATACTGGCATGCTCTTCTGAAATGAAATGCATTTCTTGGCCTGGAGAAGGGGGTAGGGGACGAAGGAAGGTGCTAGGTTCCTTGCTTCCTGCCAACTGAAGTTTCAACCCCAAATTCCTTCCACTCACCAACAGCCCCTAACAAATTTGCATTGTCAAAACGCACACTTATCATTTCATTTGTGAAGAGTTTTTATGGGGCTAATAAAACTTTAAAGCTCCTGAGTCATGGAGGCTCAGGAATGACTTCAACAATATGCAGTTGCTGAATAGAGATGCTTTTCAAGAAAAAAGGCAAACTCAAGAGGAAAAAAGCAACAAAAAGAAATCATCAAAGTTAATATCCAGGCTAATACAAATCAGCAAGAGAGCACATGACAGTAGATTTAAACCAGACGGATGCAAACCTCTGCCGGCAAGAGGGGCAGAGGTGGTTTCCCAATGTGGTCTGAGTTAAACAGTGTGAGGGAACAGTAGCTTACAGTTGTCAGGACCGATGAGAACAGGGTCTCCCAGGCCAGTTTAAGACAGCTCTGCAGTGTACTGATTTACAGGGCTGGGACCCCTGATAATTAGGGTAAGTTTAGAGAAAAGCAATTGGTGGCTCTAACTGGTTAAAAGAAAGGAATAATGAAGCAGAAAGTTAATGAAATCTGAAGCAAACAGCCTTCAGCTTGGGGCTACTAGCCGTGCTCCTCTGAAGGCTGGGAGCATATGCCTGTTAATGGGACAGACGGGAACAAGGCACCCATGTATGCATCCCTGGGCTGCCATCAAGGGGTGCCTTCAGAGGGAATCTCTGGAAAATGCAACCTAAAACACGTGAGCTGCTGTGAACAGACTCTGTCTGGAGCCATTAGGAAAGCCACATAAACATGCACACAGTTTAGTACAAACACGTCCAGCTGGAAGACAGCTCCGGCCCGTGGCTGTCTGAAATGGCTCTTCCAAATTTGCTAAACCCAGCTGTATGATGCCAATACTGGGAAATACAAATCCCCTGTGTTTTCCTTCTCTTACTCAGGGTAACAGGTTTCTAGGGATGAGCTCAAAGCTTCTGGACATGATGCAGAAGGGTAGCTTAAAATCACACTCCAAACCAATTTATGCTTTTAATTAAAGTCAGATTATCACCGTTTCAGCACACACCGATGCAATTTGCAAAAGAGAGATCTTCCCAAAGTATCCTCTAAGGCAGCACTCAGTTCCAGCTGAAGACACATCTCCAGCAAACTTGCAGCCTAATTTGTTATGATTTTTTTTAGAATATAATAATGAGCACTAGACCATCTCATATCTGGTTTTCTCCTCAGTCTGCAAACTCCCTTCCCAAAAAAGACAGATCGTGTCTTTCTAGGTATATTTCCATACAAAACACTTATTAACAGGCTGTTGCTGTTATCAATTTACATAAACTAAATGTGCAGCCCTCTGGTATGTATCCCAAAAATAACCAACAACTTCACTGAATTTATACCAACCAACAAACATGGGGAGGGGGTTGATGTTTTTTCCCATATTTTAATAGAAAATATGTTGCTATGTTAGTTAACACACCCATGCCATCTGTTGGGTTGAGAATTGATGTGTTTTCTTAGAACTGCTATGAATTAGATCTGTCTGCCTAGATACTCCAGGAATGGAAATGTTTCCTTTCCATGATATAATACTTCTGGTCACTATAGTTTCCACTGCAAGAATCAATTTATGTTTTTAATTGTGGAACAAACTGATGTGACCTGGCTGCCAAAGCCAGAGCTTGTGAGGGGGCTGACTCTGTGCCTACCCTTCCTACAATGGAGGAAATCTGACTAATGTTAGTGGGGAGTATCAAGTTCCCATAAAGGTTTCCAATAAAACATTTCATGGGTAAATAAAAAAATTATATACTAAAACCTTTGACCAAATGCACTAAAAACATGGAGAAAAGGGAGAGCCCTTTCTGCCTCATTAGGCAGGGAAGTGTAGAGGTTATTCTTATTGTAGAATTCGTGCAACAGCAAAAATCCTAACCTAGATGAACTACTCCAAAATTGTAACAGAGAAAAAGGTAGTCCTTGATACAGTAATATCCTTATTGCCAAGAATGGGAAAACTAGAATTTTTAAGAAATGGTGAGAAAAACATTGCCCTGTTCTTCACATGAGAGCTACAACATCAGATAATGCTTTGTCATGAAAGAACAGCTGATAAAGAAATAAACCCAATCATTAAGTAAAATATTTCATGCTCAAGTAGCTTGGGATGGTGGTATCCTCCTTGGGTCCCATGTGAACTGGGTTCTTTATCAAACTGAACAAGAGAGAAAGACAACAGAGAGCTTCATAGCAAATAGTGATGCTATTAAAATACTTTAAATATGTGCTGGAAAGCTCAGTGAGGAAAAAAATGGTTGGTCAGGGTGGCTACTTTAGCACCCCTTCTGTTTGACTCTGAGGAGGACACAGGAAGAGGTTCATTATCATGTGCAGCTACGCCAACTGGTGAAGATAAAGGTTTCGGTGACGCAGCGTTGCTGACAAATCCATTGCTACCCAAACACACACACACACTGAAATTAAAAATGGGAATACGCACATTGCCGGCTCCACTGGCACCCATTAAACCTAATAACTAACCATCCTCATGAGTTTCTAGCTCTGAATTATCAAATCTGCAAAGAAAACAACATCCGTCCACTTTTACACTCCAGTGGAAGAGGTGGTCCCTCGCGGCAGGGCTGCGCAGTCTCGCCATCTGGAGAATAAATCGAGTGTGAAGTACAGTATAGTTTGGGACCAAGCTCCGTGGCGGCAGCCCAGCAGTTAGTTCATTAGTCCCAAACTTGAGGGGATTAGTGCGGTATCAGCTCTACTGTCGGATGGGATCAGGCAGGCAGAGCACGAGACTCAGGGAAGGGGGTGGCAGCAAAGAGGGAGCCCCTTGGGCTTCTTGATAAAACCACACTGTATTAGTGCACCTGAATGTGTGCCTTTGGTAACAGTATTTGGAAACAGTTTCCCATCATCTGAATCAGTACCTTTCCATTTCTCCTTTCTTTCCTTTTATCACTTTTTTTTCCTGTACGCTATATGTCAAAACATAGAAATTTCCACTTCAGAACAGAAAAACTAAAGAAGAAAGAATGCCACTGAGCTGGACGTTCAGCCACCCACTCACCTTGGACACACTGTTAATACAGCAAAAGATGGTCAGATTAACAGCAGATGGAAAAAATATATTTTCTTCTTTCTTTTCTAACTGGTACAATTCCCTACAATCCTGCTTTTCATCACTTTTTTCTAGATTTCTAGACCTACCTGATTTTAAGGACAAAATCTCTGTTCTGCTTTATTTTTCTTGCCTAGTCTTCCCCCTTTTTTTCTAAAGACCTCCTGGTCTTAGTGTAAAGATAGTGGTCATACTTAAATATATGTTTATATATAGATCTCATCCTGTTAACATCTTTTGGTAACGGTTCTTCATGTGGAAATGTAAATATATGATGTACTAAAATGCCAGGCCAGAATCTATCATCCTCAATGCCATAATAAGTTGGCATGTTTCAAATAAGAGAGGAAAAATTAATTACTATAATCACAATTCAAGTTCTTTTTTTGTGACATGTCTGACATGGTAAAAACATACAATTATGTGGTATTGTTAATTCCTTGGAGTGGTTTGTTTACAGAACTTGACATTGCTGAATCTTTTGTCACTTGTATTAGTGCATGCCATACAAATGCACGTCTCAAATAAGATTTTGTAGAAGAGCACATACACATCGTATACCTATAGTAGATTTTGCTCATAATAGAGTTTCTGCAGGCAGAAAGTCTGACACCTTCTCCATGCATAACTCTCCATCAATGGAGTGATGCCATACAGAATGATAGCGTACAAATGCCATTTAGTTTCAAATTCACAAATGGGATTGGCAAGAGAAAAGACAAATTGCATTTGTTTTTAAGGAAACAAAGAGAATCATAAATGGGGAGTGGAGTGCATCTGAGAGCAGCAGGTACTTGTCTCATGAGACTTGCTTTCTACCTTACATATATGAGGTACTCATGAAAATAAATCTTTGAAATGACAAGTATATATTTCTAGTTAGTCTTGTTAGACTGAAAAACTGAAAAACTATGCACAAAGCCTCCAGGAAGTGGTCATTAAATATTTTCTTATTTTTGCCTCTGAGCAGATAATCAGTTAGCAAGTTTTTAAAGGTTTAAGAAATTTTAGAACACATTTTCTTTTGGTTCCACCCACCATGTAACCAGTCCTAAAGGAAAAAAGGGGCAGGAGTGAGGAGGAGCAGGGAGAATAGAGTCTCCATCATGTATATTGCTGTCCCTCCTCTGTATTTCAGGTAAACATATGTTTTAGCATACTGTAAGACACTGATTTTGCTGCTACTGTTTCCTGAAATCTTCATAGTATTCCTTTAATAATGGTTTGGCCTTTTTTTTTTTTTTTTGTTTAATACCAACCTTTCCACTTCTCTGAAAAAGATTCTTCATGACATCAAAATGAGTAATCTAACTCTGTGCGCTTCTAGCATCTGCTGCTTTTCTCTCTGCTCTGCTAATTGTCCTTACATGCAGTACATGGTCTAGCAACACTAAAATGATGCAAACGTCAGTAGCAGCCAGCATTGTGTAAGCAGCAATTTAATTATGCTCTGCTCAGGAAACCAAATTTCTTTGCCTATTTCTCTAGAAGTTCCATTTAAGGTCTGGGAACACATCAGTGCACTTATCAACAATAGCTACCCTGTATTTTTAAAATAAAAGATCTCTAAAATCTGTCCAGGAACAGCTGGGAGTGCTTGCTGCCATGTCAGCCTAGCAAGGCTCTCCCTCCCTCTACTAGCGTGGACAATGTGGATCCTGAAGATATTAGGTGGGGGTCTATCCAATACCATCAAAGCTGGGCAATTTCCACATATGGTGGTCAGGTGGCCTGTCCTGAGATGCTGTCAATGTGGAGAACCAGTGGACAAGAGCCTGAGGTTGTCTCAGCCAGCAGCCAGGAGCCAGGGTTCAGGAATCCCAACAAAGCTTTAGGGGTTCTCAACTATGTCATACTAAATTTCTGCTGAGCCTGACTGTCCAAGGATGTGGATTTGAATGCAACAGCAAGGCATTTCCATAAATTGTCATCAAGGTATTTTTCTGACTTTTCTGACTTGCACATATCTCAGAGAAATTTAAACAGAGGCCAGTACGTTGCTAGAATGAACTGGCACATAGAAATATTCACATAATATGAGGACTGAGTATAAATGTCTCAGTAGCAAAAATGATACAGAATGGTATATGTGTGTCTGTGTGTACATAAACAAAGAGACAGGCTTATACCTTAAGATTATGTGTACAGAAATGCTCCAAGAGATTTTTAATGACAGTAATATATAGAGCAGCTTAAATAAATCAAAGTTTTGTTCATGCAGGTAGGCAGCTATTCTTCTGTCTGCCAACTTTTATAAACACTTACAAAAGAGATGTAAACAACCTTTCAATTAACACAAATCAAACCAGCACTAATTTAAGCTGGCTGCAAGAAGTAGTCTCTTTACTTTTTCCCCCTGGCTTTCTGAAGATACTTTTTGTTTCGTGACAGATTAGCATCACAAATGAAAACTCTTTAGAAGCATTAGTGTTAATTAGTCTTCCTGGACAGTCCAAATGAGCTACTGAATGATGAAATAAGGCCACAAAATATACGATCTAATATATCAGTTAAGGAAAGGATTATACTTTTCTTTCATCTGAACTTAACAGTATGTTAATTTTTATTTTAAAATATTACAGTTTTAGACATATTTACTTGGCTGTATGTAATAGATAGCTATGGAAAATGTGCACGTTTAGACATCCATTTTTTATTTTTACAAGTGCATCTTTTTGTTAATGCTGATAATGAAATGCACTGCTGTCTGTCAAAAGTACCTATGCTTCAAAAGTACATATTCCTCTTCAGCAGCTGATTTCAGATGATTCCAAGTGAGATATAGATCAAATGTTTTAAAGATTGGCAAATTATTGCCTCAATTATTTAATAAATCAGTGGAAAAAAATACTTAAAGCCAAGAGAGGTAAACAGAGGTTTTCTGAAAAAATCCCAATTGACCAGAACTTTATGCCTGCTTGTACTGGAGGAACCAGTGTCTGCCCCAAGCTGCTTAATATCTCCTAGGAACAAGGAAGGCATTAAGAAAAATCAGGTTAGGTGTGCCATGGCATCTTTTACCCTTCCTCTTCTCTGGAATAAACTTTTCCCAGCATATCTACAGTCTCAGTAAAACTGTGTGTTTCAAAGAGAAGGCTGGAAGCAACAGTTGTGTTTCTGGTTGTGTGCAAACACTGGTAAACAGCTCTTATCTCAGTTTTCATAAAGTGCCTTATCTGCATCAGCAAATCAGCAAATTAATATTCTGTAATGTGATCAAAGTCCCACAGAATGCCCTAAGTCCAAGTGTTCACAGTAAAACCTTAGTGGTACAAAAAAGCTCTCAACTCTTCATTTTCAACTTACATTTTAAAGTTAAGTGTGTCACCTTGTAGATGCATGTCTTTCCATGCAGTGGGGATTCAAGACCAGAACTAGTCATTCAGGTGTCTTACACTGGGAAAAGCACTCCCAAAAGTTCTCCCACCAGATGAGCTCTTGAGCCACCTAGAAGAGGACATCTGAAACCTTCTCATGTCACAGACATTTTTTAAAAGCAGAAATTACCTCACGTAGTACTGCATACGCCATTCATATAAATTTCCATGTACAGACTCTCTGAGAAAATCTATACCTCTGGATTAATTTAGTTCCCAGCTTCACCCGAAGGTTTTGAGTCTCAGCTGCCACAAGGCACAACTGCCCATGTACATCCAGACTCTCCTTTGGGGGACTGAATCATCTATTTCCTCCAAACCACAGTACGGGTGTGGTTTCAGACACAGATCTCTTCAGGCATCATGCCCAGAGAGTGGTTTGGGCAGGACTGCACCAAGTTCAGCTGTCCCCACCCTGCTCCCGTGACACAGCTCCCGCAAAGCCTGTGTCCCTCCAAACACTCACATGGGCTGTCTTGCCAAGCCCCAGGGTGTGCAACACACCCTCAGTCAAAGTTTAAAAACCTCATAGTGGTATGCCACCCTGCTCATAGGCTGGAAATCAAGAAAAACCACCCAAAACCCAACCATACTACAAACCTAGCTACTCCATCAAAACCCCATGAGGAGACACAGGGTACCCATGTGCTACTCATGCATCACTGCACTTAGTCTGCTCTAGAGATTTGCCCCTATGCCATGTGGGCACACATGGCACTCTGCCACACTAGGTGAGGGCAGCAGGGATCTCTCCTTGAATCTCACACATTTAGCATTGTAGAAGTAGCCTGGAATTGCAGTAATTACTTCCGTGGGAGAATAATGTTGTGAGATGTTCAACACAGGAAGCTTTGATCTAATGAGCTTTGCACTAAATGGACACAACTCTTGCCTTCCTGCAAAGCAAACTTGTTTTATAATTGTATTTCTCAGCCAGTGCTCACCTTCACAAAGATCCACCTCACTAAGCTGGATTTTGCCAGAGATCCTTCTTCTTTCTCTGCCAGAAGAAGGGCTTGCTTTTGATAGAAATCCCACTTGCATGGGTGACTGGGGTGACTCAAGGAACCCAACAATTGTCACCCCAAATGCAGGTTTTAGCAAGTCCTGCAGGCAACATTCTCTCAGATGCTCCATATGATGAGGCAAAGCCCACTACACCTCCTGGCAGAGTCCCTGAAGGATGGGCAGTGGTACAAAAGCAGTTGCCCTTCCTTCTTTCCGCCCCCACACCCCAGAAGTGGGAGAGGGGAAACAGCACCAGAACATCATGTCCCATGTGTCCCCACATTGGCAGTGATCAGCTGAGGCAGAGAGTGATCCCTGATACAAAATAAAATTATTAAAAATAAACTCCATGACTCATGTATTCACGGTAAGGAGTAGGAACCTTTTAGAAATGAATTCACTTGTGTTCTGTGGTCTAAACAAAACCTGAGAATGTGAATTTTTCCCTGCCTAGACCTGTGATTGGTGTCAAAGGAACTGAGATTTTTCTCCAGTTTGAAAGTGGGACCTGAGAAGGTGGTTGTTTTCTAGGTCAGATCTCTGCCAATCCTTCAGGATTGCAGGGTGGTATTTGTACATCACTGATAGATATATTGTCCTGGTACAATACAATACACACCTTTGTAGACATGGTGAGAATTGTCTACTGGTATTCTTCAAAACCTGATTCAGTTCCTCATTTAGATATTCCTGATGGCGGTGGAAGAAGTTACTAGACCTTATGACATGTCCTTCCCTAAGCTTTTTTTCAACTTACTTCCCTGATGAAATAAATTATTTTTAAATGCTAGGTTGACTGAGAAGGTGCTCCTCTGTGGGGCTTCTGGAATATCTATGAAGTTTAAAGTAAAGTTGGTGCATATTTCCCAATAAAACAATAAAATAAACCAATATATGATTATTTCTGCAACATCTAAGCAGTTCCTACCCTCTTCTGCTTATTCCCATTCCATGCCCTGCTTTTTCCTTATGCAAGCTTTTCCAATCAACTTTTTCTCAAGCTGACACGCAAACTGGATCACTGAAGTAATCCCATTAGAGAAACTCAGGCTTTTCTGTGTGGGAGAGTAGGATTTTGTTTTTAACCCCAGCCCATTTAACCAGTCCTGTTTACAGCCTGGCCAAACAAACAATTGCGCCACTGCAAGCAAGGGCATGGCAAAGGATGACAACAAGCAGCTAGGAAGGGCAACATGGAAAAAGGAACTTCTTGAGCTGTTTTTGGTTTTCTTTCCACCACAGCCAGCTGAGCAACCACCATTGCACCCAGTTTGTGCCCATGAGGAGAGTACTAGGTAGGACTCAAGCAAATGCCTGCATCCCTTAACAACCCTCACTACAAGCCCCCATTCTTGCATCCATATGCATTTCCCCATAAAATTACCTCAGCATAACCAACAGGGGCATCTGGAAGCAGAGCACCTTGTTAAATTATTGATTACTTCACTAACACGACTTTTGCCTTCATTTATGTGGTTCCTTTAATAACATTTTTCCAGACCTGAATATGCAGGGCTCCTTCACCTGTGCTTTTGTTAGCTACTCTTGCATCTGTCAAAATCTGACATGAATTTCATTCACTTCAAGCAGACTGTCAGGGTTTGAGTTCAAATTCTTTACACATGGCTTATCAGGTATTTTCTCTCACTTTCTGGACAATGACTCTGCCAAATGTAGTGTAAGTAAAAGACTAATAAGAAAATGGGTTCAGCTTTGAACCACTTATATAAACATACAATAAATGCTGGGGTCAGCCTGGACTTTCTACTGATTTAACTACTTCAGATTTATTTGACACCAATAACATTAAGTTGATGCAATGGTCTGGCATGAAACTATTTGCTAAAATGCTACTAGCAATATAATTTATTCTCCTGTGTGAATAAAATTCATGGACAATAAGGATTTTACAGCAATATAACTGCATTAATACAGTACTGCTGGTTTGTTTATCTTATATTAATCTTAAACCAACAGTGATAAAATAGAATTCAGTGTTTACAAGTTTGACACCCATTAAACTGCCTTTTTTCTCACTTTCTTTTCCTCTTATATTTTTGCCCAACTTGCTTTATTGTTGTGTAACTGTCTGAACAAAGTATGCAGGTAGCAATTTTTTTTTGTCCTTTTGACTTGATGTGACATCATTCTTGTTCTGAATGAAGGACTGCCAAAAACAAAAAGTAAAAATGTGAAAATGTGTTCTACTTACATAAAAAAAAATCTCTTTTTTGGGAAACTGTTCTGCTTTACTTGCTAACCTGTTTAAATTTTTGATTGCCCCAGTAATAATGTGTTTTGTATTGAGAACAGAAGGTAGTTTTCCCCCCAGAGTGCTCAGAGACATTTTCTCCAGCCAGAATCCCCACTCCCATCACCTGCATCAGGTGCAGGTTAACCCTGGTGGGACTCAGGTGATGCTCCCCTCCCTTTTCTTGGCAGTGGCTTCTCCCTGTGCTGCCAGCCTGCCACCAAGCATGGTGTCTGTTTGGCAGCCACCCCTCAGCCTCCGGAAGCTCCCTGGCTCCATTTCCTCGTTCCAGCTGGCCACTGAGGCACTGTCCCTGGCAAGGTGCTAGCAGTGTGTGCTGGTGTGTGCTGATGCTGCTGGATACGGAAGGTTCTTGGTGCCCTTCCCTGGTTGAGGTGTCTTTGCTTTTGCTTAGGGTGGGGCTGGATCCGGCACAGTCCAAAGCGGTCCTACTGTTACCCTACATCCAGAGCACTTCACTTCTGTTCTGAGGACAAAACACACAGCGGCATTAATGCTCTTTGACTTTATCTGCTGGCAAGTTCCCTACCCATTTCTCTCCTCACTCTCTGATTTGGCAAGCAATCATCTATAAGCTTCCTAGGAAGTCTCTCTTTAGGGGCAGCAGGTTTCTGCAGCATGGGTGCAGAAACAAATCCTTCTTGAGCCCACTAGACCGCTCCAATATCCGAGGGTGCAAGGTACAACAGTACCAGAAAACTATTGTAAAGTCTGTATCTTACCAAGGTCTCCTTCTTTCCTGGTTCTTCATTTGATCTATCACCTTCCCCACTGGGCTTCAGATGAAGTCAAAGAATCACATGACTGCTGAGGTTGGAAGGAACCTCTGGGAGTCATTTGTCCAATCCCCTGATGCAGCAGGGACACCCAGAGCTGCACACCTGGGACTCTGTCCAGATAGCTTTTGAATATCCCCAAGGGTGGAGACTCACAGCTGCTGGGAAACCTCAGTCATCTGCACAGTGAAAAAGCGTTCTGATGTTCAGAGGTGGCTCCTGTGTTTCAGCTTATGCCCGTTGCCTCCAGCCCTGTCACTGGGCACCCCTGAGCAGAGCCTGGCTCTGCCCTCTTTGCATCCTCCCTGCAGGTATTTATATACATTGATGGGATCCTCCTGAGCTGAGCAGCCCCAGCCCTATAAGCCTCTCCTCAGAGGAGAGATATTCCAGTTCCTTCAACTTTTTTGGAGCCCATTCCTGATGCTTCTCCAGTATGTCCACGGCTCTTGAGTACCGATACCTCTGGCATTCTCCTCCACATTATTTGCAAAGTTTAGAAGTCCTCTCTGCTCTTTGTCAGACATCTTTGAGCATATTAAAACTGTCTACTATTTTTTTTTATGTTAAGGTACACTTAAAAAAATTACTAGTAGTCTGCACTCCATTTTATTTATTAATATTGTTGTTTTTAAAATCCTCATGTCCCTTCATGCTCTCAGCATCACCTTTTCCAATACAATTCTCATTTCCAACTGAGTGATTTGATCTTTGCTTTAAGATAATTTTTCATCTGTTGCTTATTTGGCTTTATTTCTTCTTGACCAGGTTTCACAGCTTCAGATTCTGTGTTGGCAGTTTCTTGGCCAGTTTTCCTTTCCTGTTGACCAGATATAATCTCTGCCAGTATGGATGCTAAGTCCTCTATTGCTGGCCAAGCGAGAATCAATCATGCTGGATCTTACTAATATAATTTTACACTTAATAGAAATGTAATCCTCCTGGAAATTAACATCTGCCCTAACATAAACTTTGTCACATTTTATGAATGCTTATGAATATTAATTAATTATTCTAGCCCACTTACACGCATGTTTGTAAATAGACAGCTATTAGGACAATTAAAACAGCAAGATGAGTAGCAAAATGGCTTCAGTCTAACAGCTATATAAAGAAATATATATTTAAGAATACTACTTCTGCCTGTGTTTCTCAGGACAGGCCGTTGTTCCACTCCGTACGCATGTGGACCTACTTTCCAGCTATTCTTGTTTCACATCTATATTGCAGAATCACTGCAGAGCCACAGGCAGGATGAACCCCATTGTCCTCCAGAGCATTCAAGCTTAGCACAAATGCATGATCTAGCGACGAGAGCTTTCACGCAGCCGATTCTGCGTGCCCAGAAGTTCAGCTCAGCTTTTTCATCCTGAACAATGGGGAAGCAAGGGGGATAGCCTAATATTTCATCCTCTGTTTTGCCTACGTAGTCTTTGTCCACCAGTGTTCTGTGGCATTAAAGGTGAACCTCTTTCATGTGATAGCTATCAAAAAGCCTTCCTCCTCTAGACAAGGCAATGATGAGTTAGAGTCACTGTTTGCTGTTATCCTGATCTGCTTTTCAAATGAAGGTGCTTTTTCTATGATCTATATAACTTGTTCTGCTCCTTCTGTGTTTTCCCACACCACGGCACGCAGTCTCTAGGTTAAATACAGGACATAATTCTGAAAATTCATTTTTCTACTGTCCTGTCTCCTAGGCATGCCCCCCTCCCTTCAAGCTTTCCTCGTACTTTTTTTTTCACTGCTCGTAGTCAAACAAGTTATTGAAATGTTTTTGTTTGTTTTTTGGTGTTTCCCTCCCTCACCTTCAGTCGATGTTTGTAAAGCATTTAACACTACACCAGGCGGGTTAATTTACTGCACTGGTAAAACAGCCTATTTGGAGTGTCTTGCAACACTGACATGTTTTCAGCTTGAAAATCAGATGTCTCCATCCCAAAGGAAAGAATTCTTGCCAAAGCTTTGTTTATATCGATGCCAGGTGCAATCTGGCCCAACAGTGGTAATGACATATGAACACTAAACAGTTTGTAAAAAACATACTTCAAAATGAAATCTGAATCCTGTCTATAAAGACCCAGGTAAAGGTTTTATTAGGAATTTGCCTGGTGTAGAAAAGTATTTCTTTGTAGAAACATTAATTTGGCTTCTGGGCTCCCTTTAGTGTTATTAGTGGCCTCTGATTTCAGTTTTTTCATTACAGTTTGTTTTTCTTTTGCTTCTGGTAGAGCTTTCAAAGCCAAAGGTTTATTGTGTAAAAACATTCTAACAAAAATTACTGTAATTACTGTATTTAATATTTTATTTTGTACATGGCTTTTGCATGTATGATTAGAAAAATAAACCTTTTCTTTTTTGCTTCACAGAGAGCAACCCTGACCTGGTGAAAATTAGAAATACTGCAATGCAAAGCATACTGCAGCACCTCTTGAAAGGGAATTGCCAGAATTTAATTGCATCCTCCTCTTCTTAAACAAGTTCAAAATAAGCTTTCATACCTAGAGGCGATTTTTTGGTTATTGGTAAGTTAAACCTGTGTAAGAGTCGTGACCCTTAGTTGAAGTAACTCCCTGCCCATAGTGTGAAAGCATCAGAAACCCCAGTAGGCTGCAAATTGTGTATGTTTGTTTGATCTCTGTGATGGTCACATCCTTTGCACATCCTTACTTAAGGTAAGATAAAACTGGAAAGCTGAGGCGGGTAGACACACTGCAATGTTTTTAAAATGTGCCCAGATTTTGTTCGCAAATCTGTATTAAATTGATACACCCACTAAATCAGCGGCCATTTAAATGAAGATCTGGCCCTAAAAAATCAATGACATTTATGCAGTGATCAGATTCTTCTCTCTTCAGCGGGTCAGCGTTAAACCCAAGTGCTCATTGCTGCTGTCAGTATGTGTGCTGCTGTAAGGAAGGTGCCCAGTGTGATCTACATATCCTATAGGCATAGAGCAAATCGCTTCCTCAAAGAGTAAACCAAACAAAAGCCAGAGAACAACAGCAATAAGAGACTGTTTGACAAAAAGCTATTCATGTGCAGAACCCATTACCTCACCACATACCTAAGAGTGAGCCAGTGCCTTTGGGTTTTGTCCTAAGAAGCTGAGAGAAATTTTCAGGATGCTTTTCTCGTGTGTTTGAAGTAAAATCAGGAGATCAGTATGCCTTTAAAATGAAAGATAAGCCTCTTAATACTTTAACTCAAACTTCACAAATCATGATTTTTGAATCAGTGCCTTAGCAGAAAAGGAAAGACTCAGATTTGCAGATGGCAAGTTGCTTGCTGCAATCTGAAAGGGTCTATACTATAATGGCAAAAAATATGACTATATACACTTTCTTCCTCTGTCCATCTGCCACTGTTATAGTCTAGTGTGGGGGTGATTTTATTTAAATTTGGACTGTTTGCAGGCTGATTTCTCATTTCTGCAATCATTAGGTTTGTAACAAAAAGAGTAAATAGTTTTTTTTTTTAAAAATCCCAACTGCTGCCTTAGTGCTGTGTGATTTAAATAGTGAAATCATTGCTACAGACTGCCACAGAAGAAATCTGCATATATCTGCTGCTGGTCTACATGGTATCTCATCCAGTGACTATATATGCACATATTTACATGGAGGGAATCTTTGGGAATCTTCTCAATTCTTGCAAGTACTTTCTGAAATGGAAGATGCAGAATCTTCTGGTGGTAATCACCAGGCAGACCAAGAAAAACAGAAGATAAATACATTAATAATAGAAAATGAGTGATGCAAATAGATATTTAATTTATTAATATTTAAAGGTCATAGGAAGAGTCATCTTGTTTTACTCACTTGTTATTCTCCTTCATCCAGGGAAATGACACAATAGATGCCCTGCGAGATAGTTTCCCCCACACTCATAAGAAAAAAGGTCAATGGATGGAGGTACGTATTTATCAAGGCACAGGGACATTGAAAAGCTGTCAGGAACCATGACTGCAAGCATCAGATCATTCACCTTTCCCCTTGTTCAAGACTTGCCACAAAGAGGACATAAAGATGGATTTTTGTTTTCTTGTTTTTCAGAGGGAGTGGATTTGCCTAGAAAAAGCCTTTGTGTTTTCAGTCATCAGACCCTCATCATTGACAAGACCGCTTTGTGGATCTGCCTCCTAGAGTGGTCCTCATGGACAAATCCCCAGCCCAGACTGGTCCCCTGTGCTTTCCCCATGCCCTTGGCTCCCACTGGCATTGGTGCACCAAGGCAGTGCCCCCAGGGCTCTGCAGAGGGGGCAGAGGGGGCTCTGCCCCAGCATGTCCTGCTCCCCAGAAGGCAAGCTGGTGACCGCAGGTAACAGAAACAGCTGTCTAAGGCTGCCAGCTCTGCCAGGCTGATGGCAAAGGAATTGCATCAAATAACAGAAATTGACTCCTTGATATGTTATGTTTTTAAAACAGCCTGTGATGTTACATGATAAGTTGTTTTAGGGCTTGTAGGTCATTAGCTCAGCAGATCTGAAAAAACAATATCTGAAGACAGACTTCTAAAGGATTCACTTTAAATAGCTTATTCTGTGAGAATGAAAAAACATCAAACCAAAATTATTGCAGAACACCGATTCCCGTCTCTTTTGCACTGCAGAAGTGTCAGTGTGCAAGATGGAAACTCGAGCCCACTGGGACAGTAAATATTTTGAATCTGTGTTTTCTGCAAGATGGAAGAAAACAAAGCAGCTGCCCGCAAGGTTTCATCTTATCTGAGTCCCATGGCAACTCCATTAATGAAGAGGGGAGATGAGTTTGGCTCATTGCTTGGCAGTACCTTGAAAAGTATACATGGAGGTATAAGTCATCTGCTTGGTCTAAATTCTAATGAAATTTAGCTACCTTTTGGATGGCCCACCTCATATATTTTTTTACTTTCTTTCTTCTTTTTCCTTCTAAATTTAAAAGGAACTTTGATTTTGTTAGCATTTGCATTCAATATTTGTCCTCCATTAAGATGGTATTGATATAATTTGGCATGCATGTTGTTCTAAAGTCACTGAAAACAGTGGTAAAGAGCACTGAAGAACATTGTTTGCCATGGATCTGAAAATTTAGAAACATTGATATATTTGTTTAATGTAAGGAAATGAATAGGCAGGATACATTTTTATGCACAGTCCTGAAATTTGGCTCTTTGCCTAAATGCCAATGTAAAAATTGGTTTTAAGCTATGTAAAGTTCAAGCTATCCAGCATCTTTGTCACTTATTCCATGTCAAGTGGGTTAGAAAGTAGTGATTGTGATAAGGACGCTTTTCACATCCATTTCTACCAGTAGTAACCCAAGACGCAGAGGGAGGTGAAGAACAAGGGTCATATTTATAATCTGGAATGCTGCAAAATGTATCTCTTCAAGTTTTCAGCTGAACTGAGATATTTATCTTAACAAGATCTAATTAGACCTAATTTCCATAGCATATCAATTATTTTCCTCATTAGAGTAGCTAATGCCATGTTCAGATATCATGGCAATCAAGCTTGCGATTTCTGGAAAAACTGGTTAGAAGGCTCAGTATTAAGTGTGTTTCCAACTGTGAAATTTATCCTTCTGAGCAATGCCTCCCAGTTTACTCACTTTGTTCCAGGATTCTCTGCAGCATATGGCCACTGGAACCCATTAAATAACACAAAGTAAGACAGGCAGCGATGAGTCAAAAATAGCTGCACTAGTGAATCGCCTTTCAAAATTCTGTCTCTAACAAGAAAAATAATGAAGAATAAGACATGCAATTAGAAGAAATTAAGGTCAATTTTCAAGCCGGGTTGCCTACATGGTGGTTTTGAAATCCACGTTAGGCACCTCAAATAAAAGCAGCCTGATTGAACACCTGCAGCTCTTGGCAATGCACTTGTGTGTATAAGGCAGCCAGGCAATTCTTGCACTCAGAGTCTCTACCTCTTGATTTTATTTTTCCCAGTTCCAAAACATCCTAAAACTCTGGGTTCTAATCACTAGGTTTAACATGTTCCTTTTTCCTCCTAAGGAAGATACCCAGTGCTTCCAGTGCAGGGCCATATGTGTGCTATATACTTGTTGGACAAGTCCCACTGGCTCAGTGTGAGAGTGAAGGCACTTTTTTCATTACAGGAGCTTGTCGCATTGTATTTGGCCAAATGTGTTGTCAGAAGACACTTGGATTCCTTGCATCCAACCTGAGTCATCTACAAGTTTGGTGTCTACGTTTTTTTCTAGAGGTTTTGTTACAGAGGTCAGTTTATCTGCAAGGAGATTTATCTTCCAGAGCAGCTGCCTGCAGCATTGAGATTTTTTGTGCCTTGGAGGCACCCAGATCCCACAGCTGAAGCACCTTCTTCCTAGGGAGCTACAACAGTCAAGCTGAATCTCCCCTCAGTGTTTTCTGGGTTGGTGTCTCCTATCCCAGATAAGACACACAGCATTTTGCTAATATGAAAGGCAGAGGTAAAGACCTCTGCTGCTATAAGAATATTACACTAGCAGTGGATCTGAGCTCAATGTATGGTTGTACTGACATGCTGCATGGCTGAGGGCAACTTTTATTAACAGCTACACCCTAACCAAACATTTATCCATTTCTTCTCATTTAAAATACATCTAGTGCTCTCAATGGGTACACCTTGAATGAGGCGCAGGAAATATGCAAATTTCTGAATAAAGGGAATTCTTTACTTGATGCATTTTCATAGAATCACAGAATGGTTTTGAAGCTTTGTAGTTATTATTATTTGGTTATGCTTGTACTCAAGTCCCTTCATTCACAAATAAAAAGATGCTTCATCTGGCTGTCCAAATAATACATTCAAACAAAGTATACCAGAAAATAAACAACTGTGCTCTTGTGACCTGTGTTATGAAGAATAAAAAGTTACCTAAAGGTCCAGAGAAGGTACATGCTGTGTTCGTCCCCTTATACCTAAGCATGTCTATGAATTTAACGGGCATATTCAGGTATTGTGCAGATAGGAATCCAGCCACATTTCTCCTAATTGATTTGAAATTATATGGACAGTAACGGTGCCAGAAGACAAATTAGTTTGCTCTTTCATACTGAGCTGAAGTTGTTTGGTTTTCTTAAAAGAAATAAAACTGATAATTGTCACTACAGTAAGTAAATATGTCTGAATACATGCAGAAAGCAGATCTATTGGGTAAGAAGGTTACAGAATCTCATTTTGTGGTCCATCTGCTCCCTCTTTGCTTCCCAAGCCAACAGACACTAATCTGGGATGAAGAAACTGACAGGACATGGGGGAGGAGTAGATGGTCATGATTCCTGCATGTTTCAGCTTTTTGATATATGTGCTCATGCCATTGTGATATAATAGAAGGAAAATAATGCAGTGGAGTCAGGAGGACAATTCCAACAATTATGCATTGCAGCAGCATTTTACTGCTCAAGATTTTCTCACATATTCAGTGCAATTTACATGTTTTACCACTGAGATCTGAGCACTCAAAATTAACATTCAAGGGGGAAAAGATGCATTGCTGGAAAAGATTGTTAAGCAGATCATAAGCTGAAATAAACAGTAAAATAATCAGATTGAGTTAAGAAAAGTGCCCAGGGTACTCCTGCTGGATTTTTTTCTCTAATTTGCATCTATGTTGATGGTCTTGGAGAAAATGTGAACATCATCCTAGTAAAAATTTCTAGTGGCTGTAGCATGAAATAAAAGTGGTTCAAGAGGATGAAAATTAAATAAAGAAGAGATAGGGATAAAATCAAAATTCAAAGCCACAGACCATGAGTGCGAAAGACAAAGCAAAGCCGAAGTGGCAGTATGGCTAATGAGGGATGAGAGTGAGAGAGGGATGTGCTACACGACTGTGCAGTAATCAAAAAAAGGGCCAGTGAAGCTGTATCATGTCATCTCCATCTCTGCACAGCTCAGCAACAACAGCACTGCCAGCTTTTACTTCCAATTCTGGTCACTTTGTCATCAGAAAGATCATAATGAATAGAAATAAGTTTCAATGGAAGCAAAAAGGAGCAAAGTGAAAAAAGAGATTAAAAGAGATAAATATGTATTGTTTGGTTTAACTATAACCAAGATGCAAGGCATGTACAAATAATTCAAGCGTTTGAATGCTTCACTAAAAGTGGTAAGTTCTTGAACATAATAAAAGAGAAGCATCACTAGCATTTTGGATAAGAACTCTGATGAAGTTACAAAAACCAAAGCTGTTGTCAGCAGGGAGGTGTGCCTAATGATTAAAGCACCTAATCCAAGATTTAAAAATAATTTTGACCACATGATGTGAAGCACTGATGCAAAATAAGGTCCCTCTGCCAGGTGAAGGCTGTTCAAAATTTCTAAAATGGTAACTTTAGCCCAGATCAGAGGCCGTGGGTGTGCACAAAAATGACTGGACTTCCCTCAGCTAACCATGGATTTCTCATGAATTCCTTCTTATTCCCCTTCTATTCCCACCCTTCCAAAGCCACCTGGCTGTCCCTTGGATGTGAACCCTCCCTTATGTGCAGGACCATGATGATTCATGAGGAGAGTGGCTTAACTTTGATGCATGAGCCAAGATGCACATTTGTCAGCCTAGAATAGCATGGATCCAAGTCACATCCTCCAGTCTGTGTGATGCCTTCAAATGGCCAGTCATCACCAAAAGTCAGCCTAAGCTCTATCTCCTCACTGTCTTGTATTTTGGAAGCTGCTCTTGATGCATTCATCTTTCACAGAGGCTGTTAAAAATCCTCTTTTCCTAGGAACAGACACAGGGCCTAAACTTTCCATGGCCTAAGGACTTTCTCCTTACAGGCTTACTCACTAGGATTAATGGCTATGAATTACATGACATTGATTTTGTGGGAGCAGGAATTTTACACAGCAAAGCCTATACGTAATTACAGATCTTCCTCTGAACTTCATCTCATGCTTCAGGATTTATAAAAATCAAACTTGAACTTGAGATAACAAAAGAGATTCCCAGCACAGCATGCTTTTCCAGAAAAACCTGCCCAGAACTCTTCTCTATGGTTTAATGTACTGCAGGCACAGTATGCAATCACAGAATAAGGATATGCTTGGCATCAGCCAAGATGCGCATTCGTCAGCCTAGAATAGCATGGGTCCAAGTGACATCCTCTGATCTGTGTGATGCCTTCAAATGGCCAGAGTCATCACCAAAAAGTCAGTTTAAGCTCTTTCTCCTCACTGTCTTGTATTTTGGAAGCTGGTCTTGACGTATTCATCTTTCACAGAGGCTGTCAAAAATTCTCTGTTCCCAGGAGTAAGAAGAAAACAACTTTCTCCTTCTACCTACACTGGATGAGAGATCCTTGGAACGAGTGGCAGGCCCTTTTTGATTAATAGTCCTTGACTGGATTATTGCATGAGTATACTCTTGCTTTTTGACTGATGTTCATTGCCCCACTATCGAAAGGAAAATGAGTCTAACTATTCATTGTGTGAAACAGAGCTGCTTTTTGATCTGCTTGGAACGTGCCACTTGGTAATTTTTCTTGTTTGAAGCATCTTGGCATCCACAGCCAAAGGCAGACAACTCAAGGACACAGCTGGTCCTACAGGCTCTAGAGAAACCCTGGGAACAAAACCAGGGCTGCAGAGTTGAGAGAAGACTCCACAGAGTG
The DNA here is from genome assembly GCF_901933205.1 of Camarhynchus parvulus. Lineage (NCBI taxonomy): Eukaryota > Metazoa > Chordata > Aves > Passeriformes > Thraupidae > Camarhynchus > Camarhynchus parvulus. The sequence continues at coordinate 39,478,232 of NC_044571.1, forward strand.
AACGTGCAAAATCAGACTTGGCAGAGAAAGCCACCACAAGTGTGGAGCACAGCCAGGTTTCAGTGAGTGCCTCAGTGGAAAACCTAAGGGCCTTTGTCCAGAGCACGACTAGCAGAGGTCAGCTAATGAATAATACAGTAACAACACTCTCTCCTCATCTAAATCCCATGTCCAGCCTTTAGATCCCATCTCTTGGTGCAGCTGGAAAGCAAATGCAATGAAGAGCACTTTGACAACCCATCTGTGGGAAGGGAGGGCCAACAGCTCTGCTGGCTTTCACTTTGCAGTCACAAATGTTTGGTAGTGTAGCAGAGAAAGCTGTGCAATCACCAGCTTCCAGGTGACCATGGCAGTGGTTTTGTTCCCTCTTTGCAGGGGAGTTCATCAGCTATGTATGTGGTCCTTCTCATCCTGCAACTCTTGCACTGCTGCTAAGTCCTCACTGTGGCTGCTGGACCCCTGCCTCTCCCTCTCCTGCAGGACAGACACTGAAGTGCTCTGTAATTCCAGATCCACCTGCAGTCTCCCTCTCCCTGTGCATGGTCTGGATGGCACAGGAGATGGTATTTGTGGCTGGAGACTCCAAGCACAGCTCTGATCCCCTTTATAGGGTCTTTGTTTTCTCCCAGCACATGCTTCTGTATTGTGTGAGCTGCTGAAAATCAAGCAGCATCCTGGAAATGGCACAGTTTCCATCAGTTTCTGTGGCAGGTTAGCTGATGTGGTGGCCAGTGCCCTACACTGCAGGGGGTGGGAAATACAACGGGCCAGGGGATGCTGGGCACCAGACCTATGTCCTAAAAGAAGGCAGCCAGACCAGCCAAAAGGTGGGCAGGGTGAAGGAGCTAAGTAATCCATCCCAACTGAACAGACTTACATAGAACTGCTGCCAATCATACATGTAAGAGAAACCACTTGTTGCTGTAAAATGCATCCTGAACACAGCTATAAACAGAATTAACATGAAAATATGGATGTTCGGATGAATGAATTAAAAGCAATGACAATTTTGATTGGTTCATAAAACATGCAATTAATTTTTCCCTGCAGATAAATCAAAACACACAATTTGTAAAGGAGAACTCAATTCACCCTATATGCTTTAGGTCCAATACATTTAGCAAAAGCCAAACTAAAGAGATTGAAAGGAATCTTTGCACAAGTGTTGAAGAAGAATCCAGCCCCCCTTGACTGCAGATCATGCAGGGGCTAGTGCTGTCCTCTGTCTGGCAGCAGACTCCCACCCTTTCCACCAAAATAACATTTGCTTACTAATAATGTCTTTTTCTCCAAAAGGCGTAAATGGGCCCTGGTTCGAGCTCATCACAGATTCAGCTATATTCTTTTATCTCCAGTAATCTGGAGATTTTTTTCCCTGCAGATAGTTTCTGTGTTCCATTCGCTGCTATTTGCTAGAGAAAGACTCTTGGGCTTTTTGCCCTTTGTATTTCCTCTCTTCTTTCATGTGGAGAAGACTGCCAACGTGGGATTTGCAAACTGCTGCCAATATGGGATTTGTGCTGCTGCGGCTGCCAATCTTTAATTTAGCATATGTATAAAGCTAATTTTTGGACACGATGTTAGTGCCTGGCATCTCTGCAGGAGTCAGCCAGGTTGTAATGTTTGTATTGTACTGCACTATAAAAAAACAATAAAAAGAAAATATAAAGGAAAAAGCCTTTTATCTCTAGCTTTATAGCTACAGATATGGTCTAAATACTTGTATTCTCCCTCTGCATCTAAAATTCGCTTCCTCCTTTCTGTGCCATAGCCCTTTCTTTTAGATTTGCAGTTTGTGTTGCCTGTATTAGAAGCCAGTGATAGGCTCCTGCTCCCTACTGAGAATATCTTCATATTAAAATGTATAAATTCAACTCTTTAGAGGCAGAAAAAAAGACTAGTTTCCCTTTAATTATATTTAAAATACACAGTCACATGTGAGAAGAAATATTTTCTCTTAAAAAAAAATATGTTAATACAGAGAATCAGAGGGAAAAAAATTATCATTCAGGAAACATCTTTCTTATGGAAAACATAAGCTTGACTACCCTTCCTTGGCAAGGACATCTATGGTTTGGGAGGATGTTCCTGCAGTGAATTCTCTAAAATATGGCAGTGCCATTCTGGCCACTCAGTGGGAGTGTGAGTGAGCCAAACTCCAGCTCCAGAAGCCCCCATTTGGAGGACCCCATGTGGCTCCAGGGAGCTCCTTGGCCGGGGCTGGAAGCAGGCAAAGTGAAAGCTTCAGGCTGCAGGATGGGATGAGGGAAGCAGCTTCCTGCTGCCCCATGATGGTGGCTATAGCAGGACAAAGGCTGTAATAGAACCACTGTTCCCAGGGGTCCTAGATGGATTTATACGAAGCGATGAATTCATAGCAAGAGACTTCAGTGACAGTTCACCGTTCTTTCTTATGGAGAGGATCTCCTAAACCTTTACCTAAAATTATTCCAGCCCTTGTACTTGAAGGATGGGTATTCACCAGAAGATGTGTGGCACAAAGGAAATGCCAGTGAATGGGCTGTGGGTTGGAAAAGCCTGGCAGACCACAAGAGTGGCAAACTGAGCTAGTGACTTAAAGCACGACCCACTGACTGCATAGAGTCTGAGCATTTGCCCCCAAATGAAGGGAAAAGATTACCAGAAAAACACAGAGAATCATGAGGATTTTGTAAATCTCCTTTTTACAAATATTTAGTATACCAGCAGGCTATTTTGATTTTTTCTTTTGTTATCAACAGAGATTTTTGCAGTTTCTTTTCCCACTAGAGATATCAGATGAAGGAAAGGGAAATTGCTCTATCCTGGCATCACTTTTTCATTTTAATTATTGTGATTTAAATTACCCCATCTATGGAAGCCCACAGTAGAGTGTTGACTACCCAGTAATAGAAGGTAGTTTTTCTGCACGGCTAGACTGGTATTTTCTAAGAAGGAGATCTGCTAGCTTGCCTACTTTCACAGCAGCAGTGCCATGGGCCATAATGAGACAGGATTATTGTTGCAACTGCTCTTGAAGGCCTCTCTCCCCAGGCAGCCAAAGAATGACTGAGTCATGCAGGTGATGCATTCGCAGTTACAAGATGGACAAAACCCTGAAATCCACATCCCAAATAATCCCCCACATACCCACGCCTGTGGGGGAGGGTGTGTGGAGGGGGTGAGAACAAAGCCACTGATGCCAGAAAAAAACAAACAACCCAAACTGTTTATTTTAAATAAATAAATAAGGGGGGGTGGTGTTTTCTAATACCAATATGCCCTGCACAGTCATGCAGAAGAACCGGAGTTTGATTTCTAATCGCAGCCTCTCGTTCCCGGGGCTGGCAGGAAGCACGCATGGGGTGGAAGGAGGTGCCGTGCATCACTCAGCAGCAGCCCCTCTGGCTGCCTAATGAAAGGGGCTGACAGGCTCTTGTGAGAGACCCATCCAGCCCGCCTTGGCTGGAAGGATGATGGCCTTGGCACAGAACACCACACCGTGGGAGGGGATTTTTTCCCGGCTTTATAAACGACATCCTTGAGGCCCTGTGCGGCTGCCAGCTTCTCCTGCCCAGCACAGGACTGTCTAGGACTCCCTCTGGGGCTCATCCGCTGGCTGGAGAAGCTGTTATTAAGAAACACAGGATAGCCCCTGGCAGAGCATGCCGAGCTGGACCACCCTCGCTGAGCTCCCTGCACCTGCTGGCAGGGAGAGCGAGCGCTGGGACTGGAAGAGCATCAAGAATAGAACCGTTGATAGAAGCACAAACGTAGAGCAATTATTTATCTTGTGCTAGGAGTGGGTGAGGTGGCAATTGTGCAGAGCCCTCTGTAAGTTAGAAATCTGCTCTATTCCCAGAGCACTGGTGCATCAAGAAAATTCTACTGACAGGCACCTCAGAAATATGGAAAGGATTAGCACTCTGAATGCCAGGATGGTGTTGCCAATGTTGCGCTCACATTAGCAGCCATGCTCTGACTCCCTCACTCTCTCCTGTCATGGGGGCAGCAGAAGGAAATGCTGTTATCTTTTCAGAGTCAAGCACTGCCACTGAAAGACATGAGACAAATACTATTTTATAGATCTCCATGAAGCTTCAGAATTACGATGCAAAAATTAATTTGCAATCTGTAGCGGAGAAAGGAGGGGATTTTCTGCACTTTTGCCTTCCTTAGCAAGCTTCTGCACTGGGGAGCAGCCTTTGAGCACCAGTGACTGCTCTGGGGAGCTGTTCCTGGTGACTAAGGTCTCATTTCCACCAGGAGTACCTGCTGTGGTTTGGATCAGTCATTACATTTCACAGCACACAGGGCTGCCCTCTGCTATGTGCCAGTTGCATCTGAAGCAAAGCAAGCAGTTAAGGATACTTCAGGCCCATCTACCAGGATACCATCTACCATCGGTTTTGTTTCACTTGTGTCTGGCCCTTCTCTTCTGATTAAATTCCATTATTTATTAGTCTTGCCTGATGAAGGCAGAGCCCAAGCACATAGTTTTCCCTAACAAGATATCACAAGCTCATGCAAGTACTGCTCATTCCCAAGACAAAGATTTTATCCCTGGACTGCAAGCACTGGCCACTGTCTGTGTCTGACCAACCACTGGTGACTCTCCTAAACCTGCCAGAGAAAGGGATGTTACCAAGTATTGTTTCTGTCAGAGAAGTGCAATCCTTGGCAGTGCCAAACAGGAATAAATGTGAACCAAGGGGAAAGTATTTAAACTGCATGCTGCATCATGAAACCTACTTGGACACAAAACCCAATTCAACCCAAACAGCAATAAAAAGCTTTTCAGGAGGTCTTGGTATGACCTCATCATTGACCTGCTGATTCACCATGCAGTTAGGCAAAGGATTCATATGACACTAGTCTTCCCCAATCATGTGAGAAGGGTACCAAATAAAATGGACTCACTGGTGTGAAACATGAAATTATCCTCTCACATTTCATCTGTCAATTATTTCACATCAGCAGTCAAGGAAAACAGATTTAATGAACAGCTCATCATTCAAAACAATCACCCCCTAAACCCAATTCCCTTGCTAAATATATTCAGGGGAAGATCAGCAATGATTGGATTTACACACAATGTGAACTGAGTTCACTGGCCAGTTCTCCATGTTGAGCCGCACCAGCCCAGCTGTACCCCACACCTGTGAGTGTCCAGGCAGCTGCCTGCTCCCAACACGTGACCCCTAACTGTGCAATACCATGTCCAGCTCTGAATAGAAGTGCAATGCCTTGATGTCACTCACTTGACAGCCTGGGCATCTACCTCTCCCAGCATACCAGTGCTGAAAGCAGGGCAAGAAAATGACAATAAAATAGCCAGGACAGGAGGAAAACACCATTGTGTCCAGGGTAGATCACAATCAACAGTGAAAGAGAGGACACATGAATGTTAAAGCTTCACTTCAAAAAAGACTGATGTTCCCCAAAATAACAGGCAGACGCCCCACGTTTTTCCATCTATTTTTTTAAAGTTTTTGCCCTTACCTTTGCTGTCCTACCCACATCTGACTTCAGGACTACCAAAGCCTGAACACTGCTGACTGTATCTCAGTATCAGAAATACCTTGACAATTGCATGATGAGATAAATATCACTGCAGACTGCTATTTAAAAATGCAATACTATGACTTAAGGGAGACAAAAAGAGAGAATGTTTTATTCCTCATAATATGGCGCACACAACCATTACATCCTGAGCTTTTACATATAACCCTTTGCTGATGTAAATACTAGAAATGGATGCTATGTGGTCAACAGAGCACTGCTGAAGCATGGGCAGTCACACAAGAGTGATGTTTCCCACCTAATTGCACAAACGCTCCAACAAACCGCAGCACCTCGGAGGTCTGGTTCCTCGCTGATATTTCAGTTGTTCGGCTGCCGCAGCCACGGACGCAGCGAATTTTGAATTAAACACCACTGCTCGGTGATGCTGACACTCCCAGTCAAGCATGTCTTGATGAAATTAGAGATGCAGAAAATATTTTTTGACAGAGTGCACGAGGAAAACAGCCAGAAGTGCAGCGAGTTCGGTGTGAATGGCTCGTGCAGAGAGAGAGACCAGGGAGATGTTGAAAATTGGAATCTCTGATTTTGGCAGGAAGAGGCGAATTTTATTAGCAATCTATGCCACAAACATAACTTTCCAACTATTAACAGGTTTTAGTTGCCAAAAGAAAAACACCATTTCTAATTGCTTCTCAGCTCTTACATTTTGCAATGGAAAAAGAAAAAAGGGGAAGGCAAGAAAACTTACATCTCCATTATGTAAAATATCAGACCAGTGGAGAATACAGCAGCATTCCAGCTTAACAAAATCTTCACAAATGTAAACACTTTACAATCTTCTGCCCAAACCTGCAATTCTATGACAAATTAGCACACACATATTAAAAATATGCAGGAAACTTTTGCAAAGCATCAGAGACTATTTAGGAATTGGTAAAATAAGATTGGTTATCCTTATTGTTGCTACCCCTAGAATGCAGGGTCATAAAAAGTCTAAGGACATTTTGTTTCTTTGAAGAAACATGATTTTCCTTTGAGTTTAACAGAATGGAAATTTTAAATTAATGCAAGAGACAGCAGGATTAATTCCAACCTGTAAAGCTCCAAACCCCACCTGTTTCAGTGTATTTCTTCCTAGTCTAAGAAGGAAAATACAGCTTTTCTGGCTCTGCAAGTACCACTGTGATCCCTGAGCAGAGAAAATTGCTATGAAACAATACTTTAATTGTCTTTGACTTAGAGGTTTGGATGGGCTAAATGAGACTTTTAAAGTAGCATGTCTAAACTTCATTGAAAAGATCCTCAGCTTTTCAGAAGGTCCTCAAAAGTTCACTAAGACACAGCTTGTGAAAATTAGTAGCTAGCTCCTTTCCAGAGAAAGGCTGGCAAGCTCAATTGGGAAAGAGCCTTTAGTCTGAGCTGAGAGAGTGGCCCTTGGGGAAGGGCCCAGATAGACTTGGTTCCCATGGGCAGCTACTTTCTGTCCATCCAGAAACACACAGCTTACCCCTAAAACCAAACCAGCTGCTCTCAACCACAACAGTGTGTAGCTAAAAATTGCAAAGGTGTCTTTATCCAGTGCTCTGATCATACTGGCTTAGGTGCCCACACATGTGAGCTTTCCAGTTGTATAAGAAAGCATTGACTAGCTGCTCTATGAGGTGAGTGGGGACTTTTCCTACCCTACATTGCCAGAACATGGACAACACTGTGCTAGCTTGCACAAGACAGGCTCTTGAAAATTAAATACAAATTCTCCTACATATCCTTACTGGAGCCATGGAAGTTGGAGGGAAGAAAATGAAGAGCTGAGCAGTGCCTGGTGTGCAACAGTTTGGAACCCATGCTGATGACAAAGCTAAAGGAGCAGCACTGTGTCAGGGCACAAGGTGGGAGAGATGTGCTCCACAAGGAGCTCCCTGGACTACAGCATGCCAGCTAAAGCCCACTGCTGCTCATGGCCACACTTTCTCATTTGTCTCTGTGGATGGGTGCAGCCAAGCACGTGTGACAGTGGAGGCTCACCCTGAGACCCCTTGGGTCCCTGGATGTTGCCCACAGCACTGCTACAGGTTCAGGTGACAGAGATGGGCACGAAGCACCCCATCCTCACAGAAGCCTCTGGCAGGACCCAGCCCAAGGGCAGACCTGAAGTTCCTGTGACCAGGTCCAGCTCAGCTCCCATGTGCAATCTCGGTCCCCAGAGCAAGCACAGAGGAGCAAGGGGACAACAAAACCCAATCTTTCCTTCGTCCTTCTGTGAGATGGCAGAGGAGCCTCTGCATGTGTGCGCCTGCAGCTGGAAGCCAGGCTCTGGGAAATGCAGCAACCATGACAGGCTGAGCACGGCGTGCCCCACCAGGCGCCCGCTGGGCTCTGCACCCACCCCTACTGCTCGCCCCCTCGCAGTGCAACAATTTACCCCTGAATAAATTAGCAATAATTGGAAATCCACTTCACTGGACCTTACGCAGCATGACTAATGTGACTCACTTTTTAGCTCTGTTCCTTTTGTGTGACTACCCAGCAAAGAGGGTGCCTTAGAAAAGAGAAGAACCAGTAAACTTTATGCTATGGAAAAAGAAATTACAGTCTCTGAAGAGTGATATAAAGGTTTAATGGGTGCTTTGGATGCACAAGAAGTGAGTGTGCTAAGACTGCTGTGGGGCACAATGCTCCTACTGATGGCTTTTTGGCTTTGTATCCTTGTCTTTACCTTTCAGATGGTGCATGTTAATTTTGGTGGCATGGGGACAAGGCTCACAGAAGTACATCTCTGCAACAAAGGCAATACAAATCTGCAGAACACAAATAATTTTGAAGAAAAACTCCAGACTTGTGCTGTTTACTAGCAATGTTGCAAGGGCTGGGTGGGCTGAGAGCTATCTGAATCTCAGCCTTTGTCTTTGCCTAGATCTCTTATGAGAATGTGGTTAAGCCATTTTAACTCTTCCTTTATGGAAAAAAGAAAAATATTAAAGGCTATTTAGAGTGGCTAACACAGAGAAATTACAGCATAAAAATATTACATGCCAGAAAGGTAACTTCTAAGAAGCAAGAGTGCAAACACTGTTAATTCTGGAGTGTCACATACATCCATTTTCTCTCATAACCCTATTCAAGTTCATTGTATCGACCTAATTGCCAGGCTATGTTTTTTCAAGAAAAATAAAATGAGGAGTGTTCAGCACATAAATGCCTGTGCAAGCCCTGTAATATAACACAGCTACAATATTCAAACAATTTGGCAAACTCTATGCACTCGCAGTAACTTGCAACCTGGTATATGAAGTAAGCACTGTGAATTACAATACAGAATTTGCAACATAATCAGTGTGGGTTTATTAATGTTATATGCAAATGCCATGTTTAAATATTTATCTTTTGGTACCTGCCAACAGGTATTTTCCATTCTAGGGGGAGTACTTTTCTCTTGATTTATGCACATAATTCCTACTACATGAAGCCCAGATATGCATGCAGAAGGAGAGAGAAATGCATCCCTGTAGCTATAATTTTTTCTAAGACATTAGTGAGACAAGTGTTTCACAATTGCTGTGCAGGATCCTTAAGCAGAAATTGTGGTGCATGAAACAATCCCAATTTCCAAGGAAAAAATTATACCCTTTCATTCTCATAGCAGCATGTAACTAAGGTTTAGATGAGTGAACAGATGCATGCAAAAATCAGCCATGAGAATGGAAAACATTCATTTTCACAATCTGCTAAATCTGCTAGGTATGCATGAAACAAAGCCAGAGAGATCTCCAGCAGAACGCAATGTCACAGTCTTGGCACAACGGGGAACTTTCTCAGATGCTGCTTGTGCCAGCACTGGCACTTTTACTGTACAGCTGTGTTTAGAGAACACTGAAATACACTGGAATCTCAAAGAGTTAATGATACAACTATTAAAATACATTATAAAATACAGCTATTAAAATACATTCTCTCCACCTCCCACCTTTTCAGGAAATTAGATGCGATTTTTTTTCTTACTATTGCAGCTATTGCTTTATGTGAAGTAATAAGTTCAATAGTGAGATTTTCCAAGTGTGTTTCCCTCTGCAACAATGCAAGTCCCTTATCAAACCCTTTCAATGAAAATCTGGTTTTGTCTTCATAGCACACACATGACCCTGGCTTAGTGATCTCATGCAATGCTGAAAAAATCTCAAATTTTATATTATTTTTTTATTACTGTTATTCTCAGATAGAGAAGAAATGAGCATATAATTAGAATGAGTAGATTAGATTGAACTAAAGAGCGTAGTCAAATCATCTCTTAAATAGCAGGTTCTCAGAAATATGGCTTCTGACTTTCTAAGGGTGAATTAAATGTCTGACTGTTGAAATGTAGATCTTATCAATTTAACGTCACAGCTGGCGCCTGGCTCCAAAAGCCTGACTCTCTAAAGCCCAAAGAAAGTAAATGCACCACCCTGTTTCATTTTAGCATGTTGCAAACAAGGGCTGTGGGCAAGAAACCATACATGGAAAAGCAGGAAGGGAGGAGACTGTTCCCTTGAGTGGCAGCTCCTCTAGCAGCTCCTTTGTGCTTCCTCTTGGTGCAGCAGTCCAGGTATTCGCATTCTTAAAGAAGGCACCTTCAGTGTGTTTTCCCCTAAATGCCATTGCTTGGAAGCACTTGGTTTTAGCAGCACCTTCAGGATGAAGACCTTTTCTGGAAGTGACAGGGAGAGGTTTTCTGCAGTGCTGTTTTCTGGTCTCCTGATGGGATTCTTTCTTTTGGAAATCTGGCAGCTTCACACAGAAGGGTAATTTCATAGCTTATCTTTTGGTATCTTGGATCAATTTTTATGGCAAAAAGCATTAAAGGAACTTGTCACACGGCTTCTGGAATCACATGGAGAGTCCAGGATGTCTCCACACTCCAAGGCTGCTGCTCAAGCACTGGCATTTATATTTCTTGGCAAAACCTGCATTTATGTACTCACTCGATTTCCAGAACAGGGTGAAAACCAGATGCCCTTCTTTGCACCATGCAGCTTACTCCCTGGGATGTCTACATGAAAGATACTGTGATGATGGGGTTTATTTTAAGGAGGTGGTTGATTGGTAGCCTACAGTGTTGCCCTTTTCATGCCACACTCTGGAAGGGAAAAAAAAACCTATGAAAGGAGGTGTGCTTGCGCCAAGGCACTCTGTGAAGTGTACCTTCCCTCTGATCTATGACCTGGAATCAGTCCCCAGAGGCAGGGAGGTAGATGCTGCCAGGATGGCCCTTGGACTGCTTACAAAACTCTGCTGGAGTCCTGACATGAGGAGGAGGAAAATGAAAGGAGTAGTTTAGAAAAAAAATACTTTTGTTTAGGCCAGATCTGTGACCTGTAAAGCTGCCTCAAAAGGGATACACAGCCTCTATACTTTCTTCAGAGGCTCCATCAAAAGGAATGCCTGGAATCTGCAGCTCTGTGCAGTATAATGTTTCACTGTGTACTCCTTCCTCTTTGTTATGCTCCAGAAGTGTGCATTACAATTTTGTACCTTCTTCAATGACTTACTTCTCTTTTTGTAGGGTGTTTCTCTTTCTTGCCATTTAAAAGATTTCCAGGGAAATTTCCACCAAAAGAATGGACAAATCAATTGTCTAAGTCAGATGCAACATCAGTATCCACTTCTCTGGCTTGTCCTATAATTGACAATAATGATTTTTAACAGTGCCTTGGGGAATGAGTACTCTGTATTTAGGAAATCCAGGCAAAGTCTACAAGTTTTTCAATATTGTGATGAAAGGATATTGCCTTTCCTACTGTGGTGAATGGGGTGCAAAGCCATGCTTTGGGATGCTATGTCATGGGTTACAGAGATGATTTCACATAAATGAAAAACGTAATTCCCATTCTGTGACAGCCTGGTGCAGCCACTTAGGAAAAAGGCACAACAACAACAAAAACAAAAAACCCTAGAACTTGTTCACTATGGTTACTGCAAAGCAAGCTCTTTACTGCACGTGCTGTGAGGCTACCTTGGCAGGCCTATAGGTTGCTTCCACTGACAAATGCTGGGGAACCCATTTGCATGGTTGGATGAGTGCAGAGGAGAGAAGATGGTGTGCAACCTCGGCAAGCGCTGGAAGCGCGAGGCATGCAAACGTGTAAAGTGCCAAAAGGGAGCTGGCAGAACATTACACTTGTATGAAATGGGAGTAATCTCATTACCAGAGGTGATAACCATTGCACCCCTGATGGAAATGCATAATTACTGAAAACAGCTAATCAACTGCAAGAGCAGCAGGGTAGCCAGAAGCTCCTATCTAAACCATCTACTGTGCTTAACCCAGTTGAGCTGCTCCTCCTCCTCCATCACCTTCTCTACAAAAAGATCAGTAAAACATGCTGCACATACAGACCCTCACATGTGGGTCAGCCCAGCTGAGTGATACAGTGCTTTGAATTTTTACTTGCAAATAAAACATGCATCAGTGAAGTCTCTGGCTTAATTCTACAAAATGCTCAAGCACACCACACTTGCAGCTGTTCATTTAATAGCTACATCTCTAGATGAACAGAATTTGGAATAACAGCCTGACATCCGACTTCTGTTGAAAAAAAAGTTGACAGCAAGCTTCTTGCCTTTAATCTCTGACTTTGAGAATTCTTGCCTTTAATTTGCTAACAATATATTTGGCTATGGACAGTAAGAGGTGATAATTCTCAGGCTAACGGTAAGGGAAGTTGACCTGTTAATGGGATCTGAGGAATACTTGCTCAGCCTCATTGATGGTGAAACTGGTACTAACCAGCTGCTGGATTCAGCAGCTGCAAGCACATTGTTTTTTAATTTTTCTGATCCTTTCAGCCTCTATCCAGGCACTTCCAACAAAAGGAAGAACTGTCTTGAATTGTTTATCAAACTGCAACAGGTGAGGAAAGAGTACAGAGGGAGGAGAAAATATCTCTTGGCAGTTAAAAGTAAAATGCATAATTTTCTAGTTACAATTAGAAAAGCAGTAAAAACTGCACAAATTGTTTTAAGGTCTCTTAACAGGACAAGCTGCTCATGGAGCTGGCAGGCTATTAGGAAAACGCAGAAATTAAAATTTCCCTGCTAGTATAGCAATGGTATCAGTTTCATGTCTGTTGAGGATCTGATTTCTTGATGATGTCAGTAAACTAGGAATAGAACCACACAGGGACACATGCACTGTGATGCTTGAAAAAAAAGTCATAGACCAAAATGTACAATCTGTCCCTGGACCACAGATATAAATCCAGGTCTGTCTTCTCTTAGTTTCATGTCCTGACCACTAAGCTAGAAAGTCATCATCAGGCCTAGATTTGGTCTGTGGCCCAGTTAATATCTACTTATTTAAAGCAAGGTGGAGGATGTCTCTGCCACAGGGGTGCATACATACAGATGGAGTACCAGAGTTTTATTTAGCAAGCAGGGTGCTGCTGTCATCACTCCAGATAAGGACAAATAGGCCTGTGCTCCTGGCTTCCTGGACAAGTTTTCTAACCACTAAGAAAATCATGCAATCACACGTCTATTTCAGGAAGGAAAGGAGACCACCTCATCCATCTGCCTCCTCAAAGCTGGGTTATCTACCGCTCTACACCAGGCTGATAAGGGCCTCGCCCAGCCAGGGCTTGGATGCCCCCATGGAGCAAGGATAGAGCAGTGCTTTGAACAGCCTCTTCCAATGGCTGACCACCTGCATGGCAAAGACTTTATTCCCTTTGTCTCCAGTCAGCATCTTCCTTCAGGTAGGCTGTGGCTGTTGATTCCTGCCAGTCTTTGGCCTTCCTCATTCTGTGCTTACATATCCAGGTAATATTTCTGCATTCCTCCTTGGGAGCCCATTCCTGCATCCATGTCCTGTATTCTTCCTTTCTGTGTTTGAGTTAAATCAAGAGTTCCCTTTGCAGCAAGCTGGCTGTCTGCCATGCCTGCCTGTTCTTCCACCCTTCAGATGATTTTTTTTGTATTTTGTGCAGATTGTCACTGCAGTCTGATTAGCCCTTATGAGCTCCCTTGCCTCCAGGGGAAGCTTAATTTGGAATCAGTTCTGTTTACAGCTGAAGTCTTGTGTCCTTGCCTTCATCACTGCCTTCAGGATCATAAACTCCAGCATCTGACAGCTCCTGCAACCAAAACTGCTATTGGCTGACAGTTCATTTTCATTCAGGATTCCAGCAAAGCATCTCCCCTCGTTAGTTGCTCGGCACTCCCACCAAAAATTTGTCTTTCTTGCATTTCAGAAATCTGAGTTTCTTGTGACCCATCACGTGCTCCTGTCAGTAGATTCTAGCATGGCTAAAGTTCTCCATGAGAGTAAAAAAGAATTTGAGATACTTCCTTCAATTGTTTAAAGAAATACTTGTCCACAGTCTCTCCTTGATCAGTCACCATCAAGACATTCCTGTATTCTGGCTTCCCCTCTGACCCTGATCCACCAGCATTCAGTAAGCCTTTTACTGATGCCACCATGGACATGACCATTATTTCCTCTTTCCTAGCCTAGCCATCTTAAAATAAAAAAGCCTTGGCTTGTGTGCTTTGCATGTGTCTCTTGTCAGCCTGCTAGGCAAATTTTGATTGCTCAAGTGCCTAGACAGAAGATATTTGTCTGATAACCTTGGCATGAAAGAGACAACAAGCCACCACAAGAAGACAGAAACATTGCTAGTAGGAACAAAAGCAAACTTTCAAGCACTTAAGAGTACATTCAGGGATATGTCTAGGAATAGCACTCTTGAATGCAGCTGTCTAAAGTTAACTCAAGGCAACTATAACATGTTCCAGTGCTAAGGATGCTTCAAAATACCTGAAATTGTGAAGCTGCATGATGAAGTAAGAACAGTCTATTGTTCATGATATCTATTTTTTCTACCTGGGTAAAGAAGAAGACAGGACAAAAGAAGCTGACATCGTGATTTCATGATAATTACTCAGCACTGGTGAAGCTGCTCCTGAAATACAATCTCCAGCTTTGCCCACTTACTTCAAGAGAGGTGTTGAGAGACTGTGGAGGGCAGTCAAGATGTGAGAAAGCTTTTGACACTGCTGCATAAAGCAACTTCAAAGGGAATGTGCTAATGCGACAAATGATCCCAAATGGAAGTTCTAGTTTCCCCTGCCAGATACATTCATCAGTAAAAACAAAAAAAGACACAATTGTGTAAATACTCTGCTTCCCTCAAGGAATTTTGGCTTGATAGCCATAGCAGATTTACAACACATTCTAAGTTTACTAAGCACTTATGAGGTTCAGACTGTAAGAAGGCCACTTGTCTGGCTGACAAGGTGGGAACTTTCGTGTAGCTTGCCCATTTAAAAGATAGCACAAGCTCTCTTCTCTTGGAGAGTGAGAGTAAAAAAAGGGCCTTAGGCAGCCCAATGTGAAACCCCAGACAAGACTTCATTGAGCTGAGAGGCTGCTGCTTTGTTCCACTGTTCCTCAGCAGCACCTCATTTGCTTCCCTAGCATTTCCTCACACCCTGTCTTCCACTTACCAGCTCTTGGACCACACTGGAAAAGAGCCTCCTTACCTCCAGCTACAGTGGACACAACCAGCTTATAGATGTTGCCTCTGCCATTATCTGGAATCCCACCACTACTCGTTAAATATGCACAACATACATCATCATCATCATCATCGTCATCGTCATTGTTATTATTATTATTATTATTATTATTATTATTATTATTATTATTATTATTATTATTATTATTATTTTTTTTTACCTTAGTCTGCCTTCCAAGACTATATGGCTTTGACAGGTGAGACTTGTGGCTCTGTTCACCACTAGCAGCACAATGAAATCCCAGAGATTCCATGGCAAAAAAAAACCCCAAAACAAAAACAAAAACAACAAAAAAAAAAGTGTGGGGGGGAGATCTCTGAGTGCCCTTGTTTATGGCAAAGAGCTGCTGCTCTTCCTGCAGGAAACATCACCCCCATGAAGGTATGAGCCATGCAATGTTTTGCTATGTAGCACCACATCTCAATGAATGTAGGTGGATTTAGGAAGAGGTGATGTCTAATGACCAGGAATGGGAATTGCTGTCAGAGGTTAGAAGCCAGTTGCTCTTTCTGCTAGTTTCTGTCAATTCACATCAAGCACTACCCAGAGGTTGCTCAGTGCATGAATCACCTCTAGCTACAAAATAAAGCATATGTGTACAGGGCTGCGTGTAGCAGCCTCAAGTACTGAGAACCACAACCCACCTTCACATTTCTGGGCATTTCTTTTTCTCCTCGGTACCTCCACAGTACCTCATGGATGATAAGCAAATTTGAAAACATGAAGCCATATTCTGATGTCTGGTGCCCTGGCTGGCAATGTTCAGGTGATGCTGCTGTTGTTTTCCACATGTTGGTCCTGAAGGAGCTTCTACAAAGCATCTACTCCAGAAAAACGCATACTCAGATACAAGAGTGCTGGGTGGCAGAGCCAAGCATCCTTCATCCCTCCCTCCCCATTCAAAAACTTCTTTCACAGTCAGGCAGCAGCCAGTCACAGCAGGCGTAGGATCATCTGGAGGAAAGGTGTTCTGCTCAGTAAGCCCATTGCCCCCTTGCATCTCCTTCTCTCTCTTCCAGAGACTGAAGGCAGATGATGAGTATCCAGTCAGGTGATGTGGCTGCAACTCCCTGGTCATATAACATAATCTTTCTTTATTTCCACATAATCTTTCTTTATTTCTCACTTGACACCTGCTTCCATATGGAAAATGAAGAGCTAAGCCTATGGACCCAAGCTGAGGTAATAGATGAATATTTTAAAAACAACCTGCCTTAAGGGCCAAGTGTATATACCTTCCAACTCTGACAGCAAACCTGGAAACAAAATGCCATAGCACTGCTCATTACTTAAGGGGGAAGGAAAGACAGATCCTTTATCAAGGACCACGTGCTCCTGGGAGACATGAAGTTTGTGTCCTTCCTGATGTGAGAAATCACAGGCACGTTGTACGCCCATTTCTCTGAACACTCTCAGCACCTCAGACCTCTGTGGCAGTGGCTACAAGATCCCTGTGTGCTTTAAAGCACTAGGCTTATGGTCTGTTGTATATGGAATTAAAGAACACATTTGGAGGACAAATTTTTGAAAAAGAGCCACAGCAGAAGGCGAACAACTATTTCCCATTCCTAGTAGGGTTCATTCTCATTGGTGCAAAGTGCATACAACAGGGTATAAATCTTGGTCCTGTAGATGCCAAATGATATGTGTTTTCCCACTGAAATAATGGTTCCAAGGTTCTTCTTCATGGCACTGCCTTCAGAGGAGGATAAATAGCTTGGCCAATTAGGTATTTCACACTCTCATTTGTAATTATTGAAATCCTCTATTTGATAAGAAAGAAGAAATTTATGAGACAAGATGGAAGCTAAAAGAAGTTACCATAAAATCTGTACTGGGTCAACAACACTGACTATGATGTTGCAAAATCTAGAAGAAATTGTTTGTCATATTTTTGTGACTGGTAGGTTTATTAAGTGGATTCTTCTTAGCCCTCCACACAGAAGATTACTAATTTCATTATTTCAATGCTGCAACTGTGATTAGGTAAAGACTTGGATTCTAACCACAGAAGATTTAAAATAATTTACAGGAGATGCATAAGTCACAATTTTAGGTAATAAAAGTTTTGTTCTGCAACTATGATGTGGACAAAGATTTTTTAATTGAAATATGACATGGTACATACCCTTATAGCTATTCAGTTTATGTATTGCAGGACAAGCAAGTTCATTGTCCCGCTCATACCCTGTTCCACTGCCTACAGCAACTGTCCCAGAACTGTTCTTCAAAGTGTGTGAGGAGAACTCCATCAGGGTCTCTGTGGAACAGCTTGATGGGCCTTTCAGTAAAGGGATGAATGTTCCTTCTGCACTGCTGTCAGTCTTCCTACAGCTGGAATGCAGAGGCAGCCTCCCAGGAGAAGGCCTCTGTGGCTGTCCCATGCTTATTTGGATAACTGAGAATTAGCCACAAGGCACAAATCAATGTGTGGGTTATATATGAATTATCAATTGTGGTATCTCTTCCTACTCAATGTATTTCCTTTGTATTTGAGGCAGAACATGACCACTCCCAGATTTCACCTCATGCATATTTCACTCCATTTTTCCCTCCTGCACTATTTGTGCCATTTATCTTGTCCTATATTCACTTTCTTTTTTTTTTCCTACTTTTGGGAAAAGCATCTAATATCCCTGTAGCATTAGTTTTTCTTTGTTAATGTCAAAAAATGTTAATCCGTGAAGACTTGCTTCCTAGATAATGTTAATTCAGCTGCCAGTTTTATAATAGGATTATGCTTTCCAGGATTTAAAAATCCCACTTGTTAGCTACAAAACAGACTTCTACTAACAGCTATAAAATCTAATTTAATCCCTATTGGCATTAACTAAATAGCTGAGGTATAATTTCTGTCTAGCTGCACTTAACACCCTGCTATTGCCATAAATATATAAAATTCCCTTTGAAGTTATAAAAGAAAATGTTTGGTAGGATAAACAGGGTCTCGTGAGTCCAATCATATGTTATCTCCAAGGCATAACAAATGTTGTTTACATATTGTAAGGATTTTGTGGACAGCGTATTTAAATAGATTAATCCATGTTTACATGTATTAATTTGCCCTTTTTCTGAAGAAAATGCATACTAAATTATGATCTATAAATATTCTATTTAAAAATAATTGGTTAATGAGTGGAAGATTTGGTCTGTGTGGAATCAAAGCTTAAAATGTAACCAAATAACCTGACTAAGCTGGAAGAAAATACCAATTTGTTCCACATATCCCCTTTTAATGCATAATTGTATTGTGAAACCTCAGAAGATAAAGTTATCCGAAGTCTGGCATAGGAGCAGCTATTTTGAGGCAATCTAGCAAGAGGCTGTAACAAGTTAGGAGGAAAGAATGAGCAAGTCATGGTTTATAATCATCCTAAAATGAACAGCCAGGATCTTTATAACCATTTGCTCCCAAATGAGGAACAACACAAGGATTTATGGTCTTCTGGAGCTCAGTGATCAAAATAAAGAAAAGTATTTATAATTATTTTCTCCCAGTCTTGAAATAACTGGTAAGTACATTGTTCTGGAGAGGGTAGCCCTACTGCACTGCAGTGAAAGAAGGATAGCAAAAGAGCCATTACAGCGACCCACAGCAGGCAGCACTATGTTATGCAGGAGTTAAAGCAGCAATCTCAGAGCAACCAAGCTGCCTTAAAGATAGAAATTGTTGTCAGACTCAGAAAACACGAGAATTTCATTTATGCTTTCAAAAAGATGCAAAGTGCTGATCAGACTCCACAGTCAGCTTATCAATTTCCTTATTGATAGATGAAAAGGCAGTTCATTTTGTGATATTACAGTCAAAAAGAAAGATGAGCAGCCTCAGCAAAGCAGATGAAATTAACATCCAAATCTGTGGCAGGCTGTATTTGCAGACATGTACACTTGTTTTTGGAGAGTTATACACTATGCTTTGGACAGCACATTTAGGTATGCTAACAATTGCACATGCTCCATACAGCTATAAAAAACACTGTCAAAACAGCACCTTTTCAAATGCAGCTGGGTGTTTTGACTTACTCATAGTAATAATAATAAAACTGGCAAGTTTTTCCCTTTTTTGTAAAAGAATTTCTTGCTTGGACCCCAAATTCTGGGCATGCCAATGTGTGACCTAAGGATGCATTAAGAGCTTTCATGCCCTTGGAGCCTACTGCATACTGTGGAGCCAGCAGAGGTGTGCAGGTTTAGATGGGAATAAAAAAATGCATATAGTTCCTAATGCTCCATCCCCATTTGTTATGGCTTTTACGACAGGGACTAGAAAAATTGCATATTGTGTTCTATTCTGTATGTGAGTGCACATTAGATTTGTAGCTCTGGATGCCCTCCACTGTCAGTGAGCCAGAGATTTTGGGTATCAGCTTGTTCCATGAAAGTGTATTCTTTTGGTGTATAAAGCAGAGCTTTACAATCTTTCACAATTTGGAGAAGAAAGTAATTCACAGAATATGTAAAAACCAGGGCTTTAGGAAATCATAATCCATGTGTTTTGTCTTCTGTTGAACAGAGATAAATTGCTCCACTCTAAGTTAAAGGGATGTCATGGCATGGGTTTGATTCATGGTGGGAATAAAAGGCTGGTTTTAGACAGTTCTCTGCTTATTTCACAACTAGCACAGTTCACATGTCTTCAATTCAATATTTGCTGGTGTATAGGAGGAAGAAGCTCAAATTCCCTAAGGGCTTAACTCTGAGTTACTCATTTAGACACAAATGTCCTTAATTCATGGAATGTGAAATGTTATCTGAATAAGGACAGAGAATCCATAGCACTGTCAGTATTGTGGACTCCTGGTCATACAGTGGGAGGAAATGAGGCTTTTGCATAGGTACTGGTGGTTTAGTTCCCACCACTAGGATCCTTTTATCTGATCTCCAGAAGAATAGTAGATGAAAGACACAGATGTTAAACATCATGGTTTTTTGGGTATCGTGGCAGCTGACACCTGCCAAGATTCCCAGGCCTAGCCATGACAACACACACCTTCACCTTCATCTGCAACTTCCACGTGTATGGTTATGCTGTTTCTCCATCTGACATCAAAAATTCTTTTCTCTTGCCCAGCATCTCACCACATTTTCTAGTGTTGCTACCTAATAACACTACTAAACCCCAGGTGAACAGGTATTGTTTAAACAGTCTGGTAAAATAAACCACAGATTTCCCCATAATCTTCTGAGTATCTCTGAGGTTCTTCCCACTCTTCAGTGGGACAGCTTTGATGGCACCAATGCACTGGGAAAAGTACCATGCATTTCCACCTTTCCTTGCCTACCTATCTTGCCCAAATCAGACCACAGAGCCACTGTACCACTACCTGTGACCATAGAGATACCTTGTAGACCAGTTTACCAAAGAGGGCAAGGGCTGTATTCTCTGTGTGTCCTACCACCTTCTGGTCCATGTCCCTGTTGATGACGGTTTCCTCATGTTTTCTTTGGGTTTCCTCACACTTCACTCACCACTCTGTTTTCGAAGTGTGGGCCTTGCAATGAGGAAGAATAAGCAGGGTGGACTACTGGCTATGAAAGCACAATGAAATCTGAAGTTCAAGACTAAGTTTCAAGATTAATTACAACAGAAACTTGGATACACAAACACATTCCAATGCCTGCTCATTGCCAACAAAAAACTAAAGCAAAGGAGATCTGGAGCAAACAGTGTTAAATGCTGAGTACCCCTGTGAAATTAGACAGGGGCAGTACCTTTATCATTTCCATTGGAGCCCTGACAACACAACACACAACACAACACAGCACATGGCTTTGCATACAAAACACTGCTCAAATTTGATCCCACAGATTGTTTCTCAGCTACCCATGTAAACTGAACTTTTTAGTATTAGCTTGGTTTTCTGTAGCACACTTGAAACGCAACAGCTCCCTTCTAACTAAATGATAGGTGCTCAATGGCTGTACTTCTTCCTGCTACAGGAACAGATGAAATATTGAAACTTGGTCCAGAAATGTGTAGCAACCCATTTAGTCCTGCAGTTAGCATTTAGTACCCAGGCGTGCTGATGTGCCTGCAGACAGTGGACTATACACAAAAGGGAAGGACTGTGACTTACAAGTCCATACGAACATGAAATGTATGTTCTAAAATATTTTCGCAGGTCTATTAATGTATTCCTGTCTGAAATCCCCATTAATACTGAGCCAAGACATTTTTCCTAAGTTTCTAGACACCATTCTGTCAGCAGTAATGGTTACATCAGTACATGTCCAAGTCAAACTTAATTGGATACATCTGAATCAGTGGAAAAGAAATAACTGGCAATTCAAAGGCTCTGCTCGAAGAGAAACAGGCATTACTGAGCTCATTAAGAAGAAAATTGCTGAATATTGCGATCTCCTTATGAATCCTCAAATCTTTATGTAAGGAAGATGATTGGCTTGTAGAGTAAAACAATAGGAACAAAAACTTTTATTGTCACAGTCAGTACTCAGGAGTGGCACTTCTTCCAGGACCATGGTGGGATTAATGAGGAAATGAAAACACTTTACAACTTTCATAAAAATGTATATTCATCAGAACTCTTCAAGGATCAAAAAGGCCTTGCAGAGTTTCACCGTACAGTTCAGCTCCCCTACAATAAGCCAGAGAGACTTTTGGACTCCCCAATTCCTACAGAAGAAATTTCCCATGCTACTCATACTTTTAATAATGGCAAGCCAGTGGGGAAAGCAGCATTCCCATTTTAATTTTGTGCATCTTTTGAAAAGAAGTCACCCTACTATGCGCCTGTGTACATTTAATCATTCTCTACACACTTTATCAGCAAGCCTTCTCCCTGTAGGAGGAATACAATTAGGTACAGTACTAATTTATTATAAATAAAGCAAAGACCTGGTAAAATAACCTAGTTATCAATGTTTCATGCAACTGTGCCTATGAAGTACTAGCTAACAGTCTCACTATGAGCCTAGAGAAATACCTGCAGCATTGATAAATCCTAACCAACACGACTTTATTAAAAAAAAAAGAGAGATTATCATCATATAATACAGGAAAACTGTTGCGTTTAATTGAAGTAACTAGAGATTTATGGAAACCAACTGGAGCTTTCTTCCACTAATACTATAAAATCCTTCAATAACATCAATAAGGAAATGCATCTCAACAAAGAAAGCCTCATTTTTTTTTTTGTATACCACGCTGACCCATTTTATGTATTTATCTCCACCCCCAAATTTAGTTGAAGTGTTGTTTTATATGCAAGAGCCTCTTGTCATCAATGATAAGGACTAAAAAGGTCAGAAGGTCTCAGATTAAGGGGAAAATGGTAGGCAAGGATGCCTTCTCTCTGGCGTGCTGTTTGTTCTGACCCCAGGATGAGATCACTAGAGAGATGGAGGAGGCATTTTCACAGGGAGAAATCTCCATAAAATCAGCATGTTGTGGATGATCTGCTCTTGACTGTAATGAACTAAGAGTCTTCTCTTACATATGTGATATTCATAATGGAACACTTTGAAAGGTGGCCGGGCTTTAATCCTATTTTTAAAAACAGACAATTCAAAAGAATTAACTGATTTTTCCTTCTCCCATGACACAGCACAGTGGCTCCATGATGTTAGGTAGGAACACATTTATGCTATGATTCTAAGAGGACATGCTTCGCATTAGTAAAATAGGTCCTTCTCTATACCTCCTCTTAACACAACCAAACTTCCCCTCACTGCTGAGGAAACTAGGAAGAACAGGAGAGACTCAGGAGCCGCCACTTCCTCTCTTGAGGAAAATATATGGGGAAAGGACAAAGCTGAGGCTTTCTCTTCCCCAGCTTCTCTTGCTTAAGTGCTGGAGGAGAGAGCAACGTTTTTCTAAAAGAGACAAAGTGGCATAATGACGATTTACATTGAATAAAGTTTAGGAGATTAAACTCTAATCAGTCTGACATAATTTTACAGTGAAGCCCTGAATATCAATAATTTTTTGTTGCATGAATGAGCTCCATATAGTTCCTGAGGATCAACAATAAAATTTCCTGGTTTCAAGTATTTTATGTGAGAGGAGTGCACAGACGTTTCTCAGCCATATGTACACTCTAAGGGATTGCTTTTACACCTCTGATACAAAAAAAAACATGAGCAGAGGGAACATGGGGCTTTGTTTTGATTCTTAATTATAACACTGGCATTCCCCATGGAAAGAAAAGGCCAAATCCTATCACTTTCAAAATCTGCCTGAGAGAATTTTCAAAGGTCATCTTTGGCAGGAGGGACTGTGCCCTGCCTGGCCTGATGGCACACTGAACGGAGCTGCAGAGTGCACTGTATTATCCCAGTTTTTCAAAACCACCCCGCAGACCACAAACAAAATAAAGTCACAAATAGCATTGATTTGGAGGCATTAAAATTCTCCAAAACTCTTGCCAAGGACTCAGAAAGATATATAAGGCTATAGTAGCAACCCCAACTGTTCTCTTGCTAGGCTGACCTGGCAGCTAACACCTCCTGGATGCTCTGAAGAACAGCACCACCAAGAGAGGATCCTGCTGGGAAAAATGCAGTTTTAGAAAACTCTCTTGTAGGGGTGGTAACTTTACATAACCCATGGGAACTAACTACAAAATCTCAGCTCACTGTGTCCTTGGGAAATGAATGCACTGACATGGAAATCTTCCTTACTCCAACAGGAAGAGAGAACTTTTCCACATGATATTAGATCCACCTGACCTACAAGCACAGTGAGTGATGCAGCTCTACAGAGGAAAGCTACAGCAGGGACTGCTGGCTTGGATGAGAGCCCTTGAGACAGCTCAGCTCCTACACAGAGATCTTTCATAAGATGCAATTCAGCTTGCTGGCTTATATGAATCATACAAGCATATCAATGCAGCCATTTTTAAAACCTTTTTGTTTTTTACAATCAAAATGAAAGCATATTCAGACCTTTTCCTGTGAAGAGCTGAAATAGATACAAGCTATTTTTTTCTCTAAGTGCGTGATGCATTTGTGACATATCAACACTACAATCTGTATTATTTCTAATTTTATAATTTTTATTTTAACTGTTCACTTTAAAATATCACCAAGCTCGTAATTCTGAGTAATTTCTTTAAAAAGTACATGTACATCAGTGGCAAAGAAATCCTATCTTTGTCTGTGAATAGCACCTCAGAGAAGGTAACTTCCCTTTACTAATATTCAATTGTTCCCACAATCAAAACTTAAATTTCTGTTGTAGAAATACCCAAAGTCTTACAGAGTCAGAAACCTTGAGAGGCAGCTGACAGTCTACATTATATGGCACTATGCATCTGAACCTGTAAAAACAGCATGTGGATCCCCAGCCAGGATTAGAAAACAGCTTGACTTGTAGGGTATGTTCAGCAAGACTAAAGCTACCTCTGTAAAATAAATTTTCAGCAACATCAGCATATCTCCCTATCACCTTTCCTATTCTGAATTTTTGAAGGCCTCCTACTGCTCTGCCTGGTCCCAAAGGTGTTGCAAAAGCCCCTGTGCTACTCAGGATCAGGTCTAACCCTACTTTCAGGGTTAATACTCAGCATACTATAACAACTTTGCTTATTAGCCATTTCTTCCCACTGGTTCTCAGAAAATTCACTGAAATATTTTCTCCTTGTGAATGCTGTGAGGTTTTCTGTGTTTTTCTGATTTAGTCGAAATATCAGATAGAAAATAAGATTCAAAAGAAGGGGAAAGAGATGACACCTGAAGTTGTGGTCAATGCTGTAGTTCTCGAAGGTAAGAAATGCAGGCACCAAAATGGTAAAGGAGATTAGGGTATGGGTATGGGTTCCCCCCTTCTGGTGCTCTCTGTCAGCCATTAGAAAACATAATTGTGGGGGTAAGGCACAGGGAAGGAAGTCTTTCAAAACTTCATTGAGAAAAAATACTGCATAGAAAATAGTTAAATATTTTTATAAAATTTAAATATTTTTATTTCTATTTATTTTTATTTATCTGGCCACAGCTTCAAAAGCTGCTACTGCAACCAAATGCAGTTTTACAAATGTTATCAGTTTCAGTAACAGGAAGCTCATCTTCCTCGTTTCCTCCTGAATAAGCAAGCAAATAGAGCTGCTGATATGCCAGATTATCGATCTGTCAAATTTTAACTTAATCCTAATATAAACCACACAGCACCTTGTTAAAATAGACCCATTAGATGTGGTTCAAGCTTGCTGCTTGGACTTCATGCAAATGAAGATCTGTAGACAGGCAGGTTTGGCCCAAGGCACTGTGAACCTTCAGTCAGGTCCTGGTTTTCCCCAAATTCAACATTTCTGCAGCAGTTTGAAGGAAGTCCATAAGTAGCATTTTAAGTAATATAAGACACAGCAATAAATACTCAAATTCATCAGTACTATTTAAGAAGAATGAATAAAGGACAGACTCAGCATTGCTGTGTTTCCTAGTGGGTTTTTCCCCCTCCGTTTGAAATGACCCATTTGCAATGGGCCACTGAACACTGTATTTCAATGCATGTTCTTGACATATCTTTCACACAAAGTCTCCAAGCACCTCATAAACATTAATAAATTAAGCTGCAAGAGCAATAAGAATTTCAGCTTCTCATTCATAGAACCTATGTCTCAAACTCTTCCTGAGTATCTGTGGCAGATCTAAAAATGAAATTCAAACTTCCAATCACTTTGAATTAGGCTTCTCTACTAAATCATGCAATCACAGAGTCTAATTCAGGTTGGAAGGGATCTCAGGAGACCACCTCAAAGCAGCACTAACTACTGCTCTACAGCAGCCAATCACAGCTTCATCCAGCCAAGACTTGAATACCCTCAGGGAGGGAGGATGCACCGCCAATGGACAATCTCTTCAGCCTCTGACCACCTGCGTGGGCAAGACATTTTTCCCTTGTGTCCAGTCAGCATCTCCTCTCATGCAACCTGTGCCAAATTTTGTATCTTGCGCCATTTCTGAGCTCCTCTGAGAAGAGTCTGGCTCTGCACTCATTCATCTCCTCTCAGGAAGCAAAGTGTCCATCAAGACCCAACTCAGCCATCTCATCTCCAGGATGAAGAAACTCAGCTCCTCAGCCTCTCCTCCTGTGCCATGATCGGCCTGATGGCCCTTCATGGGTTCCTTCCTGTTGGTCAGCCTCTCTCTTGTCCTGGGATCCACAGCTTGGCACAGGGACTCCACACAGAGACTGTCAGAATCAAGTGCAGGGGATGGAGCCCTTCCCTGGACCTGTGGGGTGCAGCTGTGCCAGCATGGCCCTGGGGATGCTTGGTGCTGCAAGGACACACCAGTGACCCTGTGCAGCTTGTTGTACAACTGCACCCAGGGCCTTCTGGGCAGAGGTGCCCTTCTCCAGGCTTCAGGAACATCCCCCAGCCTTGATCTTTCAGGGATGGCAGACAGCAGCTTCATGATGACACACGACAGCTCCCTGAGAGGCCTCCAGTGTGTCCTGTCAGGTCCCACAGACCAGCTTATTTACATAGACCCTGGCTCCATACTCCCCTACTGTGGCTGCTCCCTCCCTCCCCAGAGTTTTGCTTCCAGGCCTGAGGCTGGGCAGACTCTGACAATAAAGCCTGCAGTTTTATGGAGCAGTGCATCCATTTGACTGGTTTTCATTCTCATTTTTCCTGCTGATACGCTTGAGCTAGCCATTTTTGCTGTCCTGCTCGTCCCTCACCAGTTTTCATTCCAGACAAGCTCTGAACTTCCTCATTCTGCTCCTACAAGCCTGGACCACACTTTCTGTTGTTTCTTGGTAGCTTGTCCCCACTTCTACCTCCTGTCTGCTTTCTTTTTGCATTTAAGCTGAGACAGGGGCTCATCTGTCATCTCAAGTTTCCATTACCAATTTTTCCCCTAATTTCCTTGAAATCTTATACCCAGTGGCACAACTTCACTTTAACAGAGCTAGAATTTTACCACCCTTGAGAAATTGCTACTGTCAACTTTGTTGTCTTGATCATAAACTTTTCTTTTTCTGTCATTGTTTATTACAAATAAATGCTTATGCTATAAATTATTTGATATAATTAAGCTGCACCTAAAAACGCTTCAGTTTGATACACAACTATGTCTTGTATCATACAGCACCAGCCTCTGAAAGGTGATGAAACAATACTAATTCACTGTGACAGGAGATATAATCCTAGTCTTTCAACACTGAATTTTAGCAACTGAAAAATGTTTTCCAATCATCTTCAGCAGCACACAGGAACATCCAGCAGCACTACTTTCACTTTTTAGAATTAAAATAGGTACATGCAAACTCTGCAAAATTTTTTTACTCTGCAAACTCTGTAAAATTTTTCCTTTCCGACATACCTGTAAAGAGCTGAAGGTTAAAGAAAGCACTATCCAAGAGAGTCCTTCTGGAAAGCATTGACTCACAAGAAAAAGAAAATAATAAAATTTCATCCCAATTTTGGAAGAAAATGGGAAAATTTTCAAGTCTGTTTTCCTAACTTTCTAGACAAGATATCTATACTCAAACCCTAAACACTGCTTGCTGTAGTCTGAAGCACGGAGACACAGTTAGGAAAACCAACAAATATGAAAATAATGTGACAGCAAACTTACATTCCTGTTGAGAAATAGCTTTCATTAGGAAACATTTGCACCAATTTCTCATATACATTGTTTAAGATGGCTGACTTGGCAGTTATTTTTAAAGTTGGGCTCATTGATCTTAAAGGTCTTTTCCAATAATTCTATGGTTCTAAGTCATGGAACATACTGAAATGGTTACTTCCATATGTTTAAAAAAAATGGTTTGCAAGCAAAACTGAATGCATGCTAGATCATTCTCTCTTTTCCCACAGTTTAATGTTAACAAAAACTTGGCACAGGTACTTGACATATCTACATCAATCTCCCACTCTGCTCTCCATCCCCATTCCAAACACTGATCATGCTTGGGATCTAACTTCCTTGAGAAACATCCCTAACAGCATTTCCCCCCAAAATTTCAGGAAGTATATCTTTCCAAACACCCCAAGGCTCATGCACCAAACAGACTCATGCTGTGTTGCTCACAATCTGAAGATGCTTTTATTTCAATAACAAACTGCCCACCTGGTGATTCTGAACTAACGCTTCCTTTCCCACTTCTCTTCTTACAGACTGTTTCTTCCTCTTCCCTAAGAAATGTGTTGCAATAATAACAGTATCTCCCACTCTGCTGTGATGACAGCTTATGCCCAGTTCTGTATTCCTGCAAAACTCCCTCTCTGCTTACTCACACGGGATCTCTTTGAGTTCTGGGTAACCAGATTTTCCCAACGCCTTCACAAAGCCTATCACTGTGACATTACTCTGTATATCTTAAAGAGTTATCTTTGTCTTTCTGGTTGTCACTTCCCCAAGGCAAAGGCAATGTTTTTCCACAAGTTCTCTTTAGTGCTGATTATATCACACAGATAATTTTTAATTACCTTTCTGTTCAGAGCCACACCATCTTCACAGTCCAACACTGCACAATCTACATTTAGTGATGGGATTTTTCTTATCTTCTTTTCATCATCCGCAGGTACATAGAGCACAGCCCGTCTGGGAACATACTTGTGTGATGATGTAAAGTGATAACTAAGCTTAGGAACACCAGCTGGCAGAAGAGAATCCACCCTGTAAAGGATATTGTTGAAATTAGACTATTGGCAGCAATGCTGTAAATCATACTTGACTGTATTTTAAAAGCAAAACATTCCTAACTAGATAGTGGCTGGTTTTGGGCTACTTACATATTTTTTCCCTTTGGAAGAGACAAGTTAGGGAGATATCAGTATTACTGTTAATTACAATGTAAAACTCCAAAACCACTGTGTTCAATAGAATTTGCAAATTTAATCATAATTGAGGGCCTGCCAGGGCTGAGGTTTATCCACGCAGCTTTAATTACACAGCTTATTCTGGGTGCTACAGCAAGTATGAAATACAGAAGGGTGGTGGTTGTTTTTTTTTCCCCTGTCATAGGAATCTTCTGTAGGATGCAGACTGTGCTGGGAATGGATCAGGACTGCTTTGGGGAGGAGCTGCTATCTGCTACATTTCCTCCAGGAGCTGGATGCCATGCTGTGAATGAAGCAGGGATGCTGGTTAAAACAAACACAGGTTTGTGAAGTTCATTTTGCAACCTTAGCATTATATCAACAAATGTATTTGCATGCAAATTCTAAATAAGCAAGATGGATGGAGGGGGAAATGAAGAAAAAATAATGAAAACCCTATGTAGTGTGGAACCTCAGTACTTCAGACCTTCACATCCACAGCACAGACTTCCACTGGCAGAGTTCACAAACCCAGCAGCATCAGCAGCAAGTTTTTGGCTGTGGTGTCTTTTTAAATTTGTAAATGCTTTGTGCAGTACACATCAGTGCAGGTGTGAGCCTTTGGTGCCACATGGTTTGAGAGCATAACATCCCTGTGGCCCATAGGTGTGAGCTCTGGGGTGGTCTCCACCACCTGCCAATATTCCTGGTGAGGGTCCAGCTAACCTGTTCCAGGCAGCAGCTAGGTTAGAGCACTTGGAGGCTGCCAAAGGAGGCTGCTCTTCAGTGCTGTGGGGAGCTTGCTTTGCTCCATAATTACAAGCACAGAAATAACTTATAGAGGGTGCCACTGTGTTTCTTGGCCTTCCAAAAAAAACCCCTTGCCTGCTCATGTTCCTCCCCACTGCATGTTGTACCCCCCAGGCCTATTCTGCTACATCAAAGATGAGGACAAAATAATACAATTTACCTTCATACTAAGCACAAGGCACTTACACCTCAAAATAATCCTACCATATAACACCATTATGCATTATCATGTATATTATTCAGCAATTTGAATAATGCAAAGCTTTCCTAGCACCATGATGAACATGTCATTATCACATCATGTCAGGGACCCATGCATTTTCCTGTGCCCCTCTTAATAATGCTTCTTAAGTTGCTCGACTGGGATGACACATGGCTACACACACATGTGGGTTTTCTTCAAAGCAAACATGACTAATACTCTCAAATGCCTGGAAATGAGTTCAGTCATTCTAAATCAGAGCCAGTGTGGCATGTCCTTGACAGACCACTGTAATACTTGCCTTTCTAAGCTGAATCTGTTGAAGAACCCTGTCTTCCCCTGGAGTGTGCACCCTTAAAGCTGAATATAAGAGCTGGGTTAAAAATATGAAAAAAGCTTTTAACACATTTTACCTCAGTAAAATAAATTGAAAAGGAAAGAATTCCATCATCTCATCTGCTGCATCTGTGCATATCCTGTGTGGATCCATTTTAAGAGCCTACAAAAATCACTGCTGGGTTCTTCTTTGCAACATGCCTGGTAATGCTTAATTCAGTTTAAGAAATGGGACAGCTTGGCAGTTAAATACACATTATTCTATTAAAAGTGCCAGTGTTACCCTTGTGTATTACAGCAACAGCTTCAAGACTCAGATGTAGGAGGTCCTATCAGCACCTGGAGACATGCAACTGAGATCCACTGAGCCTCTCCAAAGTACTCTCTTTGCCTCTCTCTCACAAACTGCTTCACATTCCCTGCTTCACGCTGAAGTGGAGATGGTAACAGAACTCGTGGCAACTCAAGTGGCTGCTAGACAAATCCACTTAATCTCATTTTCCTGCAGTAGTACACCTTGGAAGAGCAAGGACGAGGTGGAAGAGTGGTTTATCTCAAATGGAAAGAGGAAGATTTTTTTCAGTGTGACACAGAGGTCAGCAAAGAAGTCTGCAGTCATTCCCATAACATATATGAGGGAACAAAAGTGATTAGTTTCTTTTCTGTTTCTCTGGTGGTTTCAGCCTTGTGGTTCCCAAGGGCACAAAGGAGCCAAAGAGCTCAGCCCATTAATAGTTAACTCCAGCCTGGAGCCAAGCAGCCCCTGAGGCACCCTTAATGACTGCCTCTCACCAGCCCTCCAACCTGCCAGAAACCTGATAGACATGGCTAACACCATAATCTCAGAGCATGCTGAGATGAGATGTATCTTCTGTCACACATGTTTCCCAGGATTTCTTCTGGGCTGTCATCAAACCAAGGGCTGTTTGACCAGCCGTTTTCCCTCTCACTGCTGCAAGCCCCATGAAGGCAGCCCTGCTCTGCATACCACACACAATGGTGTGTAGTGTTGTGTAGGTGAAACCACCATTACCTGCAGACCAGATTTAGTCAGCTGTCACCAGCCAGGTCTATGAACTTGTGTTTAGATGGAGGAGCAGTACAGCTTCCTCAGCAGACCACCTGACTCCACAGAAGTGATAGACTTAATCTGTTAAAAAGCCATCATTAATAGGCTTAATGCTGGAAATGCTACTGCCTGGTGACTATTGCCGTCTCCCTCTCAGCTAAAGAACTTGTAACCACATGGGCTCAAACAACAGGTTTCTCAGGACATGAATTATTATAAAAAATACACTGTCAATGTGTCAAATTATTAGTTTTATGGGATATCTTAGCAAGTTGAAGAAGAAATAATTTTTCAAAAAAGTATGGTCAGGAAAAAAATATGTACAGCAGGAGGTGGTGTCAGTGGACCAACACAGAATCCTTCTCCTTTCAAAACTAAGAGCTCTAGAAATATTAATATGAAATAAGAGTTTTCAACATCAACATCATACCTATCTTTAGGTATGACAGCAGTAAATTGTATCAAAGCTAATTCTTTGACATATATTCTTTAATCATCACTGTGCATTTTGCTCGCAAAGTCATATTTTATGTTCTACAACAAAAAGGCAGAGGAACACATGGATTAATTAATAGATCCATTTGTCTATAGACTTATTTTAAACAGTGGCAAGGCTTGTGGTGCTCTGTATATGAGCAGTTAGCTACTCTGGTAGGAAACACTCCCCTGATTATCTTGACTTCTGTTATGTTGATAGAATGAAAAAATCCCCAGCAGTTGCTTTTTTAGGACAAAAAACCCACACAGCACTGCAGTCTCGATTATACTGTTAACCCTGCGCCATAAAGAGGAGGAAAATCTTACATATGTTTCCTGGCTCCAAGTATTTTAATGATTCAAACTAAGCTTGACTATGCTTTAAACTAAACACATGGACAAAAGCCAAGTGAATTTGCTAAGACAATGTTTCTTCCTTTAAGCACTGTAAGTTAAAACAAGGACTCGGCTATTGGGTAATGCTCATTAAATTGTTTTACAGCAGCATATTTTCATTCATAGCATCTGGCAGCATGCTGAGTGCTCTTGGGTCTCAGAAATAAAACTAAATTTCTTCAACAAACATAACACTCTACTAAAGTCTTCATCAAATATGTAAAAGTAGCTGGCAAGTTAAAGTTTCTCATGGTCCTTTGAGAACCATTCCACCCAAGAGTGAATAGTTCATCCTCAGGAAGGAGAAAAGAAAACCTATTTGACTACTAAGAGACACTGCAGTTTGCAATGGCAGCCATACAGCATGACTGTGAACGGTAAAATTACCCCAAATTATGCAAATTTCCCTGCTGTAAACTGCATTTTCACATTCCGGCATTGCTCATACACATACTTAAATGCACACACCTGTGCAGTGACATTGGTGCCAACAATACATAGGTCACAAAGTAAAGTACTCGTACAAGTGATTTCCAGCACTTTAACCTGTGCCTCTGTTCCCTGTTTATTTGCTAAATCAAATCACCCCTGGAAGATCTGCCAAACACATAGAAAAATATTCATTGCTCAATAGGCCAAATCTTTCCTTCTACAATCTTTGGCATAGTGTAGACAAAGTGTTTGCAAAGAGCATTTTTAGACACTTCACTAAAACTATTAAAAAACCTGGATAATTTCCACATATATTTTTGACTTCAGTGCATGTAACTACACACCACAATATCTGTGGAGCTGTGGAAGAAGGACAGAAGTGTCCCAAGACCCACAACCCGCCTGAAAAAGAGACAGCTAATGCAGGAAAACATCGTACAAATTATTTCTGCAATATGTGCAAAAAAACCCACTCTGGAGAAAACATAATGGTTTTCCTGTGTTGAATTTACCGGGGAGTATCACACCACCGCACACAAATAATCCACCAAAAACAAAGGAAACTTCTATGGAATTACAAAGCCCCACCATTTGCATAGTAATTCTTTCTAATTAAGAAAAGAAGATACAAGTTGTTTGTTATAAACATCAGCAGGCCCTGTGCAAATACGGAGGGCTCGCAGCCGCGCTGAGTGTTTGTCGAATCAAAGCGACTCGCTGGAGAGTTTTATTGGTACAGCTGCGGCGCATGCATTTTATCACACATGCTAATAATCCTGGTTATGGCACTAACATTTTAATCATTTGTTCTCTGGGCTTGTTTCTCAAACAATTAGCACTAATGAATGGCCAAAATACCTCGGATCATATATGTCTAATTGCAGTCAAGAGCGGTTATTGTCCGCATGTACATTTCAATTCACCTCTGGGGATAATGTTTGTTAATTGTATTTCTTTATATAGCAAGTGAAAAAAGGCTGTTCACTCAAAAAGGGACTAAGTGTTCTCTTCTTTCCCTTTGTTCCCACAAGAAGCTAAAGTCACTTCAAGAGGCACTTAATCCCATCATCCATGGTTACAATTGCCTTACAGCATCAATCAAAAAGAATCTGAAGTAAAATGATGCAGCTATATTGTGTAATTAAAAGCAATTCAGGTAGTTATTACTTGG
This sequence comes from Camarhynchus parvulus, assembly GCF_901933205.1. NCBI lineage: Eukaryota > Metazoa > Chordata > Aves > Passeriformes > Thraupidae > Camarhynchus > Camarhynchus parvulus. The sequence goes on from NC_044571.1 coordinate 39,511,912, forward strand.
GGCATTTTCCAGGTCCAAATACTTAAAATGGCACTGCAGGGATTCTAAATACTGTAGTGTTTTAAATTTGGTGAACTACAATATCTCACAGAGAAAGGGAAGGAATATGCAAAAAAAAAAAATCTCCTAGTGTGTATTGTAAAGTGAAAGAAAAGAGGAGGAACAGCTAACGTTTGAAGTGACAAAATCTACAAGTCTCCATATAAAAGGGAAATAAAAATATCAAGAAGAGAGAAAAGGGGAGGAAAAAGAAAAGGACAGCAGTTTTCAAGGAAAAGAAATGCCTCGTAATTGTTAAAAAGTTAACATGTGAAAAAATGCTAACATTTCCTCGAATGGAAAACAAAAGCTCATGTCACAAGGTTTACCATCAGAATACAGGTCCCCAAAATCTTAGTGCTCTCCTAGTGGAAATAAACCCGGGTAAAGCAAGCAGCTCTTCTTTAGGGAAAGAAAAAAAAAAAGGAAAAAAAAAGAAAAACACTTAGGTGAAAAAAAAAAAGTGAAGAGCTATGATATTTACTTTTGAATAAAATGTAAGGGAAGAAACTTTACGTAACAACTGCTGCTAACCCTGATCCAATTACGCTGAAATTAAAACTGGGGGGTTATCAACATACCAAACACTCAGCTTTACATTTTGATTTCTTCCTTTGTTCCAGACTCAGTACGGTCATTTCCCTGACCCTCAAAAAACTAATTAAGAAACCCCCCCCAAACCTAAGCCCTTTCCAGGGCAGGCAGAAGCCACCAGCTCTCATGGTTTGAGATCTCTTGACAAGCAGTTTTCTTTACCAGGAGAGGCTTTGTCTGATTTTAAACTTCTCACCATAAGGCTGATACTATGTCTCACAGACATAAGATGAAGATTAATTCCCCTGAAGCTGGTGGAAGACATAAAGGTACAAAATTGGCCTCCCAAAAGTGAAGAAGGTGAAAGAATAAACCCTAGCACTTCCTCAGCATCCTAAGGGAGACAGGCGGTCTGCACCCAGCTGCGGGGACTGAGAGTGGTGAGCTGAAGAAGCGCTCACAAAAACTCAGCGAATTAAGAAATTTAACCCCCGTAACAACCAGCTTTGGATATCAAAAGGGACAGATTGGAGGGGGTTGCTCCTGAGAGCTCTTGCCTGCTGGAAAAACTGTAGCAGGGAGAAATGAAAAGGGGGCTTCCAAGTGACCTTTCACAAGCACTCATTCCAACTGATCAGGACACATTGCATTATAGCCAAAAAACAGGGAGCTGAACCAAATGGGGAAGGAGAGCCCCACTGATCAAAAAAAAAAAAAAAGATGACACAGAGAAGTGTGAGTGGAAATGAAAACTAAGCACCAAATCCAAAGCTGCTGGAAAGTAATTTTAGGAAAAATATGTGTCTTTGTCTGCTATTTAAAAATTTTCCCTATCTCCAGTAAATCAATGTAAGTCATATAACTGGGCACCAGAGAAAAGATTGAATACAAACCAGGAACTTACTGGCAAAAACTTAAAATCATGGACCCCTAAGCCATAAAATGATGAAAGGCTATCATAGGTTAAATAGTTAACCAAACTTTCTCCTCCCACCAGCACTAAATGTAAAAAAAAAGAAAAAGACCTTTTATTTACCCCACCATGTTCTTTCAACTACATTTGACCCTGTTGTTTTGGTTCACTCTGAGCTCCATCATGCCTTAAATTGCTTTGACTGAAGATCAGGCATTTTTTTCTTCTCAATTCAAAATGGCCAAATTAGACAGCGAGGATAAAAATAAAAGGACCACTGGCTTCTCATATTACTATCGTGTCCTGTTTTCAGGGCAGCAAAAATAGCCTGTTTGTGAGGAAGAGGAGAGTGCTAGGGTTCTTTGACTTAAGAAGTGAATTTTAAAAGAGATTTAAATAATGGCTCAGGGTGACAAGGGCTGCTGCTTCCTACTAATGGCAACAGGCTGCTCCTCTCGGGCAGCCTGTGTGTGTGTGTGTGTTTGCTATCATCCAAGGTTAATTGGTGTCCTGTCTTGGGGAGCTTTAGCATATGTGACATACAGTTGAGGCTTTGCTCCCTTCCTTACGGTGTGGATAACCCTGAATCACTCGTAATGCCCATAAAGTATTCTCGAGCCGAGCTGTACCTCGCTTTGCTTTTACCATTGACAAAGTATCTGGCTTCTTGGGATGCTTTCTGCTGCTTAATCAGGCCCACAGCACTGCAGGGCACTGGAAAAGCACTCTGTCTGTCTGTAACACATTCACTTTGCTACTAAGGAACATGCAGTTAGGATAACTGTTAACTTCTCTGTCTTCCTAAATATAAAGATATAGAAATAAACGCTAAGTGTGGACAATTTTTGTTTTAAGAAAATTTTAAGTGCTTTCATTTATTTAACTAATTCAGTTTCTAAGTTGCATTTTAAAAATCTACAACACTGTAAAGAGATATTGCAAAATTTTGTCTAGCTGTATATTTTTATAAGCGAAACTCTTACATTACATTTTTTAAACAGAATTGCAAGTAGCAGCTGCAACAGAAATTTGCAACACATTTTAAATAACAAAAACATCCCACAATAAAGATGAAGATCCAATACCAATATTGAGAGATTTAGAAAAAAAATACCAATAAGTTAGCCTTTTTTAAGGTACGCATTGAGAAGTAAGAAGATATTGCTTTGGATGTGCGACATTGATGTAGATTTATTTTGATTTACTTGGTTTTGGGTTTTGTGTACAGACAAATATGCACCAACTGTTATCAGAGCTGTGTGGCACAAAGGGAAAAACACGCCTTTGGAGGTTGAGAATCTTCCAGTTCAGGGGGAGGACCAGATATAACCAAAAAGCTGTCCTGGAACATCCCCCACCAAAATCTGTCTTAGGAAGTGAATATATAAAACCCACAAATCTGCAATGGTTGCACTTTTATACAGTCAGACCCATCCTGGTGGCCTCTGCAGAAAAGCTGAACTTTGAAGGGATTCTTTATGTCACTGCAAAACCACTCTTGGCTCTTCCAGTTCTCCCCTCCATCTTACCATCAGGTACTTACTTCCCTCGCTCCTAAATCTGCCCCAGCCCTTTCACACACTGACTTTGCACCCACGCATCTCGGTGTCCATGCACCAAAATTGGTAATGATGTTTGGGCACAATTTCTTTTCTTAGTGAAGGTGTTTTCCCCTCTTTTCTCCTCCACTGCCCTCCGTTCCCTCGGCGTCGGTTCCCACACCAGGACACCGGGAGCATCCCCACCACTGAGCTCCTGCAGCCCCGGCCACCGGCCCAGCTGTGCGCACATTGGCTAAATGCTGCAAGGTCAAGATCCAGAGCGGGATTCAAACATTCCACGCTAATTACTGTGATTAAAGTCCGAGTCCCAGACTTGTCCAAAGACTCCTGAGCAGTTTAGGAGCAGGCTGCTAATGAGTTATACACAAAGTAAGAAACAGGCACTTGATAAAGTCAGAATCAATAAAGTGCCATTCCTGCCTGTTAAAATGATCTTGCCATCCATCACAGAGAGTCACTATGTTCACCAGAGCCTGTGTAGGTTAGATATCTATGTCTGCATGGTGTGAGAGAAAAGGAAAACAGTACAGTCCTTGAAACCACTTCTGAATTATATCAGAGTTGAAATAAAATTACACCAAAGTTGTGACTCACAATTTTTAGCAGAAGGAAATGAAAGGAGTGTCAATATACTAGTGCTGCAGAAGTCAGGAGAAAGAAGGTATTTGTCATCCACTTTGGGTCTTCCAGAATTTCTGATTTTTTAATTACAAACTGCTGTCTTCATAGTTTTGGTTGTGGTGAGGATATTTTACAAACTGAAGGTCCATTCACGCTTCTAGGAATTTTTCACTGGTAGACCATATTTTATCTCAATTTGCAATTTACCTCAGTCTACACTTAGTCAAACCACAAACATTTTGATGATTCCTGTACTTAGAAACATAGGTAAATTATAATACTATGTAAAGCACAGACATATTTACCATATAAGAAAAAGAAAACAATATTGCAGTCTTTGCATTTTGAAACTGCTCCTGTAAACCCACTTGAGCATGTACCTAGCCCAGAGAAATCAAAAAGACTAGTCAAACACTTACAGTTAACCATGTGCCTAAGTGCCTCCAGGACTGGGGATTAATTTTGAATTATGAAACTGTTCCATTTCCATGTGTTCTTAGGCTATACTTGGGTCAACCTGCTTTTTACAGGTTTTTGTATAGAGACTTGTGCAAAATTGAGACTTAGATGTATATGGATGCAATCCAGGTGGTGAATATCTTTTAAACAATATAAAGATGCTCAATTTCAGCTGGAGGAAAAAACTAAACTTACATGATCTTTTCAGAATAAGATTAAAAGAAAAAATATTATTTATGTTTAGCCAAGTATTATTCTGTAGAATTATTATGTGGAGGAATTACTAAGTCAGAGAATTATTTTGTATTAAACTGGACTTATTCAGAATGTTTTCTGCACCAAATAACTGAGCAGTGAAGAACAATTTAGCAAGCAATTAGTAAATATTAAATCGTTGAAGAACAGAGCTATAAAACTACAATGCTCTGCAATTACATCCAAAAAAAGAAAATGTTGTAATTACATCAAAGCTGATGCAATATGACAGAAAAAAAGAACGAATACACAATGCTTTTAGTTCAACAGCAACTGTGGCCACACTAATTGAAAACCAACTGCTCCCTGGCTTTGAATACAAGCTTGGTGGAAATTTAAAAATATTTCCTAAACGGACAATAAAGAAGAATGCTTACAAATCCTGCAGTGCTCCAGGCAACACTTAACTTTGGAAATGTCTACAGGCAGAAATACTACCCTGCAATATGGCTCAGGATGGCACAAACAAGCATCTGTGTTTATTTTTTAACTAGTGGATTTATAAGAGCAATGAAATCCCTACATAAGCATTTTATATTGACCTGATATGGACTTACTGTTTTAACCAGCTTTTTAACTAACTCCACAAGTTAATAAAGGCAACTACATGAATCCTTACTGCCTACACATTAAGATAAGAAAAACATTCATTAAGCAATATCCAGACTGTTTTAATTACAGGAATATCACTCTTATTTGTAGTATAATGTTCGTTAAGTACAGTATAACATTTTCTTAAAATGCCCCAGAGGCAGTTAAAGTCTTGATTAGCTATTAAAAAAAAAAAAAAAGAAATCTCCCTTAACTTCAATCGCAGGAGTTAATGCCTACTGCAATGAAATTCCAGCACTTATAATCATGCAAAAATGTCATATGAAAATCTTGTTAACCATGAAAACATTATATAAGATCAAATGAATCTTCTGTGCTGTTAGCACTACTCAATGTCAGCAAAATGTTGGACTCTTTCTATGCTGATTGTGGTAGTAACAATAATAAGCCCAGCCCTATTTCCTTTGAAAATGACATCAATTGAAAACATGCTCTTATTTTATTAATTTCAAAATATAGCAAGGAATGCACGAAAATTCCAACTTCTATATTTTCATGCCTTTGACTACATCTCTGTTCTATTATCCAAAGTTAAAACATACCAAACTAGAAGCAGTGGGTGGATTAAAAAACATTATAAAGACAGAACCTTCATGATGTCCAGCAAATAAACACTATTTAGGTGCTTTATTATGTAATAATGAAACTTCTTTTTTTTTCCCTGCCTTTTCCAGTACATTACAAAATTTAACATTATTACTGTTATTGTACAGAGTACAATGAAATATCTATATGTTCTTCAGTATTTATCCTGCATCTGCCCCTTATTCCATACAGCTATTGAAAAAAACAGCTGTTCATTTTTTATTTGTTAAGACCACCAGGAATTAAAAAAATCATGAACATGATGCATTAAAAATTGCAATATTTTAAAAGTACATATTGAAACATTATTTTCTGGTTCTGTGTCCTTCATATTTTCAAGCTTTTTCAAAGACAAAAATTTTCTTGAAAAGTAAAAAAAAGTGAAAGGTGAGATTTCAGGAATCAGGATTAAAGGAAATAACAAATACGGTGATGTTAATGATAAATAGGTGACAGCTGTCAGCTCATTTTGATCTTTCACATAAGCAGCTGAAGGATAATGTTATTAAATGGGAATGCCAAACCGTAACTCGGCAATGGCCCTCCAAAACCATCTCCTTAGTAAGGTCAGCAAAGTAAAAATTGCAAATTTAGCACCCACCAGTGTCTTCAAGCTCAGCACCTCTCTATGCACAGAGTTCCCCACAGTGAGTGATCAGCATCTGCTACCCTGAAAGGGACAAACCCCTCCCTCCACTGAGCTGGTGGGTCAGGTCCTGCCACCCCCATGGGTGCATATTTGGGGGGAGTGGTCAAAGACCTGGGTGCACCTTTCAAGGCCAGATTCAGCCATAATCCTCCTCCTGACTCAGGCAGTTCCTGATATCCCTTGAGGAGGTGAGCATGCCTGGGGGAGATGAACCCCACCCCAGGGTGTCCCCAGCAGGGAACCAATTTCAAGGAACACATCGGTCATATCATGACAGCCTGTCCTACCAGGCACAACCTTTGCTGTGTAGGCAAGCTCAGAGACCATAAAGGTGCTGAACCTACCAGGCAGAAAATATGAATGTGTGATGGGGGATAAACATTAGCCAAGGAATAAATTTTAACACTAAATCAGAAGATTGCTATAGCTTTACTTTTTTAGCCCTATTCCTAAAATATTTTATAATGTAATTCTCTGAACATTTTCACAGAACTCTTCAGATTAGCTTTGCCACATCCCAGGAAACTCAGAAACCTGTCCTAAAACCATGGCTCCCAGGTCCCTGTTTCAGATCCCCCACTGCCAAAGTACCATCCCATTTGATAGTTCATCATCAATGAGGACACTTTAAAAAAATCATCCAGACTTAAAGTCAGATGGGATGAAAATCAACTTCTCTGCAAATCAGTAAGATTTTATTTTCACTTAAAAAAAAGGAAAAAAGGGTAAAAATATCAGGTAGCAGCTCTTTTTGGGGGCGCCTGATGGGCCTGTGCAAGTGCAAGTGCAAATCCAAACACTATTATTTTATGACATGCCCTGTGGAAGTTTCTTATCTGTATTTCCCAGGTGAGATTACTTGTGTGGTTATGGTTGCTATAATATATATTGACTGTGGCCAGTGAACACATGAAAAGGCTCACTGACACTTAGGCAAAGCTGAAGAACCAAAGCTTCTCCCCTCATCAGCAGCCTTGCTCCACAGGATATTCCTTCTCTTCCAGACATTGCAGTTCTGTTAAATGGGGGTTTCCTATCACTGCATCACAACACACATCTTCATCATTGGTTCCCCTCTCTTAAAACTAAATTTTAAAAAACAGCCTTGTCCTTAATGGCTGCCTAGGGGGGAGGAAAGAGTTGGACATTAGAGAGAAAAGTCAGCAGAGAGGGAAGGGAAGAAAGAGACAGAAGTGTTCACCAAGCACACAGCTTGCTTGGGGACCCATGAAGAAAAAAATTCTTCCAACTTAGTTTAAGTGTGAGGGTTTTTCTCCTCTAAATTCTTGACACGGGCTGTTCAATATTTATTTAAAAATAAGTGAAGAAGAAAAATCCACTGCCTCCCTTGCAATCTGCACATATAAGTAAAATGGCTTTTAGCTCGTAATGATGGTACACTATAGATAAGCAAAAGTCCTGGATTACAGGAAAATAAAATCTATAAGGAGAAATAGGATTAAGTCTACTTCCACATAACAGCTTTTATGACATTTAAATGAGCAGCTGTGTTTCTTTAAGTAAGTGTTATAGCATTCCACATCTGTATAAAAACTGAATTACAGACAGACTTTCTCAACTCACTGATATATAACCTTGTGAGGATAAAAAATCCCTGTGAAAATGCATAAAGGCATTGCTTGGCTTTCCTTTAAGTCTTCCTTAACAACCAGTGTCATGAATATAGGTTTAGGCTTAAGGAAATAAGGCAGTTAGATCATTTATGTCTTTTGTCCTGTACTGCACAAAGAGAAAAATTATTCCATTACTGAATCAGCCAACTTTTTTTCTTTGGGTAACATTTTAGATATACTTTAGTGTAAAGGCCTTGAGATACATTTTAATTCTGCAGTGCAGGCCAGTAATCTGTAAGAACATTAAGAAACAGTATCTCCCAAAGTTAATATTATATATAAGGAATCTGGATGGTTTGAACCAGTTTTAGTTTCACTTGGTGCCTTGCTTACCGTCATCTGTTTCCTTGCTGATAGGAAGAACGTTATGGATGTTTCAATTTTTATTCTTCCTGAATAACATTTTAGTTGAGCTGGTGTCTCAGTAACAGCAAAATTTGTTGACTGAGATTAACATCAGATGTGGTGAAAAAAAAATTGTGGCATATTCACTCTCTTCTCTAGAACACATCCATCAGACAAAGCCTTCCTCCTTTATTTGTGCCATTTGTGTTTAAGGGAGAACGTGCAAAACAATGACCTCACTAGTTTTGTGTGCAAGCAAGAACAGAATGTGAGACACCAAGCAGACATTAAAATAGGTCCACCCTTAAAGATAAGGTTTTCTTTTGGCCTGCAGCCACAATAGTCGGAGGTCAGCGTTTATACGTGTACGTGCTTGTGTTTATATATTTGTGTGCCTTTATATATCAATCTACATACACAATCTGTATTTTGTATGTGTGCACATATAAATGTACATATGTAAGTGTTCATATATGTACATGTGTATACATGTATGTATATGAGATCCAACATGGCACAGCGCAACAGCAGCACTGATCAGTGGAAAGTGGCAAAAAAGAATTTACTGCCATAAATCCAAGGAATAATAAAACTGTTTTTTTCCCCCAACTTTTAGTCTCAAACATTCCTCATACTTTGCTGGAATAAACTACCTGTTCCTGCGTCTCCAGCAAAGGCATTAGAGTGGGAGTTCTCCAGTGGAATACAGAGTTTCCCCCGCACCCCAAATGTACCAGACTGAAGGCTGTTCCACCATTACTTATGGATGGCCCTGCCTTGCTTTTGCAAGGCTTGAGGTCTTTGCATCACACACTGGCCACACACTGTGGGCATCCTGTGCAGCCTGCAAGTTCAGGTGTGACCCTGCATATTTACAGCTGCTGTAGACTGAAGCTGTGTCTCAGTGAGCCAAAGCAGTGCTGTCCCTCACGTTACTGCTGTCTTGGACAAATCCCTGCCAGAATAACAAACCACAAGTGACACTCCTTCTTTCCACTTCATCTCCTGGAGCTTAACATTTTTAGCCCTGAAAAAGTGAACACTCATATCCTCTTTTCCTTGACCCTGCTCATACTACTTCAGTGGTGAAGGAGGGGATCTGGGGGCTGTTTCATCAATTCTCTACCAGCATTTGTTAATAGAGGGGAAGAAAGACTAATGGCTAAACCAGGCATTTACAGCAGTAGCCAGAGACATTAAACTGAACCACAAAAGAGGGGGTTTGGGAGAAGAGATAATAATTCTTTCCTTTTTCCCTTTTGAGAAGCACCAGGATAAGGTGGGGCACACTCTTGTCATAAGTATCTTAAGGGTCTTTTCCAATCCAAATTATGTTCTCTTTGCCTCTCCTAAGGGCCCAGTCTGGGCTGTGGAAACCACAGCTGAGACCTTGGAAAAACAGGCTCTGTTCCTGTCCTAAGCAGATAAAATGTAAATTGTTTTCCCACCATGACAAGAGTCATACATGCTTACTTGAGCATTTTGAAGATGTTCATAGATTTCAATCCACAAAAAGGATGTTATAACTATTAGTAAGAATGTTTTTTCATGACTCTGTGGCTTATATTAGTTTGAAAAATAAATAACCAGTAGTTAAGTTGCATGTGGTTGTAATTATACTAATTGTAAAATATTCTGTTTCATTATTTTCTAACCTCTGCAAAAATGTTCCTGTTATGAAGAAAACAAACAGAAGACAGATTCTAGACCAGGACAGACTGAATTATGGAGAAGTGAAGATAAAAGAGGCTGGAAAGACAAATAAGGTTGCAGGTGGCTGCAATATATTTATTACCCTGTTATTTTAAAAGACATTCACATCTTGATTCAAAATACACTTTTATTACTCTCTACACCTTTTCCATTGCTTGGAAACAGCAATCAACAAACCAATGTTTAACCTACCACAAGGAATATTAGGGGGGCTTTGAAAACAGGGAAGATGGAGAACTTTGTAAGTCTGTTCATGTTTGAGAGCCAGTAAGGAAGAAGCCTAAAAATCATCCACAGGAGTAAGAGAATGAAAGGGTAATTGTAAGCTGCAAGAAGCTTACAGCTCTGGCAGAGTAATGAAGTGAGGAAAGCCCAGGACCAGGGCACCACACACACAAAATACTGAAGCTGACAACAGGCAACAGGCAGCTATAGAGGTGAGTCAGAGCAAGAGAGTCTTGAACAGCCAGCACACAGCAAGGCAGGATGGCCCAGCTGGCCAGGAGAGGGGTGACAAATGCATAGGGCCTTAGTGAGATGGCCCCTGGGCACCACAAGGGGTTTTAGGTTTGTGCAAGTGGCAAGGCAGACTCTGCTAGGATATGTCCCCAACCAAGCCACCACAGAAGACAAAGAAGGAATGTGGGAGAGATGAACAAGGAAAGGAGGTGAGACTATGGAAAAGAAACCACACCATCAGCCAGGGATGCAAAAAAGAAGACATAGTAGGCATTCACTTATAAAGTCTGAAGAAAACAAGGTCAAAGGCAAGATTTAAAAAGCAAGGTGAAGATGTAATTTAAAGATAAAAAAAGGAAGAAAAAGGCAGAGGACAAGGTCAGTGGAGATTTTGGTGAGGGAAAATCAGTGAAGCAGGGACTGAGGAGTCTCTTGATTCAGCATCAGAGACAGAGAAGATGTATTTACTCAGGGCAGCCAACTGTATCACTTAAGGAAAACGGGTAGAGTGGCGTAAGTCTTTGAGGAATGAAGCAGTGGAAAGAGGAGTCAAGGATGGGAGCACCAGGGAGGAAGTGGAGGAAGCAAAAAGGAGGCAGGGGGATCTTGATTCAGCCAATAAGCTGAGCCTAATGTGAAGAGTCTGAGCACTTGTGTCGCATCACTTGACTAACCACCACTGTAAACAGAGCCTGGTTCAGGAGCCTTCCAGCAAAAGACTGGGGAAGATGTGTAAAATACACAGAAGACAGTGGTTCAGCATTGAGAATGGAAATGAAATTGGGACTTCCATGGTCATCCCAAAAGAAGCTCTTCTGGAACCTCCTAAGTGTTACCTGTCACCTCACTTCATAGAGAAAGCAGAAAAATATTTTTACGTGGCCTACACACTGATTTCCTGCACACAAGCAATCATTTTAGTTTAGGCCTCTAGATTGTTTTGCCAGCACTTAATGTTGCATAAAAATAAAGAAACTTCAGCTCCCTGCAACGCAGTGCAAGTGACTGAACTTCCTTTCAGTAGCCAGAACTGCATCTATTAAATGTGTGAAATGCTAAAGGTAACAGTGTCCAACAATAGAAAATGAAGCAAAAGGAATTTAGACCAACCTCAGGAACCAGTTTGCCAAAATTATGGGTGAATGCTAGGGGAAAAGGACAATTAATACAGGGACAGATGGCTAAGCAAAAACAAAAGCCATTATCTAAAACCTGGCTAAGGAAAGCTTAGCAACTGATTGTTCAACAGAAGGAATTAAAGAACTCAATTAAATATAGTACTATCAATAGTTTGGATCATAAGGAACAGGAAAATAGAGGACTTGTTGTCATTTGTGGCAATATTAAAGTCTTTCTGTGCTTACATTAAATATTAAGGTGCTCAAGTTTTATATAGAAGCAGACATTTCTCATCCTTGTGAGAAGGTGGGTTATAGAACACAAACAAACTCTAGGCCAGTAATAATAGCTTTAGTGACTTGAAAATCTTAGAAAACCATAACAGTGTTCTGCAAGTGGTCTGCAGCTCAGGAGATCCAGCTGAAATGTGACAGTCTTTCCCTCCCCTCTTGATTCCTCCCCGAAACACGCATGCATATAGTCCTGGAAAACCACACTCAGGTGAGATGGGCAGTCTTTGGCTGTGTCCCCACAGGGGTGAAAGGCTACTCCAGAACAGCAGTATCGTTTTTTGAAGGTGGTCCACCTGAAACACATCAGCTGACAGCCACCACTGAGCAAGAGTTGGGAGAAAAGCATGGGATGTGGTACAAGGAAGATACGTCTCACATGTGCTTATTCATGCCAGGAGAGAGATCTGCGACCTCTGGAAGCTCTTAGCAGAGGGAGGGTGCAGCACAGGCTCTGACAATCCACTGGCATCACCACCTGAAGTGCTCTCTGCCAAGCAGCCCATGGAAAACTGCATCTGGGGGAGCCTCAGCAGCTCTCATGCTAGGAGCAGGCACATGCATTGCAGTCAAATCACTTGGTCCCATACAAAAAGAATTAACTCTAAATAAATGTCTGAATCTCTGCCTGCAGCCTCAGTACAAACATTGACTCCCTCAGGGGAGCACTCTGTGAGAAGTTGCACAAGTAATGAAAATGAAGCCTTCTAACAGCTTTACACACAAAATGATGGCTAAACCTTTCTACCATCACTGTCTGGTACAAACAGTTTTAACCGATAGGCCTCGCTCATACGCGCAAGCCATGTTTGGTTCTTGTCGATACTTTAGCAGTACTTTAATTATTTCAGTAATTAGTTGACATGCATTGTTTCAACACATCACATCTCCATGGTGGCATCATCAGTTTGTAATAGAGGCTTCTTTAAGAAAAGAAACAGCTTCCTAATTTTTATATTAAAAAAAGTTAATAATTACAGGAACACTGACAGTGTTGCTATAGTTACGACTATATCAGCCTTTCACTTACAACTCCCCGTTTTCAAGGGTCAATAACTCAGTTGTCAAAAATCCCACTGGGCAGTAGCCTGACACATCTTAGACATAAATGAAACAACTGCATAAATAAAAATCAGCTGTTACACTCTTGTGAACGTTTTGAATAAAATCACTCTTTCCATATGATATTTTGAGCATCCAACAGTAGGTTTTGTGGCTTTTTTGTATACATTTTTTGGCAGCCTGTTGGTCCTTTAGATGCCCCAGCGGTTTTGGCAACTGCCAGAGGGAAAGGGAGAAGAGCCATCACTTTTTCCTCCAGCCATTTCATCCCATCCCACCAGAAAGGAAGCAATTCTGGACGCACCCGCTACGGTCCCAACAAAACTTCCCCAGGATTTTCAGGCACAAAAGCTTCACACGCATGTGCAGCAGCTGGATTACCACAAAAGACCATAACGGCCCTAAGAGCCGTTACGGTATATCAAGTGAGTAAACCGAAAACTAAGAAGGATTTACACAATGACCATAGTGGCTCCCTGGGAGCCGTTACGGTCTATCAGGTCAAAAATCCACTTTTCAAAGAGCGCCTAAATATGTGTATACCCAACAGGGCCTTGAATCTCCGGAGCAACTATCACACACATTTTCAAAATCAGCCGGGGAAGAGAAGGGAGATTACACCCAATAACATAAAGAGAGAAATTTTTTACAATGAATAAAAGACATATCATGCAAATTCTAAAGACCTACATTTAAATGGAAAGAAGTGCATGTTAAGTTGAGAAATAGGACACAACATGATTTCTTCATTGTCAAAACAGGTCCTTTGAGGTTTTTTCTTTTTTTTCTTTTTTAATGAAAAAGGAAATTTCCCACCAAAGCCAATCACTTTAAAAAAATTAAAAGTTCGTTTTCAAGAAGTACAGATACAATACAATCACAGCTGGGTTCTGAATTGCAGTTCTGCTGCATTTCAAGTCTCTAGTCACGGCACAAGTTGGTAACAAGGCTCAGCTTTGCCTTCCTTTAATTCTCTCCCATTGTGTCACGAAACGAACAAGTTACTCAAGACAGTAATTTTCTCCGTAAAAGTCACGTCTATTTTTTCTAAAAAGAAATCTGTAATAAATCATCAGCCTACTTACTTTTTCTTCTTCCCCTTCCTTTACATGACATATTTGTTCCTGCAGCAAACCTTGCAAGAGAACACTTTCTCTCTATGACCTGAGATAACGGTAATGTTGAAAGAATGGCCTCACTTGTCAAAGATTAGAGGGCTGTCTGCAGCCTACACTCGTCTTTACTTCAGCCAAATAGGCCCAATAAATGCTAATACTCAGCATGACGCATTGAGAACGCTAAGCCTCAACACTGACTAAGAAGAAAGTATCACAAATTTACTGAAATTATCTATAGCACAATAGAGAAGAGAAGGAATTAATCAAAGTCTCTCTCTTAATGCAATGCTTGATTGAACTATCCCAATCCCTTTTTAAATAGGATAACCTAGTGGCAAGTGACCCCGATGACACATCCTAGAGAGGTACACAAGTACCACTTGTTCGATTTTTTTTCTTTTATGACCTCATTAAGAAGGATTTTGAAGATTGTTCCTGAGTATGAGAACAAAGTGTCTGAAGATATCTCTAGCTTTTTATGTCTTTAGCCTTTTGCTGTTGAAATGGATTTTGAACAAGTGTTTATAAACTAAGTACATGCACAAGCAAAAAAGAAAAGTCCTTAAAAATTATATCTACTGAAGCTACCTTTTCTTAAATGCAAAGACTAGCTAAGTCTCCAAGAAACAAGAAAGTTTTGCCAAGATGAACTCATGATTGCATCTACCCCCCACCCTGTACTCCCTCTCTCTCCTTTCCTGTTATAGACCTCATTAATTAGATTTGGCGGCAATTTTCCCTTCCTTATCAGGGAAGACAGAGTCTGCCAAATCTGCTAGTGTGAAAATACTCCATCGCCAGTAACATTTTTTCCTAAGTGTTTGTTGATTCCACGCTTGGATTTAATATCAAGGATTATATTTTATAACCAGAAACAAACAAACAGATTTATAACTGAAGACTGAAAGGCAAACAGCAGAAAAAAAGCAAGCCAAGTACTGAACCCAAATGTAGCATTTTTATTGACTTCTTAGAAACCAAATAACCTGGCATATTAGTGTGTGCATTCTGCAACAGACATTCAGCCCCATTGTACTACTTAGAAGAGAATAAAAAGAAACCCTACTGTTTGAAATCCAGCGGAACATCCCCACAACAGAGCACAACTGTTCCCTCATGCATGAATGGGAAGGAGATGAAAGAAAAGATGGACTTCTGAGGTACAGCAAAAAACAAAGACAACAAAAGTGCTGATCATGAGGGAATGACACAACTCATTGCTGCAAAAAGGATGAGAGAAAGGAGCTCAAACAATGGTGCAGACAGCTAAGTGACATGTAGAAGAATTGAAAAATCTACAGAAGTGTCTTTTCTTTCCACACTTGACGAGAAACAATTAAATGTTGGTACATCTGTCATAAAAAAGATAATTGAAACCTGTTACCATCATTATAGACGGTAACTTAACTACCAAAACTGTAACTGTCCAATTAAGTGTTGCCCCCTCTGTTATCTACACCACTTGCTAAAATGAAAAAAACCCTTTAATGCTGGTGATGATTTACCCCCAGTATGGTTGTTACAAGCCATGGAGCTGAACTGGCACGTTTTGTAAGGTGGATATTTAGGCTACAGGGTACCTGCGTCTATTTGTACACACACAGATGGGGAAGGCAGGCACACATGGGTGCATGCAGGCTCACATGCGTGAGCGTACGCATTCACGCACTTGCACTCGCACACCCACCAACCAGGACAAATTTTGCAAACAGATGAGATTTTTGACAAGGAATCAAAAAAACCCAGATAACTGCCAGAAACCTCACTAGGTGTTTACTCCCCTGAAGGTCCACCAGCCTGTGAAAACAACACTGTGCTAAACTAATCCACTGACTGTTGCTACTTGCTTGATAATGCGCAACACTCCACAAAACTGCAAAGCAGTTATTGACCCTGTCAGAACACCTGATTAATGGATAAATGCTGTAATTGATTAGCAGAGCAGTGTGAATTAAAACAGAATACAGCATCAATAATGAGCCACTGACAAAAGGTAGCTGACATAAAATGTAAAATGGTAGCCTGCAGCCATAAAATGTAAAATGGTAGCCTGCAGCCATATCTCATCAAAGACATGCGTTTCTTAAAAACAGAAGAAAACACTACCCCTGAAAAAAACCCACAAGTGCGGTGTCCTGTTCTCTGCATTCTTTAGGCTTTTCTCTTGGTAATGATTAAACCACCAGCAAAATGTTATGGGAACTACTCGAGAATCCACTTCATACATCAAGCCAGGCAGGGCAGTTAAATGACCACATTATCCTCTGGGCTTCTCTACCCTTAAAGAAATCCACTGCTCTACATTCTATCCCGGTGAACTGTGATTTTGGAGCGGCACCGGGCACATCCAAGGCTGCCTTCAGTGTGGTGCACAGGCAAATCCCACAGTTCATAGGTACAGAAGGGAGCCCCGCAACGGTGTCACACCAAGGAGACAATTTGGAGCTACAATCATCACATTGTTACACTTGTTTTCCATTCCCTTAAGGGCCTCAGGAGGCCAAATGATCCCACTTTTGTTCCTTTTTCTTTCTGATTTAATCCTCTTCTAAGGCCTCACATTATATGAAATAGATTATATAGATTTCATACAGCACCCGCAAACACACATGTGATGTTTCCCTGCTGTAGGAAAGCAAGTTTGTAACACAGTATCAGAACCTTTCATGGTACCTATCTTGGTCTTCCAGCTCTTTAGGCACCCTGCATTACTCTGTGCATTAGGCAAGTTGACACACCTAATGTAATGCCATCAGACATATCAAAGCTGTCTTGGTACAAGCAGAAAAAAACATTAGCTTGAGTAGAGCACTTAATGCAATTACGTTGCTCTGACTTCCTGAGCTAGCTCACTCAGAAGTAATTTAAGCTTTTCTACATGACACTGTATTGCACCCAGCAAACACAGCCTCTGCTCAAAATGGTTGTTGCTACTAGGGAAGTCTCAGAAGTCTCTCTATGTCGTTTTCCCCCTTAAACAAAAACCCAGAAACTGTTAAACTGAAGATCTGTGCTTTTGATATGAAAAATACGAATAATGAAAAAAGTTGCATCATTCCCTTGCAATAATTTACTCAAAATCTGTCAATCTGATCCCCATTTCACATTCCTCTGCAAAGCATAATGCATTTTTCTAGCAGTTCTACAAATTCACAAATATATATTCAGAGATTAAGTCTTTTGGAAATCCAAGTCTTTTAGGATAATATTTTTTTTCACCAGCTAACCATTAGACTTATTTTGGGTGCAGAATGATTTTTCTGCTTCCCCAGCTGCTTCAGGACTGCTGCTTTTTCAGTGGCATCACAACTTTTTCAATTTAAGTACTTTACCAGTTCAGAAGCAGATTTCATTACATCTCACATCGGTAATCTAATACATTACCTGTGTAGGTGATCCCTAATTATCAACCAAGAAAATCAGGTATTTCCAAAGAAAAAGCCTGGTGTCTTTGGGTTGGAAGATCTGCCTCTCTCCTTTTACTGACCTAACAAGAAGTTACCCTAACACCTTGCACTTTAAAAGCTACAACTACATCACAAGATCTCTGTCTTAGCAATTTAAGATAATTGCAATTAAGGAGGTTTTTAACCCTTCCTGTGGTATTCTGGTGTCCTCTGCAGCTTCCTATGGTATTCCTGTTCCTGTGGTATCCCTGCAGTTCCTATGGTGTTCCTGTTCCTCTGAAGCTCTCTGTGAGGACCAAGGGATGGAGAAACAAAGTGTGCTCTGATGGGTCCCCTCCCTACTGCGGAACATCTCCAGTCCAGCAGGCACCTCTTTGTCCTAAAACTTGGCTGGACAAAAGGAGGGGCAGGTCACTGTGCATATGAGTTTGTTCCGGGGCAGGGGATCCTGGGTCTCCCCTACTGCCCATGTTCTCTGAGAAGTCCTGTGCTCCAGGATACCAGCTGGTTTGGGGAGAACTGAGGCACAGGTACATTTCTGCTATATAAAAAGCTATTGGCATTTCTCTCTTCCTGATCTTCAACAGGAAGAATAATGGATCCTTGATGAAAAAAGCAAATGGCTGAGCAACTTGGGCATTTTTTGGAGTCTGAACCTGGTCAGAGTGATGGTGAGACTGAGCCCAGCTCTCACTGCCAGGGCAGGTGGGGTAGCACTGGAATATCAGAAATATAGGCATGAAGGCACTCCTTTAAAAAAAATGAACAAGTAGACCTGCTGACAGCTCAGCTATTTCCTGGAATAACTGCTTTACTTACCTGACTCCGGAGAGCCTGCTGATGCTGGATCCCCAGTGCTGGGGGGCAGCTGCCCATAGCCCTCATACAGAAGCTTGCGACCTATAATAGGAGAGCTTACGCTGTCTATAACCATGTAGAAAACACCAGCTTTCTACTGTTTATTATCAAACCCAAACAGTTTTTACAGAAATGAAATCTTGTCTCCTTTCCTTAGCTATTTTTATATTGTATTGTAAAATATGAAACCTGGTTTCAGCCTAGAAGCATTCTAAAAAGTAACCTAAAAATACTTCAGCAGTCCAAAAAGAGGAGCCTACCTTAAAAAATACTGACAAGAGACAAAGTTACATCAATTTCAATGGAAGCAGGATTAGGCCCTTTAACTTTTTTTTTTTTGGGGTTGGGGGGAGGGGATGGAGTGTGCAGGGAAGAGGAGAGACGAAACTCTGGCAGCTGAAGGTTCAGCTTGATCCTCAGAAATTTTAAAGAAGACATTCTTCTCCACAGCTATTGTCAGGGCTGGAGACAAAAGTAGAGGCCCTTTCAGCTGCTGAACTTAGCCAAAAAGCCATTTGTAACTCCTGCAGAGCAGTGCTTTTATAGGTCAGGGCATACTCCAAAAAGATTTTCTCTTTTTTTCATTCTCTTTTTGGAAGATTTGGTTAGGACCCAGAAACTTAGCTCAGAAATAAGCAAAAAACATTTCAGCAGATTACAAAACAGCTGTAGAAAGATCTCCAAGTGCATTGTTTTAACACAAACACCGTTTTCTGATTTGGAATTATCTTTTGCTAGTTGGTGTGCACACCTGAAGCAGTCATTGCTTCTCAGACATAGTTGTCCATGAATTTTTGTTTGCTTTTGGGTCTTGAGGAATATTAATGCATAGGTCAAAGAGGAATTTTGGAATTTAATTTTTCTTCTAGTCCCTTAACATCAAGAATCTGGAAAACAGTTTCAGCAAAAACATTTTACCAATTAGAAGGTGCTATATACTTTTTTACCTAATAAAACTCAATCAGATTGGCCAGATGACAGGGGTGCAAGGATCTGCAAAGGAAAT
Organism: Camarhynchus parvulus; assembly: GCF_901933205.1. Lineage (NCBI taxonomy): Eukaryota > Metazoa > Chordata > Aves > Passeriformes > Thraupidae > Camarhynchus > Camarhynchus parvulus. The sequence goes on from NC_044571.1 coordinate 39,531,152, forward strand.
GTCAAGGTAACAGCCTTGCTGTGTTTGTACACCCAGCTAGTGGGAAAAAGTTTCCTGGAATGTATGTCTGACTGCACTCTAAGGGCTGCTGGAGAATTCAGGCTTTAACTGAAATGGTGATCCCAGTACCTGGGGGACCAGATCCTCACCTAAAAATCCTTCCTGTCCCCCAAGAAGAACAACTGGAACGATTTGCTACAAACAAGCAAACAAGAAAGGAGTAAATCCTACATAATTAAACAGTAAAAAAGGAAATGGAGTCAAATAGAGAGAAAAGAAGGAGATTTGAGAAGATTGATAGAACACCAGAGCCATATACTTCATAAAAGAGCAGGAAACCAACCCAAACATTTTATCAAAGGAGAATATTTTAGAAATCCACATGCCCAACATTCTTGATAAAACACTGCTCAGGTAAAATCCCCACTGATTTCCAAGACTGAGCAGGAAAAAGAGAAATGTCATTAGCTAACTCCTGGTATACATTTAAAGAGAGCCGTCTTGTTTAAATATATTTTCTTCCTAAGAGTCTGCATGGCTAAATGATCCTGTTTAAATAAATTTTCTTCCTAAGAGTCTGCATGGATAAATCAGTGATAATCAGAGGCTTTCAGACAATGAGATCCTGCCAAACCCAAACAAATTCTCTGATGTGTGCAGGTGTTGAACATTACACTGGTAATCAGAGTGATTGTCTGGCTTATATTCATATTTACAGTGGTGGTGAATGAGCAATATTTGAGCGGGTTAGAAGGTGATCTTGATACTTCTGCAAAATGAAAATATGGGCTTTGTTTCACCCCAAGTAACATTCCAGCTTTTTGGTGTACTGTTTTCAGTGCAAACCATAACTAGGTGCCCTCCTTTTGATATGTGCCCTGATTTCTTTAAAACATTTTGAATACCACCTCAAGACATTGTCTAACAGTAATTTGCACTCACAACTGAGCACATGCAAGAATAGCTCCAGAGATAACGAGAAGTCACAGCATGCACAGCAGAAGGAGGTTTCAAAAACAATTTTGGGTTTTTTGTTGTTTTTTTGGTTTTTTACATGGGTAAATTAGGGTAGATAAATGCTGCAAAATGAGGTCTGCTTTTTCCAAAATACCCAAAGCTCTCAGTTCACCAACTGAAGTCACACAGAAGTGAAGACCCTTTGGAAAGAGGATTTTCTGTTTCTAGAAGGTTACTGTGGATGAAAACTTGGGCCAGCTGTGGATGAAAACTGCACCAAGGCAACCATCAACCACTTTTTGAGAAGCTGACAGTGTGTTTGCAGGAGTTATTTAAAAATATCACACAAAGTATTCTATGTAATGCTACCAAAATATATTCCAAAGTTAAAGATATCTAACACAAATACTTTCCAAAGTTAGTTAGATATAATACTTTCCAAAGTTAGATATATAACATGAATTTACAAGACTTAGTCCAAATTGACTTGTATGGTTATCTATAATGTTTAGCCCCTAAATTTTAAATGTTTCACGTAGTATAGACCTTCTTAGCTTACCACAGCAGTTCTGTTTTACCAATCTAGACAGTTTTTCAAAGCATATTGGCATTGCTCACACTGAACTCAGCCAGTCACATAAAGATGAACAGAATGTGCAGTTTCTTACATGAAATTACTTTATTACAGATCTCAGTTAATACCAAATCATACCATTCAATCTTAGTAACATCACAGACCTTAGCAAACATTCCTCTGGAATCCTCATGCAAAGTGGTCACCTGCAGCACACATCTAGCTAATGGGACAATACTAGCCAGTAAAATTTATTTCTTCTTTACATTCAGCTACCCCTCCAATTTAAGAGTAAGAAAACTGGTTCAAGAAAACATTTTTCTCCATTACATGCATATAAAAAAGAACTAACACTCCTGTTTCCAAAAAGACTAAAGTTTGGGCATAATCCAGAATAATTATCAGTATTTTTACGGATTTTGTATTATACAAAGGAGATTAAATTCTGCCCAGTGGATTTTATAGCAAACTTCTGTGCTGTAATTCCACCCTGGCAAATCTCTTTAGCATGTAGTTAGCAGTGGCATGAGACACTAAGAGTTTGTCCAGGCTTACTGTTTATTTATTTGTTTGTTTGTTTGTTTGTTTGTTTGTTTAACACTGTGGAATTTTGTAGAAAATCTATTCACAAATTAAGTAGGCATCTTGATGACTTTGCTCTAATACTCTCTCCCCTCCGTCCACTCCTCAAAAAAGGGCTTTTGGATGAAGAGTCTTTCTCACTGGGTTCACTGATGTCAAACTCAGTTTGCTTTTCGGTACTTGCCTCCAAAACAATGCCAATCGTAGGAAGTTCAAGAAGTCTTTATAATAAATTCCCAGTTATTCAGTTCTGCATTTCTGGAGTTTAATTGACTTTAATTGACTGAGACCTCTAATGTGAATGGCAACAATTCAGTCCTCATGCAAACTAATCTGTAGCCACAGAGCTCAGACTGGACAGGTACTCTCAGTTGGTGCAAATAGTCTTTAATTTTTTTACCCAATGATATTGGTTTTGTGGCATAATAAAGTGGATTGCTGTTAGTTGATTCTAGAATGAGAGGGTTTTTTTATCTTCCACCTTCAGGTCAGTGTGCTCACATTTTTGATGACTTGCAGTGATCTATGTACTTTTCATGTGTAGTGTGGAAGAGCTAAGTGACTCCCACATGAGCAACATAAACTTCTTTTATGCTTCTGTAAAGAAAATGAATCACAGGGGACTCCGAATAAAGTTTTGCTTTTTAAAGTCTTCTGCTTTTTCAGACAAGACATTAAAATATGAAGGTGAAAGTACAAAGATCTTAGCAAAAACCACAGGGATTGCAGATCGATTCTCCTGAAAAGATGTTAAATCAGGGTTCCTTCGCCCCTCTAAAAATGTCATACAGCAACTTGTGGTGCAGCATTTTTTCTAATGTTCCTACCCCGCTTCTACCCTGAGTGTGCCAGGTTACTATCATACACCACGTTATTTTGATTTGTACCAGACAACTCTAAATTACTTCCACATAATTTTAGGCACATGTGCTCCAAACTCCGCTGCTCGCTTCTGCTGCTCCCACAGCACCTGCACACTCTCCGGAGCCCGGGGAGCGGGGAGCCATGCTGGTGGGGAGCAGACACGACCTGCCATCCCAAGGGCCACCTCTCCTCCCCTTTCAGCTGGCCCGAGGCCGGGGCTGAGCCCTGGAGCTGCGGTTGGCACCTTCCCTGCCAGCTCTGCGGAGGGGAGCCGAGGGCAGGCAGGCCCGGCACCCCGGCACGCTTATTTTCTTCCGCCCGCGTGCGCGGGTGCCAACTCCGGCGTCCATAAAACTGGGTTACATCAAACAGACCAACCGCCGGCATCTCCCCATCATTACCCCCGACACAAGTCCTGACAAAAGGCGCTGCCAAGGCCTCCGCTGACAGCCCGAACAATAGCGGCCACAAAGGCCTTTTCTGCCTGCGCAGATGACATAAATCTGATGCTATAACGCCGGCGCGACTTCAGCTTGCTCCTTATTTATTTATTTAATAAGCCACTGTCATCCATCTCGGGAAGGTGGCTTCCAAACTCCAAATTAATCAAGCCACTGAATGCGAATTTCCATATTGCTCTGCCAAAGGTCTTCTCCACATCAATTGCCGGGAGAAGGCCCCCGTTGTGCTTTGGTGTATTGTGTGCGGAGCTACTGCTGCTGCTAAAAGCCACTCTGTTTTTAATAAACATGCATTGTTCTTTTTGTAGTAAATCCAGGAAATAATACCCAACTGGGAGTTTGGGTGCAGGCTTTTTTGTAGCGTGCGCAAAGCGATGGATGCATTTTCATGTCTGTTAGGGCAGTGATGGCTCCATTTGTTATTGGTCAAAAGGTATTTAATTTTTCAAAAATATAAATTAAGCCAATATTGAAGCAATGCTTTCTTGTTTATCTTGGGAAACCCAAAGCTGAGCCCACTGATCCTGCAGTTCTGTGTCAGTCACTTCACCAAATAGGAGCTTTGCTTCAGGTGCCCTGTGCCCAGCCATTTACCCGACTGCCAGAGTGGGGTTTTCCAGAGCACTACGGAAGAATTACATTGACACTTCTGAATTCAACAAAATCAAAACTTCACTGGTTTAATGGAGCCAGGATTTTATTAGTTTGCCTTTTAAGATTCTTTAGTCAACTAAGTATCAGGTATTGAGCCTACACAAGTTATGTTTCCTTTAGGCAGTCGGTTGATAAAGAGGCAGCTCCCCATGGAATGGTTTATCACTGCTGTCTCAGGGATGGGCTGAACTACCTTCCTGAGGAAAATCATAATTTCCTCTTTAATAAATACCTACCTCCCTGTATTGTACAAGCTCAACCAACTCTCCTGCTGGCAGAGAGGACAAGCAGAAGGGTGGCGGCCCCGAGATGGCAGGAGCAAAACAAGAAGAGTGGCTCTCACATGAGGTGGTGACCAGAGGGACTTGTACATGTGGCTGCGCACTGGCGCCTTGGACAGGTGTGTATCACAGTCCAGACACTTGAAAAATGCTCCTCAGTGGCACAACAGGAAAGGAAAACAAGAGACAGGTCAACATCAAGAGCAGAAGGGAGATTGATAGGTCTCTTTCATCTGCTCTATTTGAGCACATATATGATGCTTTCCAGGGCTTATAGATTTAGAAACAGAATTTATCTGTCCCATAACAGGTTATTTCAATTCATAAAGATGGGAGGAAGTCTTCTGTCAGATGTTTTTTAATTAGAAATACTTAATAGGGGGTTTTCACTAGGAACTGAAGATGAGGCCTCACCTGTTTTTCATGAGGGATAATATTTTGGAAACGAAACATGCAAAAGGCTATAAATAGTGCAATTAAAAATTCCTTATTCACTCAGCTAGTCAGCTTCCAAATTTGCACAAAATTTTAGCACTGTTTTTGAGGACAAAGCCAAAAATATCTCTGAATAGTTGCATTGCAAGACAACAAAACAGAATACAGATGGCACTCATAATATGAATAGAGTTTGATGGACAATAATAGGCACAATAAAATCTACCAGTGAACCAAGAGATGAGATAATTATAGGTATGTTCATAATATTTTAAACATTTCTTTTCCATGAAATAGCAAGAGTAATTTGTCAACTGGATATTCTTACTTGACCAAACTTTTCACTCCAGAAATAGTAGTCTCAAACACTGAGAAAGGAAATAGGAGTCACAAACACTAATAGATAGCATGTTTCATACTTCTACAACCTTAGAAAAACCCAGTAGATAATATCAGATAAAGTTCCACAGCCTATCTCAAATGAAAAGTAATGCTCTTCTAATGAGTATTAATTATTTTCCTTTGAAGGACAGACAGTGAAGAAGCTACCCAGATGCTGCTGTCCAGAACAAGAGCTGGGATTCCCATGCTGGGCTCAGGCTCCAGAGGCTCAAACATATGACAACCCACAGGAGGGACTTTTACAATCAACTAATAGCACACCTTTGTTATGCCTGCAAACAGGCTGCTTGGTTTCCAAGAACAGAAAATGGATGGGGGCAGAAACTACAAAGAAGCCTGAATTTGCAAAGGAGAACAGGTCTGGGGAGGAACCACCTACATGCCAAGCTGTGCTTTCAGACTAGTTTTGCTTTTTATTCTGTGAGTCTTCTGTGGAAAGAAGTAGTCCTTCTGTGACAGCAGTGGGAATGGGAATTTCCCAGCAACCTGTGAGACTGGATAATAAAAAGTTTTGGAGCAAACCTGAATGGTGGGTCTAGAAGAAGCTTGACCATCTGCAGGCAATTCCATGCAGAAGAAAAGATCTGAGGTGGCAAATCAGACTTGGAACAAGTTATAAGTGAAACCTTCAAAATAAGGAGAATATCTCCAGCTTGAAATTACAAACACACTGAGTTGTACTTTTTAATATTGTCCAATGGCCTCAAGACAGACCAACCAATGTGTTAGCAATAAGCAAAAACAAACAAAAAAAAAACCCTCCAAACCAAAATACACCTTCATAAACTCCTACATGAGAAAGATTATTTCCTTCCTCCCGCCCCCATTTCAGTGTCCAAGTATCTTTCAGAGTAACTGCTTCACATATAATTTTGACACCATATTAAAGACAAAAAAATATGTGCCTAAAAATACAATATAACTTGCTCTGTTCCTAAGTAATGTACTACAGTATAAGAAAAAAGGAATTGTTAATTAATACTGCTCACTGTGTTACAGCCTAACTGATGAAGAGAAATGCATCCAGACTCCTAAAATGCCGGTCTCCAAGACCATCAGGGTTAGTTTCTGAGTGGCACGTTTTTAAAACATTTAATCAGTGATCTGAATATGTGTCAACACTTTCTGGTAGTGTGCTATAAAATGTGAACCTTGTCAACAGAAACATAAAAAGGCGACACACTTGGGACACAGAGCTTTTATGCTGACACACTGTAATAATATAATTTTTAAATTTATCATCTGTTTAGCCACAAGCAACAATTAATCTTTTAACTAATCACACAATGTTTTAAATAACACCTCCAAAAAAAAAAAAAACCCAACAAAAATAACCACCCAAAACCCAAACATGTTTCATTTTTACTTTCCTTGCATTCACAATTATGTTGCTTTCAAAACCTTATGAAGCAACACACAATAAATTTTGCAATGCGGATAAAAATGTTAGCGAATAACGTTTCCCCCTCCTCAGTTAATAAAATTACTTAACACTGAGCCTGCGAGCAAAAAGAAAACCCCAGGAGTAACGCAAGCCTCAGTGGGCTCAGTTCTGTCGTGTTTCTGTTGCATTAAGTGACATTTTATTCCCAAATCACTTAACCTTTGACTTTTATAACTAAACATACAGACCCTGAATTGTTAGCATGGAGAGGACCAGAGAGCAACACTGCTGCCAGGCACCAAAACCAAGTGCCCCACACTCGTGGGCTGCTACAGGATGGAAGTGATTTGACTCACAAGAACACAAGTTGCACTCCTTGTCACCTGGAAAATGAGGCAGAAAGGGAAATGGGAGAAGGGGAGATTTTTCTGCTAGTGGCCTCTGTGTAGCACCAGATGCATCTCCCCAGGGACCTCAGATACTGGACCTCAGGAGCACTGTTTTCACAGTGTTACCATCAGTGGTGCATGTACCAGGCAAAGAAGGGGTTAATAATCAGGCAGAAGTAGGAAAAAGCACTTTATAATTAAAATGTAAATCTTGAACCCAGCTGGAGCTGCATGAGGAATAATGTCAAAGCATACAGATAACTTCGGGGGGTTTTTGTGCAATAACAGCACAGATCATCATACATGTATGTTCATGTAAGCACGTTGACATTAATAACCAGCAACAGTGAAGGCATCTCTTGCTTCATCTCCAAGACTCTGACTGCCTCCTTCTGGGTGCAGAGGAGCAGGGAGAAACCAACCATGTCACTGAACATGGAGTCACATCTGAGAGGTTAATTTTTCTTAGAAAACTATCCTGATGGCAGAGTCTATTGAACTGTATGTCTATCAACTAAGATTCTGATTAAATATGCAATCACATCAATAACTTTCTCCTTCCTTGCCTAGTGGCTGAGGGCTTTGTCCTCTGCTCTTGTCCATGTGAGAGAGAGACTTTGCAGGTGTGACATGCGTGATCATGACAAGGCAAGGGGAGGAACCTGACTGCCAAATTCAGTAAGGTACTGAGTCAGTCATGCCAGGATTTAGTTTCCAGTCATAGTCCTTATAAACTTACTGTTTTTCATTAATGATTTTCATCAACAGGGTGGAACAAAAAAATTAAAGTCTTCTGGGATAGACATGGATCAGTTCCCACCACACTTTAATTCTAAAGGACAGTGGTATTTGCTTCTCCTGAGAGTGTAATTGCAGGAATCCATCAACTGTAGAACAGTGGACTCCAGTCTGTGACAATCATCCCAAACACAAGTTAAGAAAATTACATATTAATTATTTATGACTGATATCTCTTTAGAGAATGGATCATCTTCCCAAATAATGAATATTTGGTCTAACATAAGGGGGCTTGCTCTGTGATTACAGATCCTTTACACTCTAGGGAAAAGCATGTTGAAGTTGTATGTTGAATTAATGCCTAGTGTGGAAGTTTAGAAAGCAGCAAAGTGATCCTCAGCCGTACCCATTTTTAGAAAAGGTAATTATGGTCTTCCAAAAAAACTAATTCTTAGAATCTATTTAATGAGGGGATGTTTTTCATGGCATGTAACAGGGACACACACTTCCTGGAATGCACTCCTCACGATGTAGGATCTACATTTCAAAAGGCAAATGTACAAGTAAGGGTATCAGAAAATGGAAATGGAACAGAAAACATAGCAAATATAAATGTGATGAATGACATGTTAGTAGAATTGCTGTGAGATGGATGGATGAGTAATGACATTTTGCCCCCTCATTTTATGGCTGAAGCATCAAAATACTACTGCCATCTGTTGTGCTTGCAGATACTCTCAACTCTCACTGCTAGAAAAGACAGTGTTCAGCTGCAGCTGTGTAGACTGTGCAAGGGAAGTTGACCACTTGCAAAAAATAACTTCAAGAGAGTTGGCCCAGACCACAGGAAGTCATTTGTTCCTCATTCCAGATGACATTTTCCAGTTACTTTACAAATTGCAGAAGCACGATAAGACTTCTGCAGAGCAGTGACTAATGTAAAAACAAATATAATGCTACTATGACAAGGAAGGTGTTCACAAACTGCAGGAAGCAGTTTAAAATAAATTGATGTAGGTTTTGAATTGTCCACAAGTTGGGTTTAGCTTGCTTCCATTTACCTTTTACTGCATTAACATTTCTTTTGTGGTGGCTGCTGCTGGGAACCTATTGTAAGTTTGGGCAATTAGGATTTTTGTTCCATCTGTCCCTCCCCTCAGTCAATACTGTAGCATCAAAAGAGGCCAATTCAGTGTAGGCTGGCTCTGCTCTAAAGCCAGCTAAAAGAGATGTTAGAATTCAGTACTGCTCTGGGTGGAAAGGATGCGGGAGGAGGGGGGGGGGATGGAAAGCTATAATCATAAAAATGCTGTTTCAGGCTTGTTGAGTTCTTAAAATAATCTGACTTAAACCTCCTACACAATGCACACAAGTCAGAGCATGGTAATATACTTCAATGTAGGTTGCTTCTCTCTCCCTAAATCCAAACTAAAATAGATGTTAGAAATCATTACTGTACTATGTCAAATACAGACTAGAACTGTAATCAGAGGGCTGCGGCTTCAGGTTTCAACGGTTCTTAAAATAATCAGCCTTAAACCTTCTGCAGGAATCAAAGCCTGGTCATTTATATTTCTGTAAGGCTGAGGATTCCATCACCTCAGGCTTCTCCCTGATAAAAAAGCAGCTTGCCTTTTTTTTTCCCCCACTGAAATAACTTGTGCATGGCAGATATGGGCAGGTAGAAAGACAGTGGAAACTAGGAACTTCATTTTTGTCAGAAGGTTAACTCCATGTGGAGTCAGGGTATGACCTCAGAACAAAACCCAAGTGCCTGGTCTTCACTGTGTTTTTACCTGAGCTCAGCAGATGTATATTAGCTACCTGAACTCAAAACTGCTTTTCCCAGTGAAGACAATCCTTATATCCCACTACAGAGCACTCTGTTAAAGCAGGCAGCTTTGCTGCTTACTCAAACCACAAATTCCTACTCTCTGATTTTCATGTCTGCAATCCATGGGTTAGCTGTTCAAATACAAACCAAAACAAAATAAGGTGAATGCATCTGACTGGGAGTTCGCTCTTCCTCCACTTGCCCAAGAGTTCCTTCTGTGTGACCAATTAGTTCTTCCTTTCTCTAATCCCACTCTGCTTCTGCCACTCTGTTTAATACAGGTTTTCTGCGGGTGCAGATTAACCACAGCCTTATTTTCAAGTATAAGTACTTCTAACAGGGAACAAGTTATCTGTGATTCAGGCTATAGACATGAAAATAAGGTAATCTTCCTATTCTTTTGCAAATGTCCAGGAGAGAATATGTTTAACATTGTGTAATAACATCCGGACCAGGAGGGGGGTAGGTGGGAAGGGTGGGAAGAAGCAGGGATGATCTTGCCACACTGATGCAGCCATTAAAACTGAATCCGGCCCATGAAGAGAAAATGGGCACAAATAACCACACTCATAGGGATATTTGCCTGTTCTCATTTTTGTCAACATACAGGATGCTCACTGTGCCCTTGGGATTTGTAGGCATTAAAAAACATGATATGCTGCTTTTTGTTCATCCTTCCTTTCTAAGAATCATAGACCTATATGATGATTTTAAAATAAGGTAAATCTCAGGACTGGCTGATTGCAGAGAAAAGTTTGGAAATGTGGGAACCCCACAGTCCAAAGCCAGAATACTCTCAGCATGATTATTGCACATGCTGAAATCTTGTGAGTTTTAATGTTTCAGGTGCAAATTCATTGAAACCTCATTCACGGAGGAAATCAGAGACTCGAATGCTCCAGCAGACACAACACCAAAGCAACTGAGTGGGGTTACAGCATCAGGTAGAATTAATGCTCACTGCCACACACAGCTAACACAGACCTGCTTCTCAGCCATGCTCATCTCATGGGGCAGGTCTGGCCCACCTGTTGCAATAGTTCCACAATCAAACACCAATCCTGAAGGCAAGAGCCTATGGGCTGGGGAAAGAGCATCCTTCCAAGGGGTAGAAATGTCCAAGACAGCCCCACTGCCTCCTGCAGTAAGAAGGGACTTGGAAAAAGGAAGGGACTTGGAAAAAAGACACATTACACCTCCTTTGCCCTTAGCAAAGCCACTGACTTGGGATTAATATATCTGCTCTCTTTTTATGGGACTGAAATCAGTGGCTCCCAGGAAGTCATTGAAATTGGAGAAGTGACCACAGTAGTAGTGGGAGAGGCTTCAGAGGAAATATTTGCAACATCTAGGTTTGCCAACACTTAAAAGAGCTGCAGGTTTTCTCTCAGCCTCTTGTGCTTTTTCAACAAAAGGCCAATGCAGCTGGATGGAGGTGGTAAAAAGTCTTGCAATGGCTAGAGGCTCACGAGGAAAAGAGCTTGTGGTTTACCCTACCCAGAGCAGGAAACCAGGAGCCCCAAACCCAGGGTTAGGTGTAAAACACACAAAAACAAAACTTCAGCTGTGGAGCAAGTTTCAGAAGAGGCCTCTCTCATGGCAAGTGTGGTCACTGGATAAAGGGAAAAGATGGTCCTGAGCCAGTTTGCATTGGTATCGTGTCCTGGATCAAACCATGGGCTGTCTGTTTGACAGGAAAAACAAGCAAGCTTCTAAAGAGTTAATCCTAAACAAAAGGTTTCAAGTGCTAGGGAAAAGTAGCCACTGGTTACCTAAGTGATTTAAAGTACTTCAGGATATCTACCCACATTAATCTTGCATGTATATCTGTCACATTCTTTAGAAATAATTCCCTACAAAAAGTTGTTAGGCTTGTCTCAGTAAGATAAAATGTTTTAAGCTTTTCAAAACCTGAAGTTTTTCTGTATGAGAGAAACATGAAAAAGGACTGTGCAGTTAAGTAGAATCCACCCACATAAACCAAACAGGTCTGCACCAAACGAATCGTGCTATAAACCTTGGAATTTTACAAGCAAGTTTTATATTAATTCTTTAGAAGCCCTTTGTGCTTATGGTTTCAGACAGAATATAAAAGTACCATATAAATATCAGCACAATATAGTAGGCAGCTGTTAGGTACTTTAACCATTCCCAATCAATTATAATAAACAGAGCAAGCACACTGAATCACATCAGAGTAGCATGCAGTAACCCTCTACCTCTGACTTCTCCTTCCTGCCATGTAAAATTAACCTTGCAATAAATTACTTGTTAAATGACAGAATCTGGAATGTTCTGGAATTTTTTTGGTAGGCTGGGATGGATAGAAAGACTAAAACCACCTTTTGAATAACAAACAACATTAATGGCAATAAGAGTCTCTCTTTTTTCCTTTTTTTTTTAAACCAGCTGCAAAAGAGCAGCAGAATAACCCCAACTATTCCATTCAAAGCGGAAGGGAACCCAAAATGTTGGCCCTAGAGAAGCACTGCAAGCATGGAAGCTTGCAAGCATGCCGAGCATGCATGCATGCACTGCATGCCTAGCATGCATGCACTGCAAGCATGCCTAGCAGATGAGATTTACTTAGTTGGCTTAAAATAGACAGAACATAAAGAAATGCAGCAATTAAGAGACTTGGGAGACACAAGGGGTGGCAGCAAGGCTTTCCCTCATGGCAGGGAAGGAGGCACAGCCTCTTGGGAGTAGGCAGCACGTAAGGAAGGAAAAGTGGGAAGATAACCACATAGCTTGTCAGGAGGAAAGTCACTTCTGGAACTGATGGACAGGCAAAGAGCTCCTTAGGTGCAGACATCAGCTGTCTGTCTCCTTTGCTTTCTGTTTACACACCTTTAACCCCATGCACTTGGATGTGCCGCTTGCTTGGGATGGACACGCAGCTGAGCGTGTGGAAAACTCACACTCAAGAAGAACAAGAACCTCTTTTGTGTGTTTGCTAAACTGCTTCTATCCAAATACACAGCGCTATTCCAACACCCACAAAAAAATCTAAATTATGCAAGGCCACAGGCAATTCTCACCATGGCTGCTCCCACTTCCAGGCTGGATCTGGCTGTAGATATGGATGCTGATTAGTGGGGTCTGTGTCTGGACCACTCCTGGGTCAGGCACATTGTGGGTCCCACAGGCCTTGCTGAAATTGTACTTTTATTTACAGTATGCTGTGATATGTGAGGTAGAGAGGACAAAATCTGCTGTGTTTATTTACTATTTCTGCCCACACACACACACTTACAGCTGGTACATTTTTGGCACTTCAGTAGTCACATGTCTCCTAAAATTATATTCATTTGAATTTAAATACTGCCAGCCAGAGCAATTCTTAATAACTGACATTGTTTTCTATGCAATAGCTAATAGTTTTAAAACTCTCCTAAAATAAGAATTTTGCAAACTTTGTTTTCATGCTTCAAAACTCTTAATTAAAAAAAAAATCTTGGAGCTCAAACAACTGTGAGCCTGATGAGCAACTTATGGATCTATTACAACAATGTCAAATTAACCTATCACAAACTGGCAACAAAGACTATGTTTTTAATCTCACTTCATATTAATACTGCCATTTCATATTATCTGCATCATCAAATAAGTGTATTCAAAGTCTTGGAAATATTTTTACTTTCTGCAGTAAGACTTCCAGACATAGAAGTGATAACTGAATGTAGATATCATCTTGTACACTAGACTACCTTAGTCTTGGAAATAAGAAAAAAAAATCACGGAGAAAATATTTTCCTGCAGCTTTTCTCCCAGGCTGTGTTTTCTTTAGCGCTAGATTTTGGTTCCTAGCAAGAGTATGCTCCAGCAGAAGAGGAACCAGCAATGCACTGATATTTAAAGATCTAGAAACGAGACCTTTCAATGATCCAATTCAGCCTAGGAGAAGCTGAGGAAAATGCCTTTAGAAACCAAGGACAATACACAACACAACAGAGGGTAACAGAGGCAATGATGATCAGAGCACGTTTGGGCCCAGGCAATACAGTGACTGCTGAGCCCTGCATTTCCATTTCAATGTGACAGAGTCAGAACATGGTACTGTTTCCTAAAACACAAAATATGAGACAGAATTAAAAATTGTACAGAATAAAATAATCCTCCTGGAGCACCTTCCCTAGTTTGTCAGCAAGTCTGTCCCCTCTCAATAAAGCAATAAAATGCAGTCTGCAAGGCTCCAAACCTTCGTAATGAAGAATTATTTCTGACAGGGTGACTCATGATATAAACTTGGGACAAGCAGGCCATCCCAACAGATTTTACTGCTAACCACTTCCCACAGGCTTGTGTTCAATACTTGAAGTCAAGTCAGGATGGATGGATGTTAAAGATCATGTGATATGGTTCTCCCTTTATATCTATTTACCCATTCTTTAAAATTTTGATATTTGCTTGAGTCATATCACTCTCAGGGACAGGGTTTACTGAATGTAGGAAATTAATAGCAGGGGATTGATGGAGAACTTGACCCTTTCCCCTGTGGCATCCTCCCAGAAGCCAGCAATATGGATGTCCCCTCCCCACAGGCATTTTTCTCACAACACAGCAAATACAATCAACATAAAACCTCATTTCATAAGGTGGCTGTAAAGGGAGAGCTACAATGGAAAGCCTTAAACAACCTGTGGTACTATTTCATTAGCATCTGAGCCATAATATAAAGCAACAATATATTTCCAAATGACAGTGTTTTAATAAAGTTATAAAGTTAAATAGAGAAATAAAAATCCGAGCTTTAATGAAACTCCCAAAAGGCAATGAAACACTCAAACCAGTGACAAATCATTCTAGAAGCAAGTAAACCTTCATCCAGCAGAGTTTACAGTTGAATTCTGGTAATACATGTGTTTTACAACATACCAATATCTATAGCTCTGATGTTTCCCATTTTTTCTGCCATTTTGCAGCAGAAGAATACCTACAACCCAAAATGCTGTCTCAACACACACAGCCAGCCTGTCACTGAAATTTTGAAGACAACATGACATAGATTCCACAGAGAATTTAAAACAGGGAGAAGCAGAATCAGTGGTTTCTAGTTTCCAGTTGCAAATAAAACTTTCTGGGAAAATTTACTTTAAAGCAGCTTTAAATGAAAATCTATATAATTAAGGGAAAGACCATTGCTTCAAACAGATTGACTGTCTTCAACAAATTTCTCTCTTTCTAGCTACTCAGATATGCTATATTTCCTAATTATCACCTTTTAAGGGCCATCTGGGCCCCATTCCTCACCATCAGGGGGCAATTCCATTTGCATTGTTCATAGGCTTAGTCATGATCAAGTAGTCTGGTGGTAAAGTTCATTAGAAATTAGAAGAAAAGCATTAAACCTCACACAGTAAACTAAGTAGCTGATACCTACATACCCACAGGAGAGATAAGCATTTAATACATATTCTCACACGACTTAACAAGTCTTGAATGAGTATTTTTTTCCAAACTGCTTAAATAATCATTTAGACTGATGCCTGACCAGGTATGTAATGAAAATTCAATTCAGTCTCTGCATACTTCAAAATACTTCTCAATTAAAGAGAAATGAATGATAAAATGATAGTCTATTAAATAAAATCATAATCTGTTTACATCTGTAAGCCTGAAAAGTCTACCAAGCTAATGTAATGACACTTCCGTTTCTTCTGTTTTTCAGATGCTTGCTATGTATTGCAAAACAAAGGCAAGATTTTTCTAGTAATTGGATTTAACATGAAAATACAGATGCACTCTCATACACTGTGTTATTATAAAATTACAGAAACATCAGTTTGTACTAACCATATGAGAAGAGTTACTTTGTATTGTCAGGTAGCAAGAAATATCAGTATACATTTCCCAACAGGTCAGTATAAACATGCATGGGTTAGCAGAGGAGGAAAAAGGAGCAAGCCCTTGGCCTTGTGCCTGGTTCCTATAATATAAGTCAGTATTTCATCATTATGGTCTCTTCAGAAGGTATGAAAATGGTATTTAAAAAACCCTCAAGAAAGGTCAGAGAATCTATTTCACATAAATGATGGACCCGTGGAAGTCAACGCTATGACTGCCAAATGCAGAGTCCTGTTTCAAAACAGAGGTGCTGCAAAACCCCTCTTTGACACAGAATTCTTGTCTCTGCATTTTGTGCTCTGGGTCATTTTATATCCTGTAGCCTGTAGCTTCTGGGACCTCTATGCCCATATAAGAGATGAATTACCATCACCTCTATGAAAAACCACCAGGGGAGATGCTGGTAAACTGCACTGAGACCCACACATTAAAAATTTGGGAATTAAGGACATATGGGCATTGCCTGCTATCTTTCAATGTTATTTTTTGTCAGCTTGACAAAAGCTGAAATGATGGTGTTAATGACAAAACACTTGATGCTATAAAATGTGATATGCTATAACTTGAACACTATAAATACACTTGCCCAGCTGCATAAAAATGGCAGTATTACTGAGGTAATGTGATGCATTATGCACATTTCACATTTTGGGGTGAAAATGCAAATTTCAGCATATCATTGGCTATCTCAAGAAGCTGTAGTCACATATTAATGGCTAGATTTATCTTTTTGAGTATTGTAGGCTGTTGTCATGTCAGTAAGAGATGAACTCAGGCCCCAAGATTCTGGAGTAATTGATTTTGATTTTTCAGTGCTTCCAGTGAAATCAATAAGCTAGCTATAAATTTATTTCCTGAACAACATTTTGTGACAATACACCTCATCAGGTATTCCACTCTCCTCTGGAATCTTGGAGGACTGCTCTCAGAAGCAACATCAGTGAGCTAATACTGCCCCAAGGAGCACGTCCCAGCCAGCAGCACTGGTAGACAACTCTGCTTCTTGATCAGGAGGCCATGGCAGGCCCAGGTAGGGATGTCATTAGAAGGCTGTCCAGATGGCTACTGAACCTTGCTGTGAAATGCAAGATTTGGAAGCTTTAAATCCTCCTTTCTGATTTTAGGAAAGATGTATAGAACAGCTGACTTCTTGCCTCACACTGCTGTCAATTAACTTCATCAGCATTTAACAATTTGATTGTGTTGTGACCTTTTAGAGGGTGTTTTGATTTTGGACATATGAAAGGAAAGAAGATGTGCTGGTTCCAGGTACTTCATACTGGATAAATGTCAGCATGGACAAAGCTCACGTTTGAGGAGATGAATGGAGCTCTGATTGCCAGCTCCTCTTGACAATTTTTCTTCTTGTAAAGTAGCAGACAAAGAAAATATAACCTTGGCAGAAAAATTTGGAATTGTCTTTTGCTTACAGATTGTGATACTCTCATTTCTCAAGCATTGTTAATGCTATAGTGTATTATCATTTATTTCTAAATGGTCCTTGGTGCAGGACAAACCTGTGGATTTCTGAATGTACCTCCAGAGGGAAAAAAACAGCACTGCATGGAGCAATTTGATTTTATAATACGGACTCAAACTATGCACTTGCAAAACAAGAAGAGCTAAAAGGTTATTAATGAGAATAAACAATACCTCTGATTTCATGGGTTGCCTTTCCTAGAAAGAAACGTAGGACAGATTATCATGGTTAATGCAAAATAATACATACAGGTTCTTTACAGCATGAAACTTATTGCATCAGGGTTTGGAGCATAACCAGAAGCTCATATAAAATAACACATATGGAGATCTTTGGCAAACAAAACTAAAAATCTTAGTGCATAAACTGAAAGTAAAGCCACACCACTGGAAACTGGTGACAATGATTAAAATGTGGTGACAGAGTTCCTTGAGATCTATCCAACACAAATCATCAGGACAATACTGGAATACCAGAATTTCCAGTTAAATACTGGAATTTCCAGTTTAAAGTCTTGAAAATGTCTGTAATTTCCATAGAAAGACTTGTCTTCCTGGTCCATAGGTGAAATAACAAGAAATAGAAAACACTTTGCCCTCTTGGAGGTTCCCACCACCCTGATAGTTTGGGGAAAAACAAAAAAGGCAGTAACCCCACCTCCCCCCCCCCAGCTGCTCTGCGTTTGCTGAGGTTCAAAGACTGAATGAATGCTTACTCCGTAGAAATAATCAACAAATGTAGAGATATTTCAGAAAGAAATTGCATTAATCAGATCAGGCTTCTCTTCTGGATGTTTGCTTTGCCTGTCAGTACCTCTGGGAAGCACTGGTTCATCTTTCTCCTTGGACAGGAGCATGGCTGGGATGAGAAGTCCTCATCACCTGCCAGCACCATTGGTCACCGAGGGCTGATTTTGGCCCTGGGCTGAGAGAATGCAAAATGTTTTCAGGTACCTCAAACAAATGCTTACAGCATGGCCAGTCAGCAGGTGATGAACTAGAGTTTGCAAAATGGATGTTGCCATTTCACATTAAAAATATAGGTAATTTGCCAGCTTCTTCCTACAGCTGTGCCTTTTACTAGAATAGCCTACACCTGCTTTTGAATATTCTTGTATTATTTTCACTGAACAGTAAAACTTCAGTAAAAATGCAAGCCTTGAGTGGGGCTATAAAGCCAGCAAATGCAGTAAAATGTCACTGCCATGTTACAGAATTGCTTTACTACTTAACACTGCACAAGGAGTGTGTTTTCATAGTTGTGTTGAGTTTTAGCTACCTGGCTCCTACTGACTTTAATGGGAATCACACTGCTAAAACTCCATGCACCACTTTGTTACTTCAAAGTAATTTTTCAGTCCCCTGGAGAAGGTCATAGAAATATTAAAAACTAAAGCATTCTCCAAGGATCTCAGATTAAAGACTTGCATCAGACTTTATAAAAGTGATTGGTCAAATATATAATGTACTCTTAATGTTCTAGCTCCTGGTTTGTTTTCTTTAGAAAGAACCTTTGTGATGCTTTGCACAAAAGGCAATATAAAGCGTAAAGAACAGCTCAGTAAGGCATAACACGAAGACACACAGAAGAGTTACTTTCTACATTTTACAGAGGTAAAGAATTACTTATGTTTTTGAATATTATGAGCAAATTAAGGGCAATTCTTAATTAAGACATTGTTATAACTCTATACCATTCAATTGCAAACAATACTGTAACACAAATAGCTCTATTCCCTTTGACATGTTCCCTGTCCTTTTTTGTCCCCACAACTTACAATGTGGCTATGAAATCCCCTTCCCATATGTCTCTCCTAATGCAGGTTGACTTAACTGCTCTTTTAGACCCCAAAACACATCTGCTGTCCTCTGTAGTTAGTTTCTGGACATACCCATCCTTCTTTGTGCTTAGAGCTTTGACATCCTCACAACCCTGATAGGCTTGCCACATTGAAGATAAACTGTATCTACACCATCAGCTGCACAGATAGGCAGTGAGTAAAAGCATTAGAAAAGATAATAAAGTAAACATGAATGCAAGAAACTTGTATTAAATTTACCTCCAGGTTACTGATGGCACAAGCAGCAACCAAGATCATAAACGAATTGTATGTTTGGTTGTGTTACCAAAAAAAAGTAATTTTATACAAAAAACAGTAATAAGATAACCTCAATCAAAACAAATGTAGTTAACAAAATGTAAACAACTTAGTCACAGAATCACAGAATCATTTAGGTTGGAAAAGACCTCTGAGATTATCAAGTCCAACCTTTGGCTGACCATCACCTTGTCAGCTAGACCATGGCACTAAGTGCCATGTTCAGTGATTTCTTGAGCACCTTCAGGAATGGTAACTCCACCATCCCCATGGGCAGTCCATGCCAATGTTTAACAACACTTTCTGTGAAGAAATTCCTCTTGATGTTCAACCTGAACCTCCCCTAGTGCAGCTTGAGGCCATTTTCTGTCATGGAGTCACTTGCTGCCTGGAAGAAGAGGTTGACCCCCACCTGGCTACACCCTCCTTCCAGGCAGCTGCAGAGGCTCCCCTGAGCCTCCTTTTCTCCAAGCCTAGCACCCTCAGATGCTCCTCACAGGGCTTACTCTCTAGTCTCTAGTCTTCTCTAGGTCTTTTCTTCATACTCAACATCTTGTTTAAATTGTAAAGCTGCAAAAGCAAAACTAGAAACAAATTTTTAAAAAAATCAAATGCACATTAAACTAAAAAAGAACATTTTAAGCGTGTAGCAAGTGCCTGCTATAGAGTGATGAAATACCTTCAGCCTTCTACCTGGAAGCAAATTGAGAAACTCACTAGCCATCCCACTTCTCCCAAAATACTACATCATTCATAAAGGCACAGTCAAGACACATGGAATAAACCCATATCTATTACCAGACAATCCCAGCTATAATCTTAAAAACACAAATCAAGATAAATATAAGCATGTGTAAATGCATAGACAAACATTGAAGTGGACAGGCATGCCCCTCTCACGCCTCCAAACTATCACATTTAAGGAGAAGCATACACATACCTGTAATAGATTTCTGTAAAACTGGGATTATTTTTTGTGTTTCCATCATCCCTACATACAGTTGTCAAGTTACAGACCAATTAAGCTTCAGCTTAATTCTGACATAACCTTCTGCTAAAGTCTTGAACGCAAACCAAAGCACTAAGATGATGCAAAGCAAGTGTTACCATCTTAGCCAATTCACATGAAAAATGACTGTGGCAATATCATCACACTATAGGTATCCTAAAACAAAACAGGTCATGTTTTGCTTTTTTTTTGTCACAGGAAAGGCAAATTGATGCATAATTAACAATTGGCTGATGCAAATTCTTTTACATCTTTTAATTGGTGTTAATTAGATTAGAAGTAAATTTTCTTTTATCTCGCCATTCTAATGCGAACTAATCTTCTCAGCAGCATGTCAAAGTTTCCCTTTTAATTAAACTTTTCAGCTGGGAACTTCAGCAGCACTCAGGCAGCCAAAGATATAATTTAAGGCACGAGAATTGTGCAGGGTTTTATGAATGGAACATCAAAAATTTAAAGCAATGATTAAAAAGGCAATGATTCAAAAGTAGAATTTCAGAAATCTGAATTTTGTGGAGGTAACAGTGAACTTTTAAAACTGCTTCAAGAATGCACCAGCAGTACTCTCCAGCCACCCCTTCCACATTCAAATCCATCCTTTTACAAAGGAAAGCTAGCCCAAATGTATAACATCTTCTGTGAATTAACTTCCCCCTTTCATACTGCTTCCCCCGAAATATTGCAGCTCCTCTAAAATTGTTAATGTGCAGAATAAACCACAAAATACATTTAATATCTTTTATGGGAAGTTGACCTAAAATAAAATTTTATGCAGTTAAGGACTTTTGATAGTTCTTCATCCAACTTTTTTCTCTCTATGGGGCAATGGTGATTGAAACCTAATGTGGGCTGCACAAAAAGGCCATAAAATGTTTTACGCAGAAGTAAAACAGTAGCCATTAAGTTTTGCTATGATGTTTGAGTAGATATGCAGCATGAAAACATGATAAAAGAGCCATAAACGGATTGTGATCAAATGCAATTACAATGACTTCTCTCCAATGAATGACATGTACTAAATGCACTTACAGTTCCTTGCAAAATTACTTTGGGCAAAGGACCAAGAAAACACTATATCCTTTTTACGAACGGCAGCTTGCCAGGGAAATCGCAAACACACAAGCTTTAATATCTATGACCAAAAAGCACTTGGGAACTCATTAGCAAAAGGTTTAAAAGACTCACTTGTGAAAGACAGCTTTTTTTTTTTTTGTGATCAGAGCAGCATCCTGGAGAGTCCAGCATTTGGGGTGTTGGGAAGAGGTGCTCCCAGAGAAAGGAGAAAGGAGCCCCAGGCAGAGTAGGTACCCTTTTTCCTCACCATCTTTTGTTCCCATGACAAAAATATGCTCTGGAAAAAAGTGAATTGTTTTGCAGTTTTTTCCCATTAAAGTTTTATACCATGCCCTGACAGAGGACTGGTGAAAATGGCATCATAGCCTAACAAAGATTTTGATAGGAATATTGTCCTTCAGCATTGAATAACTAAGATAGAAACTGACAGATTTGAGATAAGATGAATCCAATGACTCTTAACTGTGAGAGTGGTGCTGCAGTGGCACAGATTGCCCAGAGAAGCTGTGGATGCCCCATCCCTGGAAGTGTTCAGGACCTGGTCCAGCAGACAGTGTCCCTACTCACAGCAGGGGGGTTGGAACTAGATGGAACTAAGGTTCCTTCCAACACAAACCATTCTGTGAAGTGGGCTCTTTTTTGAAGGTGAATAGGAACCAAGGTCTTGGGAGCTTCATCTCTTTTATTGTGTTTTGAAATTTTGATTAGATAACCTGATTTAACTTTTACTTCTCCAAAGGACTTCTATATTTTGAGCAGTCAGATCAAACCTCTGGATTTCCTGAGGAGTACACACCAAGGAGGAGACACACTCAGGCATTTGGAGTGTCAGAAGGTGGTGAGCAATGCCAGGTCACTCTGAGGCTAACAAGATTTAAGGAAGATGGTGTAGAGATATTCCGAGTTATCTCTGTGTCGAAACCAAACATCCAATATTAATGTGTCAACAGCAGTCATTTCCTTCAGAGTGAAATTGTCATGAAGTATTTTGAAAAATGCACACCTTGGTAGCACTTTTTCTATAGTACAATAATTTTCTATATGTACCTGCAAATAAAGGGAATGGAAATCAGGACTTTCCCATGGAACTTAAGGCATTTTTCTTTATACAGGAAGGACAAAATAGGGTTGAAGCTAGAGATGTAAATTGACCTGTGTTTCTATTAAATAAAAAAGGCCAAAAAAATTCACAAACCTATCCCTTCCATTGTCTAAGAAACTCCATATATTACATTTTAGGGGCACTAGAAAGTGCAGAAGTGACTGCTTGGTACAGGCACTTAGTAGGCTACTGAAACTTAGGTACCCAGGAGCAACATGAGTAGAGAACTGAACCTTCTGAGTGAAGAATAAGTTCCCACCATACCACTGGGATTAGTTTAATGGAAATTTAAAATTTAATTAATTTGATTTGATTTCATTAATTTGATGTTATTTATAGCTTATAGAATTGCTATGAAGTTGTATTATTTATAAAAATAAAAAAATATAAAAAAAGGAATAATAACCAGAATTATTCTAATTTAGTACTAATTATGCAGAGCAGATTTTTTTAGAGTGGTGTTAGGTTAAGGGCTTATCTGTCCATTTTATATAAACTATAACTTACATTAAAATTTATCCAAATATTTCAATGTTATAGAAGGTGTCTTTGTAAGCACCTCTCAGTACACTGCACGGTACAAACCAGAAAGGACCAAAATAAATCCCTTCTAACCCTTAGCCTGTCTGAAAAATGTCATGCTAGATACCCATATCACCAGTAAGAGAGTGAGGAAACACACAGTAACTTGAACTCCTTGCCCAGAAAGCCAATAAATTTCTCCTCCTAAAAACCAGAGCCTGCTCAGCCTTCTCCTGCCTTATTAAATCATAAACCACCAAAAAAAAAAAAGAAAAAAAGAAATCAAAGCATTGCTGCAACTTCATATAATTACTATAAGACCTCCTAGAATGTGTTAGAAGATGGAAGGAAAATTTGGACATGAAAGAGGGGAAGTTCACTGCTCCAGAAGCAATGTTATGATGCAGCACAGGGCTTTGGTGGTGAGGAAGCTCCCTCCTCCAAAGAGCTTTCTTTTTTTAATCCTATACATTGGCTTTTTAATATTAATTGTCAATTTTGCAGCAGTGACACCAGTCAGTAATTACTAACGGTAATTAAATTCAACTGGAATGTAACAAGGGAGATGGCTATGAACAAAAGCCTACAGCAGCAGTTAAATAGCAGAAGCTACAGTATCAAATTGGGAACATTCAGACTGACGACACTCTCACTCTCCTTTTAAAGAGTATTGATTTGGTGAGGAGCAGTTCCTTTTCTAGGTTTTTGAGAAGAGCCCAAATTCATCACTGCTAAACTTCTACACCCTAAAGAAGTGCCAATTGCTCTTGAGCATGAAGCAGCCCTCAGCAGTGATGCGCACGATGGGTAAGACACAAAACAGCAGCGTGAACAGTTTAGACTGTGCAAGTGTAAAGACTGTGTGAAGAAGAAGTGACACAGCCTGACTCTGACCAGTGTCCCCCAGCATGGAAATAGTTGGACATTTGCTTTGCCAGTGTTTAACATACCACAAGCACCACAATTCCTTCACAAAGGATGGAAGTCGTAGAAACTCTGGTTGACTTAAGGCTGGAGAAAGCTCCCACTTCTCTAGTTTTTTTGAAGCTGCACTTCCACCTGCACCAAAACCCACACAGCCAAATCAACAATATACAGTAACATCCAAGAATAACCTTCTGGTTATTCTGGTGGTTGCCTAATGGTGCTCAGTCAAAGGGCACAGGTTCAAGAATTTTGACAGGCTACACTGATGTTCTGCTGTGAAGCTGGAGTGGCATGGACCATGCAGCATCAGCTCTTCCCTCATTTCTAAAATTGAACAATTGATGGCAGCCTGCTGCAAGCACGAAAATTAATGCAAGTGTTGGACTTGCAAATAATATTTAAACTCCTCCAGAAAAATAGCCACTTAAAAAAAATCCCAAACAAAACCCTCTGGAGCAAGGCCTGCTTCTTGAAAACTCTTCAGCTTTCTCTTGCTAAATACTTGGCCATTATAGTCTTGGCCATGCCTCTAATGTCTGGAGTTAAAATCCTGAAAAAATAATGTTGGCATGTGTCAGGCAACAAAAAATTCCCTTTTGATGGGAAATAGAAGATTTGGTGAGACTGAAAACTTCCATGCAATAGTGACAATTCCCTAGAGAAGCTGTAAAATGTCCAGGTGAACAAAAACTCCATTTTACTTACAGAAACTTCTTGCTAAGCTGCTGCCATGGGAGGATGATACAAGGAGCACCGTTCTGCTACCTCCAACATAAAGTATCTGCTGGGTGCTGCTCGCCACCCACTCAGCCCTCACCAAACTACCTGCTCCAAAACGAAATGATCTTTGGCACACACAAGTAAATTGCTGCAGCACAGACATATCTGGACAGTAATTAATCACTCTGAATGCTCAATGTGTTTGGATATAAAATTAAGAAAGTCGGGTTGTTAAAAAATGACAGATTTAAGCACCATCTGGGCTCTGTGGCCACGGTGGCGCGAATTCCAAAGGAAGGCTTAACAGTGCATGATCCGAGAATCCCATCTGTCTCAGCTGAAATGAAACAAATAAATAAATAAACCAACAGCCTCATTTACAAGGTTTTCTCAAGTTTCCAATCTAAAAATCATCTTGAAGTAGGAAAGAATACAGACTTGAAAGTATTACATCTTCAAAACGCATCTCATACCTTTTACATACATTATTAAAGTATTATACCTCTAGGAAAAAATCTCTAGAGAAGCACACCTATATAGATCACACATTGTGAGACAGCATTCCTACCATGAGTGTGTTTTCATAGAAATAAAGGTATAGTAAAGAATTTATGTGATAGGACTCTTCCATTGATTGGGAAAGACAAAGTACCATTCTGGCACCCACAACCTCCTTCCTTTCCTAAGCCATGGCTCACCTGGACCTGCCCCATGGCAGATCTGCCTGAGGATGAAATGCAGCCTCCTCAGTTGCACCTCACTCTGGCCACCTCGCTGCAAGGGCAGAAGCCATGCAAAACAAGAAGTCACCTGCAACTAGTTAACCTGCAGGATGTCTTCAGTAAAATTTGCCTGGCACAGGAAAGGTAAATAAGTCATCCAGGACAGGTGAACACTGAATGTGAACACAACTATTTGCGTCAGAAAAGCTTAGCCAGGTAGATTTAAGTATAGAGGTGAGGAATATTCTAGTGAAGGTCCTGGGAGTCTGGTCCAACTGCCTCCCTCCACTCAGCTGAGCACCAGGCAACGATTGAATGGACAAGGTCTGGTTCTCAAGCACTGTTGTGCCCCAGTGCTCAGGACAGTGCTCTCTGTGTCACAGTGCCTCTTTTGATCTGCAGGAAAGATGGAACATTCCATCCTCGGCAGCTTCTGCCCTTAGCACATACCTTGACCCCCACACTGGCTCAACCTGTGTGGAGCTCACCCAAAGGAAGAAAAAGCCCAAAATTGGCAGCCATCAAAGCCATACCCTCTCCTCCTGCCCCAAAGCCACATGCTCACTTTTCCTACTATTAAGGGCAAAGGAAAGATTTCTGGGGACACCTATGGGTCTTTTCTGAGGTCTTAGGGAAAGGGCTTCTCCAAGGGAGATCAACAAGTGACCACCACGTCTCTTGCATAGCCACTTTTTACTAAAACAGAGTCCTTCTTCCCATCCTGCTTACTCCAACAGCTGCAAGAGGCTCCCCAGACATATCAGCAGGAAATATGACCAAAAGGTACTAGTTAGTAGTTTCACACTTCAATAAAAGATAGCATCATGCTGTATAATATTTTAGCTTCTTTCAAACAGAGACATTTGTGTAAGGGCTAAATCCTGGAAAGATTTTTTCAGTATCTTGATTTTACCTTCAGTAGATCTTTTTGCACTTGTAATATGGAATATGTGGGTACATTCTTCTGGATCAAGAATGTAGCACTTCTTTGACCCTGTTCTTATGGTGTAATTTGCAGTGTACAATCTTGTATGAGAATTATTTGGACCCAAATGGGCAAGCAAATGGATAATATGTTCTGTCATTTTAAATTGCTTTTAAATAAGTGGCACTAAATTTGCTTGTTCTTTCCTTTAAAAAAAAATTATGTCGTTTGTAGGGGTCTCCTTTCAGTGAGCTTGTGCAAACTCCTGTGGGCATCATTGACAGCTCATCAAGATGACAATACAGACAAAGAGTTTCCACATAGCTCCATATACAAAACTTCCACACATTAAAAGTTAACAAACTGTACTATATTCCTCAAAATAGGAATTTGCTACAAATTATAAAGAATAGAAATAAGAAGGGGGAAATGTGGCTATTCTTAAATCTTCTTTCAGGAGATTTTTAGCAGGAAGATGATCTCTCTATAACTAGAGAAATTAAGGAACCTGGAAAAATCACGCATGAGACCAAGCTTCTGTACAACAAAATGACACCAGGGCTGATGCTGGCAAGTGGCAGGCAGCAGCCACCAGTCTGTGGAAGTCACTCCACGGGAAGGTCTCAGCACCTCTGATATTTGGGTTTGGTGCCCCGTGAAGGTGAGCCAGCAAGGGCTGCCCTGCTACTCTGCACTGCTCCACTGCTGTCGGTCTGCTACTAAAATAAATGAGACTTACCCCCACAATGACAGAAGCACAGTAGCTGATGGGCAGGCAATGCCCCAGGGGTGGGGATGGCCGATGCCAAGCGCAGCACCTGTGTGCAGAGGGTGACCTGCAGAGCTCACCCAGGCATTCCTAAGCACCTTTCCTGGGAGCACTGCTCCTCTAAGACACCTTGACATGCCCAGATTTTGGAAAATCACAAAAAGCACAAAGTACTAATGCCATTTTTGAATGCACCATTTAAATCAACAACAAATATTTTCTCAATAAACACTGTTAATAAATTTCCTAAGGAGTCAGACAAAAGACGTGTTTGTTCTCTCAGCACATGTTGCATAAAAATGAATCTGCTTCCCAAAAATGGTCATTCATTTTTTTCTATAAGTAAACTAGCACATACTTATAAATTTTTGTTTGTTCATAAGTTTCATCAGCTTCACCAACTTTAAAATA
Organism: Camarhynchus parvulus; assembly: GCF_901933205.1. Lineage (NCBI taxonomy): Eukaryota > Metazoa > Chordata > Aves > Passeriformes > Thraupidae > Camarhynchus > Camarhynchus parvulus. The sequence continues at coordinate 39,558,313 of NC_044571.1, forward strand.
AGATGAAAATGCATCTTCTTTCTGTAGATTTTTGATGTAAAACCCTTGGAGTGCAAAAATAGGCACATAGCAGTTCAGATAAGCGGAAAGAAAATATTATATTCTATATATTCTCATAGTACTGTATGGCCTATTAAATATAATATTTTTACAATACAGTAAATTAAGCTATACTACTAATAAGATATATTTTTTCTCTATAATTTAGTCTTTATCATTCTGGTTCTTTCCATATTAAGACCATATACTGGGTTTTATAAGTGCAAAACTGGTACAAGTTTCCCCATGAGAGAGTTTTTGTACTGGTTAGTTAAGAAAACAGTGAACTCAGTCCTCGTCACTGCACACCTTCTCAAGGACACAATCTGCAGAAAGGGTAAACATTTTCATGTGTTGTGGTAGTCAAGCCATGCTTGGTGTGCACCAGAGTGGAATCAAATGGCCCACAGGCTACCAATCCACTTGCATTGCATTCGGTATCATCTCCTCTGTTTACAGAACAGCTGTGTAAACTGAAGGGCACGGAAGGGAGGGCAGCAGGGATTTAGGCTGGGGTTTGAGGGTGAACACACACAAGAGAGGAAAGAGACAAGTAGGGCCAGGCAGTCCAGCTGCAGCTGCGACACTGGACACCAAGCATCCCTTTGCTACCACATGGAAAGCAAAAGCAGAGCACCTGGATCTATGGGATGCACAAGGGGACACAGTGGGAGCCAGCACTGGGAAGCCCAAGGACAGCAGGAGAAGAGCATAGTCCAGCTTGGCCAAATTACTTCAGAGAGGGCACAGTATGAGGGGCTGACAGAGACAAAACTAGTGCTCCAGACAGCAGCCTTTGGACACTGAGACTGCCTGCTTTGGGGCACCACAGAGGGCAGATGCATCTCCAGCTCCCTGTCCAGTGGGCAGCTGCGAGGCCAGGGAGCCAAGTGGGGTGGGAACTGTAAATACTTGGAGATTCTTGGAGGAAATGAGTAAAAATATAATTACCATAAAGGAAAACACTAAAGACTTCCCTATAAATTTTCTATGCAAATTAACCCAAGGTAATTCTAGACACATGAAAAAATTTAGATCGTCTTAAATGTTCGTTTTGCACTGAATGCTGAAATTGGCTGGGCGACACTTCTGAAGAGTTCTACTGTAAAAAAGTAAAAACTCAAGCAAGTAACAGGTAAAACAAAAGTCTTTTCTTAGCGCTGAGCCCAAATGATGGTGAAATCGAGTTAAACAACAGCATGTGTTGGTGCTAATTTCCACTCTCAGAGGCAAATTATTTCTGAAAGTCCCCAAACTCGCTGTAATTACCCAGCCGATGTTGGCTGCCTCAGACCACGCACGGCACCATTTCAGCGACGAACCCTTACAGAAGAGGAAAAGCCACCGAAGTTATATGAAGATTAATAGAAATCTGAACCGCGCTACATCTAAAATAAACAAAAGCTTTTGTAGCCGCGCTGAAAGGCCCATAAAAGTAAACTACAACCTCGGCAAAGCCTTTTAAACTGACAAAACCGGACGGCAGAGGTCAGAGAGGCAGGCGGGTCAGCAGAGCCCTGCCCGCAGGTTTGGGGGTCGCTCCGTCTCCCCGCTCGCTGCCTCGCTCGCTCGCATGGGGGCCTCGCCGGGGCCTCGCAGAAAGCCCACCGCCGCTCCTCCTCCGCCGGAGCAGGAACACTTGAACTGCCCTTCTGTCTCAACAAAACTTTAGTTTGCTGATTGGGCACGAAACAAAAGAAAGACAGCGGGACGCGATTTATAAGGGGGCAGGGTAGGCTGACATGCTATTGTACTCCTGAGGTATCCACAAGCTGTTAATTCCATTTTAACATTGTTAATAAGACTGTTAACACATCTGACTTTGTTTAGAGACTTTGAAAACATCAACAAATTGAAGGAAAAAACCAAAACCAAAACAAAACAAAAATCAAGAACCCCACCCGCGCTAGAAGTAAAATATGATCTTTTCAAACAGCATCAAGCATCCAAATGTGACGCTTCTGCCTGTCCGGAGCTGGCAACGAGGAGGAGATGTATCAGGGAGGCTCAGGGACGTGCATCCACATATTCTTCATCCTCTCGTTAGACTATTTAGCTATTCACATTCTCCAGATTAAATTTAAAGGACTCGTTTCCAACACCACTGCCGTTTTGAGAAGGAGAGGGAATAAACCTGGACTCCCCCCTCCGCGCACACCTCCTCTCCCTCGCTCGCACTTGCACGCAGGCAAATGTGCAGATTTAATCAGTGTGGAATGTTTTAAATGAATAATTGGGTCTGACAGATTTATTGCAGTTAATTTTGCAATAGAATGGAAAAATGTTTGGATCTCAGCCTTTAAAGTATTAGGAAAACAATTAATCCATCACATAACGGAAATTCCTGTATTACACCCTCATGTCCAATTAAATAATGTCAAGTAATCTTACATTGTAAAATGTTGAAAATTGAAGCTCAAATCATTGAGTGAGATATGGTTTAATTTTTAAAAGAAACTTGAAACAAAAACCACATCAAATTAAAATCAGATGCTTCGAAAAAACGTTTTTTGGGGTTGTTTTATTTGGAGGAGGAGATGTTTTTAAATGTAAAAGAAAAAAAAAACCAGCCTTACTAAAAAAACCCATTAATTTCTCTTTTTCTCTCCAGTTTTTGCATCAGGAACCCTGCCTTAGCAAGGCAATCTAAAAGCAAATCAAAAGCTTTAGGATGAAGTCTGCGACAGCATTTTAAAAGACCGCATTCTTTTAAAGAACTTTAAAAGGAGATAACCAGCACTTCTCCTTTCCTGCAGGCAGAGGGGCTGATTCCCGGGTACTTACTCAGACACAACTCTCCGAGACTTCAAGCCGTGTTTCGCTTGAATAACGTCCCGTAGGATCGAGTCCTCAGTTTAGGACCGACTGACAGCAAACTTCTGAGCCTGAAAGTAAGCGGGATTCGTTTGTTTTTGTTTACAGCTCAAAGCTGCTAATGCTGTAAAATTGTTTAATGTCACACTCCATCTCCTTTTTATTAAAAGTAAGGTAAGAGGGGAAAAAAAAGCGCCTACAAATCAAAGAACTTCTCCAGAATAACAAAACCACCGACTTACAAATGTCTTGCCTGCCCCTGAAATTTGAAACTTGGCAAATTCATCTCATTCGGCTGCTGTACAAAAGGTCCCTGAAGCGTGTTACAGTAGGGACCCGCGGGCTTCTCAAATACTTTGGCTGTGTCTAAACTAGGGGATACGGGGCTGTGGTGAAATTTTAATATCGCGGAAGTTTAAGGGGAATACGTCCGGCTGTTTTTACAGGGGGATTTCCGACGGTCCTGTGGCAGGCGAGTTAGGGAGCGCGGGGACAAAAAGGGATTGGAGCACGTGTCGCTACAGAAAGGCAGAAAAAAAGAAAAGAATAAGAAAAAAAAGTTGGAGGCACAGAAGAAGGAGTAAATATAAAACACAAGGAAATATCCTTCTAGTATGTCAACGGCAAAAAATAACAAACTGAAATCTCAGGTCGCATTTAAGGGCAATAAATACTGTAATGACTTGCTGGCACCTTCGCTAAGGCACTGTCGGCATGGCTGGACAGAAGAAATTGGGGATTACACTTAATGAAAGAAGTGTAAGACTTGGCCACCACCGTTCAATTTGTTTTTCCAAATACAACACGCTTCTTATTTTGCTGGTTTCTTACAATCTTGACGTTCTGGATACCCACATTGCCACCCAACTATTTCTGTTGCCATAACAACATCAGAAATTTGTTCCTCGATGTCCTTTTTAATAAAATAATTTTGGGATTTGGGAACTTTCAAAGACGGGACAGTTTCCCAATTTAGGCAGCTCACACCTTTCTCACAAGGAACCTATTTGTTTCTGTTTCCCTAAAAAAAAAAAAAAAAAAGTAATTTGAAAGCGATGGCCCCTCCTTCCCCCCCTGACTTTGGAAACAGGCCTGTTGCTATAAACAGTTTTTCTGGGGGACTCAGATTTTCAAGAAACAGGCAACCTACAGCACCCAGGGGACCACCTCCTAAGGCTTACAGAAAGGAAAGAAGTACTGTACATGCAGCCCAGCGTCTGAAATAACAGCCAAGTTTTCACCATCTATCCACAGGATGAGTTTTAAGATCTTCCAAAATAAAATATACAACCAAAAATTAATAAGGAAATGTAATAACACTGTGTATTTTGTAGGCTGCCATTCAGGAATTTAGGAGATCCTCATCCCTCTCTCAAGGCAACTAGAGCTCCCTTCGAGAGCTACCCCTTGGCATGGTATTTTGGTTTGGTTTTTTTTTTTTTTTTTTTTGCTTTCTCAGATCAGCTCAAAATGAGTGGAATAAGAAAAATAAAACCAAAACCAAAAAACCACCAAACAACCCCTGGCTCTTTACCATTAAATAAATCGGATTCCCAGCACAAACAGCTAAACAATGGCCAAGAGGATGTGACTAACAAACGCCGAGGGAAGAGTCAAGCTGCCCTCTTTTGCATATGCAGCCAAACAGAAGCCACTGGGGTTGGGATTCTTTCCCTTCCTATTTAACATATCTGCGCATTTCAATAAATTGAGATGAACAATGCCCGGCTTTCAAAAGTTGCAAATTACTGGGAATACATTGCAAAACGTGAATAACCCATAACATAGGAAGATGTTTAAAAGTATTTTTCTTTTGTTTTTGTTTCGTTTGGTTTTTTTTTTGTTTTGTTTTTTTTTTGTTTTTGTTTTACGGTTTTTTTGGTTGAGTTTTGCTTTTGGTTTCTGTGGGTTTTTGGGGTTTTTTTTTGGTTCCGGTTTTTTTTTTTTTTTTTTTTTTTTTTTTTTTGTTGGTTTCGGTTTTTTAAATGAGAAAAAGAAGAGGGAGAAATCACAATGCTCTAGGAAAACAATCCTAGATTGGGAAAAAGTGTGCCTGTGAGATATGCAAGAAACTTCAAGAGATAAAAATGGTTTGAGTGTGTATTTTGCAAAAGAGCAAATATCCATTTATCTCACTGGCTGGTCCAAGCCAGACAGGGAGTTCTTGCTCATGTGCATTGATGATCTTTAGCAAGATGTAAATATTTCTTGTCCTTACTGCCCATGGCAAGCGGACACCTGCACACCTGTACCTCGAAAGAGGAAAATTTCCCCTTTTCGCTGTTACCGGTGGCATTTCCACACTTGCTAAAGCAGCGTGATGGGAATCGCGCCCTTTCCGAGCAGCCGCTTTGGCAGCACAAGTCGGAGAGCGGCCGCCACGCTCAGGAGAAGGGAGGGGAATGCTCCCCACGCGGGAAAAACTCGACAACCCCCTCGGTAAAAAACCAAACCAAATCCAACCAAACCAAAACCAAAACGCCAAACCCAAAGCACCCGACGCTTTTGAACCGCGCCGTGTGTCTGTGGAAATGTCTCTCCTTGGGACACCCGCGGCGTGGGACGGTCACGGCCCGCTCGGGGGTCACCCCCACCCCAGCGCCGGGAAAGCGGGGCCGGGGCGACACCCACCGGCCACCCCGCGAACTGCGGCCAGGCAGCCCGCCCCGACGGGCACGGCCAGGCGGGAGCCGGGCAAGGACACGGGCAGGGATCCGGGCAGCGACCAGGCGGGATCCGGGCACGGCCGGGCGAGATCCGGGCAGGGATCGGGCAGGGAGCCGGGCGGGATCCGGGCTGGAAGCCGGGCAGGGATCGGGGCTGGGATCCGGGCAGGGAGCCGGGCAGGGATCGGGGCTGGGGTCCGGGCAAGGACCCGGGCAGGGATCCAGACAGGGGTGTGGGCCGTGGCAGGCAGTGCGCTGGGAGGGGGCAGCGGAGGGGCGGGCAGAGACGTGGATGGGGCAGGCTGGGATTCGGTCAGGGTGCGGGCAGGGGCAGAGAGGAATGTGTGCAGGGGTGCGGGCAGGGGGCAGGCAGGAAAGCCATCAGCTCAGCATTCCTGGCTGGCTTTAGATCTCCACAATTGTTCCCCCTTCCCTCCCGGCGGGGTGAGGAGGGAAGAAACCACTTCAAAGAGGAAACTTTCTGCATGAGGCAAAGACGAGAGTTGTTCTGTCTCCGTTACCCGGACTATTACTGTCCTTAATATTTCAGTACTCTCGTACCTTTCTTTCTCCCTCTTTTTTTTTATTTTCTTTTTTTCTTATTTCTTTTCTCTCTCTCTCTCTCTTTTTTTTTTTTTTTTTTTTTTTTGTCAGCTTGCTAATGAAGCTGTTGTTATTCCTGGGAAAGGAGAAGGCAACACGCGGTGAGGGAGGCGTGCACACCGATAACTCCCTTTCCAATTTGTTTTCTCCCGAAGAAAATGGAAAATATCTGTGGCAAAGGAATTGGCCAGCAGCTCCCTCTGGATCCTCTGCTCCCGTCCTGGCCCCGTGGGGCTCTGACAGCGGCAGGGCTCCGGGGCGAGCCTCTTCAGCCCCAGGCCAACCCGCAGCACCCTCCAGCACGTTCTGTCTGAGCATTTTCAAAGGGCTGCACAAACACTAATTAATTACCCGTGCTCCGTATCCGTGCAAACGGGGACCCGGGGATCCATTTTACAGATGGGGAACTGCTTGCACGAGCAGAGCCAGTGAGTCACCGTACTCGAGACAGAAATTAAGACACCAATTTTCTCGTCTTTAAATATACAACCGCTTGACCACTTTACCATTCCAAGGGAAAGGGAGAGACAGGCTGATGGAGAAATTAATTCCCCATCTCGCATTCAGCCTAGAGACACAAAAAGCCAAACAGAGGCATAAGAGGCAGCTCCCCTCAAATTCACTCCCGTTTACACAGTGTCTTTTACCCTCGAATGCTTTACACAGTCAAAACAACACCAAGAAAGAATTAAAAATCATTATCAGGAGAGGAAAACTAATTTGAAAAATATGGGAAAGCTCATAGCTGCTCAACTGAGCTTTTAACCAGCTGAAGAGCCAGTTTGGTGGAGAGAAAGGAGAGGGATGTCCCTGGTCTTAGGAACTACAAAGGAGGAGACTCCAGCATCAATACAGGCCAGAGTGCAGGAGACAGAGACAGAAGACAAATATTCATGGGAGCCGTGGGGGTGAGGTGGGGTGGGATGGTGTCACGGAGATAGATGGGGACCAGATTTTCCAGGGCAACTGAAGATGCAGACAGGCACCTGGCAGGATTTTCAAAAGCAACTGAGCAAGATAGGTACCTAAATCCCACCGATTTCAGTGGATGGGAGGATGTCTAACCTGCTTATGCTCTTTTGAAAATCCTATTAAGTGCCAGCTGCATGTTTAGGAACCCAAACACATTTGAAAATTTATCATAAGGCTCCAGGATGGATAAATTTTAAGAGCGAAGTGTTGTTGTGATGATGTCAAGAATTAGAAAAACAAAGCCAGATTTCCTCTCTGTCCAAAAAGGAATCTGGTGGTTAGGAAATAAGACAGTACTTCTTTCTATTTAACAATTTTGCATCTTTGCATTTAGCCTTCCTCATTTCTAGCTCCTCTTTGTCTTTTGTAATAAACCAGCTGGAGAGAGTAGGGATTTAAGGCAGAAAACAAGAGATGCTGCCAGGCTCCTGACACAAGCGTGCCAGTGGCAGCGCTGGGGGGACACACAGATGAGTGTGGGGAGGGACAGGTAGTGCTGGGCTATGCAGTGAGGCAGCACAGCTGCAGGGAATGCTACTGGGACAGCAATGTGTCGCTGCAAATGCGGGGAGGCAGGAGACAACAGGCAGGCATCCGGGAACAGCTCTGCCATCACACTCAAATGCAAAACGATGTGACTGAGGACACCGGGACACGTCCCTTTACTGTCAGGGGGTGCTTTGGGGCAACTCAGATAAAGCAGTATGTTACCATGAGATAGCTGTATACGGCATGCACCTCGTTAAGAATTTCAACACTGATGACAGATGGATTATTTTTTTTCTCAGAATCAAGGTGGTTTTGACAGTGTGGATTTTTCTGTAAATTTTGATGCTCTCATTTATATTTTTTCGAAAATTGTTAAAACAAGATTGTTGAGGGACCGCCAGACTTTCCCATGAGCTTGCTTTAAATGTTTAGGTAGCAGCTGTCTCTTGATCACTGACGAACTTTAAAATCCACAGAGTAAAATCTCAACAAACAATTGTGTAAAGACAGACTTTCTGAAAGAGTCTACAAAAAAACCCCCACTATTTTTAAAGCATCTTAGCACCACCAGTTAAACTGACACAGCAAACCCATTGTGTTTTGCAGCAGTTTTGTTTTGCTCTATACAGCTGTGTTTTCACAGATGCAAAACCATGTGTCTTCAGCAAAAGGTCTACTCTTCCCTTCAGATGTGAGCGAAGATCAAAGGTTCAAACACAGAAATACAAGCTCCTTTTCCCTTTGGAACGTGTTTTTATTTTTTGCAGTGGCTCTACACCAGAATTTCCATCTGTTGTCCTTATGCAGTGTACAGGTTAACCTTAACAGCCGGGTTTGCGATGCTGTTATCTCACCCAAAAGCACAGAGATGAATCACTCGCGTGTAGGCTCTGAACATCTCACCGAGCAGCACAAGCAGAGCTGCCTCAGACAGACATCATTTCTTGGAGGAGGAGGCTCAAGGAGACTTGTTCCTTCCTTTCCAACAGAAAATTAGGAATTTCCTGAATATTATATTACCATGCTCACATATAAAATTGTCTAGCCCTAATCTCTGTTGTAATAGTACAGTGTGATTCCTTTAAATGGCAGTGTCTCAGTTTGTAACAGAGGACACTTCGGCCTATGGCGTTTAGACAGTGCCACTTGACATTTTATCTCTGCTCCTCCATCAGGCTGGCCGGGAACAGCCTCAGAATTAATGTTTTCCTGGAATCACAGAATGGCTTGGTTCGGAAGGGACATAAGAGATCCTGGCTGGTTGGAAAGGGCCCTGTGTTGCTGCTGTTTCCGCGACTGGCAGGGAACAATTTATCTATATTTCACAAAACCGTGACATTTAACAAATTAATAAATTAACAAATAGGTAGATGAAGAGTAAAGCGCTGGTGGCAGCTGTGCCCCGAGAGCAGCACTGAGGTGCCGGCAGAAGCCGCGGGCTCCGAGCAGGCCCCGGGCCGGGCGCGGCCGCTCCGCCGGGCCGGTACTGCCATCTAGCGGCGCCCCCGCCCGCCGGGCCGGGCCCACACCGAGCCGCGGACACCCCCCTTCCCGGCCTGGAAAACAACCGCGAGCTGCGACAAGACAGCCCCGAAGCTGCAGGTGAGGTGCGGGACAGGGTCCGTGCCCCGTCCGGAGTGAGGCACGCCCCGGCGAGGAGCTGGAGCAGCCCGCGGCTGCCTCTCGGCCCCGCACAGCTGCGCAGGTGTTTATGGCGCCGCCGTGTCCCAATTCACACTGGTCCAGGTGTGGGGTGCACACGGAGCCAAAAGAGGAGTCGGCATCGCGGCTGCCGCCACCGAGGTCACTGGGGCGACCGATGGCAGCCGCGGCCTCTCCGTGCTCTCGGCAGCACTCGTACCGTCAGGAGAAGCCACAGCTGGCGTCGCCGAGGCGTGTGGCTTTATGCGCACCGTGCCTCCGCCACTTTGGCAGAGGCTGGCCTGAACCCTGGTGTAGAGTGCGGGCAGCCGGGCTGCTCGGCACTTCCAATAAGCTGGCCAAATCCTTGGCCCCATGTAAAGCAAAGGCAGTTCCATGATTTCACCCATTGCAGGGACTCCTCACCAGACCGAAATGTCAGGGGCGAGCTGGTGTTGGGCCCCACTCCTGAAAAGCAGGGCTGGTGGGGGGCACAGCCCAGCACCTCGCTGGGCACAAGGCAAAGGGCAACCCTGGCATCACACCAGCCCACGCCAGCTGCTCCTCGTGGAATTGCAGCCACATGGCTTGGGCAGCCTGCTGGCGTGGGATCATCATCATCAGAGCTGCACCCTAGTTCCGTTTGCAGCTTTGGCAGCTAGGATTGCTACCAGAGGATAGATAGATGCCCCTGCCCATGGTGATGGGAATCTTGTCCGAACTCCCCCTTGTGCAGTGGCAGCTCTGTGATAGCAGGATGCACACCAACCCCCTCCTTCCACAGCATGCCTTCCCTGGAGCAGCCCAGCAAGTGCAAATCTGCACATTTTATGGGCCTGCATTGAAGGCACATAAGGTTTTGGATTAGACTTGCTCAGTACTTTAATGAGTATTAAATTAGCTTTGGCAGCAGCAGAAACCCCCAAAAGCATGCTATGCAAATTATTCACTTTGAGAAAAACACACGGCAATGTTGTTATTTGGAGAAACCAGCACAATCATGGAAGAATAGCTCATCAGTAACTCTTCCTTTGAAAAACATCTCCAATGGGCACAGTAGGATTTAATTTCTGCTTTTTATTGGAGAAAAAAAAAATCAACAGTTAATAGACTTTAGCATTGGCAAAGATAATTGCCAAGTACAGCTTTTGTGAAGTTCAGCCCTTCTTGTTTTCTTCTGCCTAAGTCCCTCTAAATATGCAGGACAAAGACAATGCCATGGTTCCAGAGCAGAAAAGGAGCGGAAATGAGCATTTGCCAAGGAATCAGATGGACACCTGAATTTTTGTCACCAGATTTTCAAGTTTTTGTAAGTCCTTTAAAAAATACTTTTGTAAAACCCAGCATGTATTGCCATTTGCTAACCAAAATCAAATTTTACAAGTCTTTCAGAAAAGAGATTGCAAAAGACATGATCTTTTCTTACTCTGTGCACCTCCAGTTGTGGTTGGTTTTGCTCCTTACAGTAACAGCCAGTTTTGGGGGAGCAGTAATTCCACATTTCACAAGGGGTATGACTTCAGCATTGTGTTTCCCCATGACCGCTATGCAAACCAGAAGGGCACAGCCTATGAACTGCTGCTACAGAATCTCATCCCCATCTTACTGCTGCTGACAAACAACCTCCAGGAGTACTCTAAAGCCATTACTCACTAGGGCTGATTGATTTTTTAATTCTAATTAAGAAAGAATAAATTTAAAAACCCCAAACCCAGTGTCAAAGCTATTTTGCTATTCCAGTCAAAATATAGAAGAAATATAGGCATAGTCTGATCTATTGTTTTCATTTCCCTGGCTGCCTATTTTCAAAAAGGCAACTAATATAAAAAAGGAAATAGGAAAACAACAAAAAGGGGAAGAGAGAGCAAGAAAGGAAAACAAAAGGAAAGAAACCCATTAATTTTTCTTTAAACAACAGATATATCAAAAGGAAAAAAGCATCCTTTTCCAAAACCCTGGAAACTTTGCTTTACGTTTATCAGTCAGCTTGAATGTTAGCTAAACAAGAGCTTAGTAGAGATGTAGCACATCAGTCAGAGGATGAATTTGGTCTTCATGGAGACATGTAAAAAACCAACACTTTTATTATGATGAGGTGTTTCCATTGACTGAGAACCCATGTGGGAGGAAAGCCTATGCAGTTCAGCTAGGGAGAGGGAGAAGAGGAACATGAAATGCTTTCCAGGGAGCTCTGTGCTAAGCAGAGGCCATAAAATGTATACCAGCGGGACACCTACTGCTTTCAGTGATTGAAGGCTGCAGGCAGACGTCCTCTTCTGAACCTAACCTGGGATGGCATCAATCTGGGGTGCTTGGGATCAGGCAGGCCGGATGCGATTGCCTCCGGAGCCGCGCTGCTGGGAAGGGGCTGCCTCAGTGCCGCCGTGAGCCCCATTAGTGTGTATTGAACTTCTCCCATGCACACCTACGGGAGCCATCGCCTCTCCTGGAGCAGCACTGAGAGGGGAGCAGTGCCACTCTCAACCTGCATGGCTGACTCCAAAGTGCACAGATATGACCTAGCTACCAGCTGCTGTTCCAGGACATTGGTTCCAGTTAACAAGCTCGAGCTGAGCATTTTACTCCTAGGCCATGTTTTTGCACAGCCCAAGCACAGTTTTGCTTGCTTTCTCTGCAATAATTAAAATTGAGCTGTGAATTCCCTTCTCTCACACAGATTCATTTTCATTTCAGTACCAATTAGTAAAGGCTCAGCTTTAGGGAAACTGTTGCACAGCCTAGCACCAAATGAAATTCCTGTGTTTCTTCTAATTCAAACAGAAAGCCTTAGTGTCTCTTTGTTGTGAGAGCAACCTAGATCAGAGAAGTGACAACTCATCTTCACAAAGACAGTAATGTGAGAGCCCACTATCTGAACATGAGGTTGTAATTCAACATGATTAAACAGCCTTTTTGCTGTAGAAAGATGTAAACAATTGTTACAATCATGACACCCGTGTTTTTCTGCAATTGCAGACTTCTTGTGTGCTAATTTGTTAGTCCAACACTGTGGTGTTCCAATAGCAGGGGGTCTGCATCAGCAACGCTGGTCTTTTTGTTATCAAAACCCCTCAAACCTCCACATCTAGTGAGTTCTGCACCTTAGCACTGGAGAGGGGTATCATTGCCTACAGCTTGAATTAATTTTTTCTAAAGTTTTGGAATTTGCAAGCTAAGCAGACTGGAAAAATAGCCATTTTTCTCCATGAAGTCTGCAGAAAGTTTTGTTTCTCCATTAGCACAACAACATCATTCTCCACATTCGCCTTCCCTTATGGAAGTGGGCTATATACAGTAGGATCATATTATAGCCTAAGTTGCCATATAGTTCTCAGTTTCAGTTGCATGCTATTCTCCTGCAAGCAGGGAAAGGAAATGCCATGGCTACATGTCCACTTTGGGCTAAAGTTCTGAGAAGTTTACAATGGTAACAGGCAATTTCAGAGAGTGAGATTCTTCTGCAGCAGAAAGCATCCCATCACCTGCAATGGCCCTGCTGCACTTGGGCATCTTTAGTTGTAGAGATTCCCCCCATAAGAAAAATCCAGAAGTGTCATAGCTCCACCAACTATAACTCAGTTGTTAGACAGTAAATGGGACTCTGGCAGGCGGTGGCTCCTGTGATCTGCTCATAGTGGGGGCTCAGACATTGTGAGGAGAAGCTGCAGCAGAAAGGGGCCCTAAGGGCACTGCAATCCCCATTTCCTTCCACTCCCTGCAGTCTGGTTTTCTGTCCCCTGCTTTCAGGAGGACCAGGCTCCTGTCTCCTGCCCTGGCTCTGTGCTGAAGCAGCAGTATGGCAACATCCCACCCATGGACAGCGCTGGGTATGGACCATGTTCTGGGGACAAAAGTGGCAGGGGTGGTGGCTCAGTGACCCCAGGCCACTCTGAGGAGACAAAATGCCTGTGCAGAGGGCACCAACAGCATATCAGAACCCAGTATCTTGGTACCATATGCATATTGGTCAATGATATATTGCAGCACTACCTGCACATTGGCCCCTTAGCTTGGTGCTCTCCAGCTTGGAAGTCATGCTGACAAACCGTAGGGGATCCAGCATAATTTCAGGCTAAAATCTCCTCTTAGCAAGCTGCAAAAAAACCCACTAAAATATTTCTGCAAATGCTATGAGGTAAACTAACAGAAAGTTAAGAAACAGCCAATTTGACTTTTTTGTGTAATCCAAATTCAACCCTTGGGGCACACAGTTTATGAAACTCTCTTCAATAATATATTCCTTTAGAGATGTTCTACAGGACAGACCTTAATCATGACTGATAAGGAAGATTATTGTCTGTAGGAATGTGAGAGGTTTTTTATTCGTTCGTGTGTCCATTTTAAGGTTTTTTAAGGTCTTGCAGACCTTGCAGACACACTGCTCGCTGGCACTCAGTTACATATTCACTGCATCTGAGGGGGACGATCCACAGAAGCCCAAGCATGACCTTTGAGGACAGTTCATGAGACTCAACCAAAAGCGACTTTTTTACTGTAACCAATACTTGATTAACATTAATTACTTTGATAACTAATTGGAGCAAGGATGGAAGCTGGGTCTGCCCCCTACCAAGTGAATCCCTCTACCTATTCATCTAGAAAATCATGGTTTAACCCATTACTGGTTAAAGCAATGTTTTGAAAATACAGGCTTGAATAACCTCAAAAATAAAAATGAACTCATGCCATTGCTCCTTATCACTGAGCAACTTCTAAAGCAAGAGGACATTCCTGTCAACATTTTTGTTTCTGTCCTCTTCTGGAAGGGTCTTACCTAGTTAAGTCAAATTCCAAATTGCTTTTGGATGCAGGAGTTTAGATGAGTGACTCTAATATAAAGGGCTAAGAGCTCTGAATCTTGAGTAGAAGAAACAGCTTTCCTGAAAGCCACAGTAAGGATACGAAGTCCATGGAAAGGCTGTGATTTAAGGAATGGTATTCTGCAGTACTTCCCCTTGTCTAGGTTTAGGTGATTCCCTGGTCACTTAGAAGGTATTTCCACCTCTTCTCAAGTCTAGTGAAGTCAACTGCCATGATGGTCTGTGAGTCTCTTTAGAAGTTTCTACTTGGCACAGAATTAAAATTATTGGGATGTTCAAAAGTAAAAGAGTGCAGGTGAAGAGAGATCTATACTTCCTTAACTGTAAGCTGACAATGAAGCACCCATATTACCCATATTTATGGGACACTCATGACTCTAATCTCTGTATGCCTTAGCTGAGTATTTGTAAAACAGAAGTATTACCAGCCCTTTTTATCGCGAGGGTTTTCTGAAGATTAATTAATGTTTGTTAAGCATTCAGATATTTATAGCAATAAGTGCCATAGAAAACCTCATAAGGAAATTACCAATTCTGTCTTCACAGCAGGGTTTCAATAGTGTGCAGTAAATAAGGCCTAGGGCTACACATTGAAAAATTAGGAGAAAACAAAATATTGAATAACTGCTCATTAACTCAGCATCGTCCATCCTGTTCACTAGCTGAGGCAGGGGTCCTGTGGAAAAAGCTGTGTATGATCTTGATTTTAAAAGACTGTGCTATCATGCAAATATATAAGGGGGCTGAACTTAACTGCACCAGCTGTCTTAATTTTGACATTTCCTAACTCCTGAATATTTTACTCTCCAGCCTTAATGAAGCTGCTTTGAGCTGCTGCAAGACTTTGCCAGCTCCCCATACAAAAGAACACTTCTAAGAATGCTGTGTGTGGGGAGATACAGAGGCTGAAAGAATGCCAGAATCATAAAAGAAAACAATGTTAATAATATCAAAAGAGAACTTCAGCAAAATTTTGCTCCAGTCTTTTAAAAGGCAAGAAAATATCAATGAATCAGCTTAGATTTCACAACAATAGTATGCAGCCAATGGGAATTTCCAGAGGAAATGTGATCAGAGAGAGTATTTACACACTGAAACCAGATTTGGTCATCAGCATTCAACAACACAGCCTTCCATGCAGTTGCTTGCTCTATATCAAGATTTGGATGTGAACTGGAAGTTAAGTGCCTTCCCAAACATTAGGTGCTGGAAATCAAGATTACTTTAAATAAAACACTGAGAGCATTTAGAGCTTAAGGATTCCTTATCTGCAAGGGTCCATGGAAAAGGTGAGTGGAATATTAAGAATATGTTAAGAGCAGACCAGGAGCATTTCCCTGGCAGGAGTGCTTCTGGGCAGCAGGAGGAGGACTGCACAAAACAGGCTGGAGGGAAGTATCCCTCCACACAGTCATTCTTAGAAAGGGAAATTTGTGAGGACACACAGAAACAAAAATAGTTGTCTGTTGGTCAGAAATCACCAAGCTCTAGCTGTGACTGCAGTAGTACCTAATGTGACAGTGGATTTATATGTGGCATCACTATAGCTAAAACAAGACAAAACAAATTTTAATATAAATTGAATATGTAGCCCGAAAAAAAAGAAAGAGGAAATAAAATTGCCAAACTAATGTATATTCACCTATTGGCAAAGTCCAGTATGTTTTTTGCAGATATTTAATCCCACAATGAGTTTTTTGTTCAAAAAAGAAATGGGGTAGTTTAGGAAAAAAGACAAAACCAAACAACCCCAAACCCAAGACTTAACAAAATGTTACATGCTGATTTGCATAAAAATGATTAGGTGGGAACACAGCTTATCTTGTGAAAAGAAAAGAAACTCTAAAATTAGTGTGTATAGTAACAAATTCAAAGCTATTAAAAGAAAGGGCAATGGGAAAATGGCATTTTTCATTTTTTTGATGCTTTGCATCTGCATTCATTAACTAAGGTTTTGTATTTTTTGACTATTTTTTTCTTCCATCAAAAAAAAAGAAAGAAAAATGATGAGGAAACCAAAATATACTTGTCATGATGGTAAAATGTTAATTTTGCTAGAAACACTTGCTTATTCTTTCTATCTTGAACATATAAACCTGTGGGGAAAAATCTCAAGGATATTTTTAAACTGTGCACTATAAACATTTTAACATTTGCTTGTAGAGGAAATTTTTGCAGTGAAAAGTTTCTCTAGAGAGATTATTTACAATATTAATTTAAGGCCTTACTTTGTAATTCCTCCTCAAAGGAAAAAAATGAATCCCCTTGGCTTCAGAGCAAGCAAATTGATTGCTTATGATGAGATAACTGCAGTGAAGATTCAAATGATACACTTTTGCCAGGGATTGTGTTTCTTTGTACTACCTTTCCAGAATTATGCTAATTAAATGCTTACTAGAATGTCTTTCAATTAATTAACATATTCTCTCATATTCTTCATTTTACAGTGGCTTTTAAAAATAATTAGGTATTAAATTCAAGATCCCAGGCACCTGATTCAGCAGCAGGTTGCATTGTGCTGAGCCACACAATTTCTTGTCTACACTAACAGTCATATGAGGAGTGAGGGAACTGTGCTGTCCATAGCTTTTTGGGGTTTTTTTTTTTGGTCATATGTACTTTTTGTGGTGTGTCAGCCTTTAACTGGTCTTGGAAACCCAAGAGGGAAATCCCAGACAGCCTGAAGCCAAGGGGGATCTTGCATTGCCTTCAACCACCCTGTCATTCCATTTCCCTCAAAGCCTTTTCACTTCGGAGACTACGTTGCTTTTAGCAGCACCAGACACTGTTCCCAACCACCAGACCACCACAAAAGACGTTAAAGATTTCTTCAACCGGACTTCAGCCTTAACTGATGTGACTGTCCAGCTTTTCACAAGGTCAGCTTGGCAAAGCACGCGGAAGCGTCAAAGCAAGCTCAAAGCAAGGCCTTCCTGGCCCCAGCCGCTCCCAGCACACCATTGTCTTGGGCTGGTGGCAAAGCAGCCTCCATGGCAATAAAGCAGCGCTGGCAGCAGTGCAGCGTGCAGGGAGCAAGGCTGTGCAAGTAAAGCAGTGCTGGCAGCAGTGCAGCGTGCGGGGAGCAAGGCTGTGCAAGTAAAGCAGTGCTGGCAGCAGTGCAGGGAGCGAGGCTGCCCCAGCGTCGTGCTCAGCGCAGACACGCGTGGCCCCGTGCGCGCCAAGCGCGCAGCCCGCTCCGTGCTCCAACGTGGACAGACTGAGGAGCATCTGTGCTGGGGGGGGATGTGGAACAAATAAGTAATTGCTGTTTTTACTAAGTAAAGCAGAAAATTACAGCATATTAACAGCCAAGCGTGTTTGTTGCCCAGGAAGAACCATTTGTGTTCTAGTTTGAGCTTTTTTACTCATCTGAAGTCTGTGCCTCAAAGCGCATTAAAAACGTTTTCATTATTATTGTGAGTTTATGTTCTCATATGGATTTGAAGTGTATAAATATTATGGCGGATGGGGAGAGAAGAAAGTAAAATAAATAAATTCAAGAAAATTATGTGTACTTTTAGCAGTGGTGGATGCAGTTCTGAATTAGCACCTTAGAAAACATATAATTCTTTTTAGAGAGCATTTATTGCATTAAAAATGTGTCCTGGTTTATCAGAGAAGTATGTGGCTATGTGTATGTTCTCTTAGCCACATTCAGCTCTCTTCAAAAAGACATCCAGCAGAATAGCACTCTTTAGGGACAGTGTTTCAGGGTTGACAAGAACATTAAACCATATTATAATTATCTCTTCAATGAAAACACGGCTTTGTAGTGGCGGCAATGCACGGTCCTCAAGGCGAGTGTTATTAGGCTGTATGTGTTTTCTTGGAAGGAGATTCATGGAAAGAAAAAAGCTTTTAATTTACTGCAAGGAAAAAAATACAGAGTACATGTCATGCATAGCAAAAGGGATTTTACAAAGAAGGCACTAAGTTGAGTGCCTCACTTATCTTCAAGAATGCTTCTACATAATAAGTGTGGGGATCGGTTTAACACAAGCTACAATATAGATATAACACACACATACAATTCCCTGTGACCACTCATATAGATAACTGCAAAAAAATTGTCTGTAAAGTAAGGTAAATATAAAGCAATTGCCTCCTGTGACATAAATGGGTTCTGTCTCATTCTTTGAGAGGTCACCACTGAACAGAATACATTCTTATGGCAGTGCAGATAATAAAATCTGTTATTCTTAATGTGAATAGAAGGATTTTCTAACCCATCTTTCACATTCAAAATACTGTTTTCTCAATCTGAAATTATAACATAGGAGTTCTGAAACAGCAAGCAAAGTTACAAACTGCACCAAGAAGATTCTAATATGTTCATAAATGACAATATTTAATATACATATCTTACACATACTATCCCCACGTGCACATTTGGATTTATTTATTCACATTTAAAAAAAAAAGAATACTATGGATTTTTTAATACTTTTGTAAATGCCTGAAGTATTTTAAACCAAGAATTTTCTTCTTGTTTGTGAAAATGAGATTGCAACTATGTTTTCTTTAGCATGTTGGCAAGTGGATAGATTTAAATTCCTTAAAATTGAATTAACTAAAGAAAGAAACTACTAATGTTAACCAACAGTTACATATATTCTGAACACAGCAAACACCAACAATATTATGAAAATCTTGTGTTAATGGAGAATTAATTGGAAAGCTGTGGCATTTCAGTTGTGTGCAGGCAGGTCCAGGCACACGCAGGCATAAACACAAAAGACAACAGCCCCACTAAACAGCTACCAAAAATATACCCAATTGGCCTAATACTAGACACAACAGCTTGAGCATTTGTAGGAAAAAAAAGCCAGAAACTCACCAAATCTTGGTTTTAAAAGCATGCTAGGTATCCAGAGAGGGAGCATTCGGAACAGTCAATTACTTTCACATTTTGTCCCAGGACTTTAAAAGTTAAAGGCATAGTTCTGCCAATTGTGAGATGCCCCATCCAGCACAGACCACCCACAACTACTGATTTTCCATCTGGTGAACAAAACAGACATCTCCCTAATTATTTTTAAAAAGGTTTTTTTTTCTAACATACTTCCTTTATTTGTCTGTGACCTGGAACTTAATGGAAAACCTGGTAGATGCCAACCTCATTTCTTGTAATGAAGCATCTTATTTTCCCTACTTTAAGCATGCTTATTTAAAGGCTATTTAATAGAAAGTTATTACCTAAGCTGATCTTTGATAGGACCTAAATTACTAAATAGTTTGAAATTAGAACAACTTTATATCAAACCCTAAATGTTCTAGTTAAATATTAACCGCTAAAAGACCTTCCCTTAAAGCAGCATATTAAAACAGGAAGCAGTGAGGTTTACAGTCTCATATGCTGGGTTCCCATATTGCCAGTGTCAAAATTTATGCCTTTTTTCAGCAATATGGTTGCCATTGCCAGCACCACACTTATAAATGCCAACTGTAATTAAAATCTGGCACCTTATACAAGCATTAAACATGCTTACACATTTAAAAAAAATCTTTATTTTAAAATACTCATTGCAGCATATGCAGGCTTAAAAAAAAGTTCTTCTTCTGCCAGTTTTAGAAACATCTCAGGAAAAAAAAATTAAGGTCCGAGTTGTCCTGAAAATCAGTCCAGAGAAATCTAAATACTGTGCTAAATTTCACAGTGGATGTATTCGGGGGAGAGATGGTAAAATCTGGATTTTCACTTGAAAGGGGCTGCAAAGAAATAGCATATTTAAAAATCTGGAGCCTTGTCAAGACACACAGGGCAGGTAACACAGAGCCTTTATCTCAGCGCCCTTTACACTGGCGGTTACAGTTCAATAAAGATGTAAAGCCTCGTCGCTGTCACGGTGAATGCCCAAGCAGGGCTGGGGATCCCACAGCCCACTAAGGGAGACTGTAAAGAACAGAGGCTGGGATGAACCCGTAGCCTGTTCATCTTAATAGTTTTGGGGATGTAAACATGATCATCTGGGCTTTTCATCCCTTAAACACCCATCATTGCTGCATTGCTGCGCCTCCACTAGCGAGCGCTAGGCTGGGTGGCCAGTTAAGAACAATTCTCTCCCAGGCTTGTCAGCAACAGAAGTGATCAGCCTTGGGGAAAATGGGGAGCTGGGGGAAACAGGCCATTCTACCCAGCAAAGAGTCCAGCATACATTCCTTTTCTACTTACTAGTGTGCTACTTCTAAGTTACACAGCTGTCTTATGGACCTGCTGGAGATGAGGAATCCATGTTCATGAGAGCTCAAAACATCAAGAAGCTATCCAGGGACACCGCAGCAGATGCACAAATGGGGTGCTGCAGCACCCTGCGATTGCTTCTTGGTCTGGCAGCACTGCACCAAGCACTGGTCTGTACTGTGATGCTCCAGTCATTCACCTTGGCTAAGAGGTGAGGAAGAGTCATCCAGCCACACTGTCAAGTAAGTTGCTAGAGAAGGACCATCTCTCAGAAACTCAGCACCATCTGGGGACTCTGTTTGTGGGGAATTGCCAACGGAAAGCAGTGTATTTTCAAAGCAATGTGATGACGGGTTACAAACTGGCATTTACAGAACAGCTTCCAACCTGACCAGTAGATGGAGAGGAACCATGGTGGCTGTGTCCCCGAGCTTGGGACACCATGGACCAAAGGCAGAAGGACTCAGCGGTGTCTCTGCCACAAAGGCACGATGACCGAGACGCTCCATCGTGTCCTCTGTACCTCATTGTGCTGGTGCCTGAAGCAAGGTTTTTTCTCGTGATCCTACCAGCAGAAGAGGTAATTAAATTTCATTGTGGGGTGTCCTGTGTACCAAATGTTTATGGACAGGACTGAAAAATTGTATCCTCACATTTTCTTGACATCGCTTTCTTGGCTGAATTTCTGAATCCTTATGTCAAGTTTGCACTGATGGTTAGGTTCACTTGCAGGTACTTCGGTTATTGATGACTTTCAGCAGGATTAAATCTTTCAAGACACTTTTCTTAAAAATAAACTACACTACCAAATGGGAAACCTTGAGTTAGATAATTAATTTGAAGCATGTTTTGCCATGTAAAGGTTTTAGTTATTTTCTTGGAGAAAGGTTAATTCTCAGTTTGTAACCACTAAAGTATGTTGCTTTGTAACTAAATATAGCTTTTACACTAAATTTGGCACTTCTTATTGCTAGCCAGAAGGACAGAGTAGCTTCGCTGATATATATTTAAACTTTTCTATACCTCATTATACATTTTTTCAGATTAATTTTACTGTTTTTATTAGAAAATCATGTATGGCACAATTCTTATTTACTAGTTGATCTCTTTGTGTTTACTTAGGATTTATGTTTCTTTGGATGAAAACCGGAACACAATTTAAAACGTAATGAGATGGTTTATTGCTTGCATAGCACTATCTGAGAGAGTCTGGACTTGTAAAAAAAATTCTGATTAGATTTAAAAAATTATCTATTAAAATAACTCTGTATTAGCTAAAATTAGCACCAATCTAGTATTCGGTCTTAATATCCTCCAATATTGTAGTATTAGCAAATCTAATCCTCTCATAATTAGCTTTTATTCACAGATTGGTAGAGAAGAACAAGCTTTTCTGCTTCTTTCAACTCCCAATTGGTCAAGTTTGAATAAATTAGTCATTTAACTGAGCTAATTGAATATATTGAAGAAAATATTCTCTTGGTACTTGCAGAGGAGGCTATTGATCTCAAAAGCCAACACAATACTTCAAACACTTTAGGCTTCCAGAGTTTAGATTTTGACTTTCATCAGCTGAATGGTTTGATCCACAACCTGGAAGCACTGTTTCTGTTTTGGCTGGGGGTGGGGGATTATTATTCAAACAGATTACAGTAAATTTAGGATTTGCTGTAATTTTATTAGGAAATTAGGCATATTTTTAAGAATAAATATACCCAGCATAAATTTTTGAAAACTGTTTTTCTTATTTATTTCTTGATCACAAAGTTGTTGCCATCTCATTGATTTCAGCTCTCTGCTTATCATTTAGTTCCAGAATTTTTTCCTTCAACAGAGGAATATACCAGCATTACCATTACTGGTGGCAGAAAGCAGCAAGACCTACATCTCATATATTTATATAAAGATGTCAGAACATAATTTTTATCAGTTGTAAACAGGCTGCAAGTGGTCTGAAAAAGAATCTGGCAGTGTCTAAAGTGCTAAAAATTTTCATGGTCTTTCTTTCCTAAACTAATTCCTTTCATGGTTGTGGAGTGAAGACATCCTCTGCAGGTCCCACTCTCCACACTGCAGACCTTGTCAGGCATTGCAACAGATCCATCTGGCAAAGGATCAGAATTCCTGTCTCTGAAGCCAAGGCCTCCCAACATATTTGCAGTCTGAAATACCAGAAAGGCCCAAACTATTGCTGGTTTGCCCCAGCAAGTTGTTGCTTAGGTTCAAAACCATTTAATTTTGCCATTACCATTGCATAATCAATGTCATTTTATACAGTCATAGATTACAATACCAAACCCAAACTATCATGGCTATTTTTGTTTCTTAGATTCTGCCATTTGTTGGTTGCATTTTCAGGTTAATATACCATTTTCCAGGCAAAAGCAGTCAAAGAAGCTGGTAAAAAATACCCAAAGCAAAAATGTCCAAAGAAATGCAGCCATTTGAGAGCACATTTATTTTCTGGTTTATGTTGTTCAGGAACACCAGTGCTGAGTTTCTGTGGGAAGACAAGCTGCCAATGGCATGTGTCTTAGATGATGATACTGACATTAAAGAAAAGGTTGAGTTAACTGTGCTGTGTATCATTTCAGATATACTCAAAGGAAATCCATTGTGACTGTATAAAGACCACAGTGCACTTCAATTTTGTCTTAGAAATTACAAATCTGGAAATTCTAAGTCAACTTTCATATCCTGAATGTGTCCTTGTGCAAGCACTGTGTCACTGTATTTCCTTTTCTTTTTTTCCTTTTTTAATTTGTTGTGTATAAGACATGGTTCTATTCATTCCAAATTACTGAATCTAGGCAAGATTTCCCCTATTTTAAGGTTCTCTATTGGAATGAAAAGAAATGTTAGGAAATGCCACACCACTCTTTGGTAAGTTGTTTTCATTTCTTTCCTACATTCACCTGGCCAGATGAATGTGAAATGGGGCTTGAGAGCCCTCAAAAGGCAAGGAAGCACTGCTCAGGTTCTGTTTGAGAGAGAAGGTAAAGTATGTAGGTAGAAGGGAGCCCCCTTTGATTTTTCGCCTTAGAAAGTTTATAGCATCAAAAGTTCTGATGCCAGGCTTCCCTACCTTCAGCTAGACGTGATCCAATGCAACCAACCTTCTCGAGAGTCAAGAGTTTATGTGGATCCAGCATTGCAGACAAAAAAGAAACTTTGCCTCCTAAAATGAGACTCTTACTCCTTAGGTAGAGAAAGGGAGACAAAATTCAACCTGTACCCTCTCGTAGGGCACCACAGCCTTTAGCCTAAGATGGGCACTGTTCAGCATGCTGAGCTTCATGTGCTGTGGAAGCAACTGGTGTAAGCAAACAGCACACATATCAAACCATCCACACTGAAACACACAGATGTGCTTAAAGCATGATAAAAGTAAAGAAACACGTGGCAAGAGAGGGACTCTCAAGCTGAAAGAGTGTTATGGGTGAGGAAACACAACCAATAAGAGAAAAAAAAGGGGAGGGGGAAAGAATTCCAGAGGAACAGAGTTCAACCCACTGAGAGAGATGGAGATTTTTGGCATCAGTCTGCCTTTTGTAGAGCAGTTACTGGCTCCACCAAAATTTGGCTGATAGGCTTCCTTACAGCATGTAAGTATCTTGTACCCTGCAGAGATGACAGGTGAGTAAAACTGTGTGCAAGAGGGTAAGAGAAGAAAAACGTAGAAAGATAGGGGCTTTTCTTACCCAACACCATTAACTTTCAGAGAACTTCATTCAAAAAATAACTAGAGAAGACTCCTGCAAAGACAAAACTGCAATCCAAGGGAAAGATCATTTTAGAAGGAAACTGCAGAATTATGCCTTCTGTTTGATGTGATACCTGAACCAGCCAGGCTAAACTAGATACAGTGCTCTTCATCTTGAGATAACCTCTCTTGCAGCAGGCCACCACAAGAGGTTATCCTGTAGCTCTAGAAACACCAGCGTCACAATATGTAAGAAAA
Source organism: Camarhynchus parvulus (assembly GCF_901933205.1). Taxonomy (NCBI): domain Eukaryota; kingdom Metazoa; phylum Chordata; class Aves; order Passeriformes; family Thraupidae; genus Camarhynchus; species Camarhynchus parvulus. Next base: position 39,582,499 of record NC_044571.1, read on the forward strand.
CAAAGCCTCTAATTAAAAATGTCATTGCACGTTTTCATTATTTATGGGTACTGTGAAACATGTATCTCAAGGAGTAAGTTAAAGTAGGGCACAGAAGGAACATGTGCCTTTGGAAAATCATGTACTACCTCTTCTGCACTGCTTCTGTGAGGAACTACTGAAAAGCTCAACCCCATGGGTCTCGGGCAGAGGCGGCACATCAGGAGAAAATACCATCCCACACCAAGTTGTTTAACACAATGTCACGTCTCTTTTCCTGTGAATTAAGCTAGAAAAAGATTTACTCCATGGTTTGGAATCTGGCTGGAGGAGAGAGGGACTCCAGAGCAGCAGTCCCTGCTCAGAGCACCATTTCATTGGATTGCATCAGGTAAGTAGCAACTACAATTTTTTTATTTTTCAACAGATGTTTGCTGGTTACAGTGAAACTACCAGAAAAGTCAAAAACCCGCATGTTCTTACAAATTACCTTCTCAAACTCATCATTATTACTTATCTCTTCTAGGTTGAGAGAGGGCTATGTGGAAAAAATCTCGGCTCTCCGTTGCCACTGAAGCAGTGCCAATAACAGACTGCAAAGGGGGTGCCCAACTGCAAACTTTTACAAGCCCTAAAAACTTACACATGAAATTTGAAAAACTGAAGATGAATTACATGTTTTGTTTTGCACGATGCCTGTTTGAATTATATCTACTTCTAATACTACTCTTTTCATAAAGTTACTGTTGTTCTCACCACACAGCACACCAAGAATCATTAAAATCTGAGGAAGTCCTGTTTGTTGTTTGACATGGTTTATCTAAGATAAATAATATCTATTTATCTAAGCCCACGTGTTCCCCAGGAGAAATGGCAACACATTAGTTCCCTCCTGCCCAAGCAAAATACAAACACTTTGTATTACATTACATTATATCATAAACTTTGGTAACCAGTATTTCCCTTCACAAAAAACCACACATGTTGCCCTCTGCCTTTAGCAGGCACACATGGGTTCCAACTGCCTGCCATTAAGTTTCAGCTTTTAAAACCTGCAAACAAACATACGGTAGAAGTTAAAATTATGCACTGCTGCTAAATTTGCTGTGTGTACTGCAGGAGGATAGTCTGAAAAAACCATGTTAACAGTTCAACATTTAAACAAAAATGAACAAACTAATTAAAAAATTAGAAAGGGATGATTTTGAGTTTGTATTTTCAATCTGCTACATCTCATTTCTCCTCATTTAACTATCTGTCCATACTAAGAACACAATCAGCCAAACCTTTGAGTGAACAGGATCAGTGAGATACATTTTGGGACACAAAGTAATGGGAGCCTTTTATTTCTGTTTCAAGCAGTAAAGCTGCTGCAGGGTGAGGCGGGAGCAGGCAGCAAAGCCAGGGGGTGTGAAGGGGACTGGCCATTAACTTATCAGTTCCAGGCCTTAGCTTTCTAATTGACAACCTCAGGGCTACTTTCATCACTTGTCGACTTCAAACCCACACTCAATTTTTCCTTTAGATAATGATGCAACTATAACATAACGGTGTTTCTGACATATTGCAGCATGTAGCAGTAGGAAGATTTCCTCAGTAGCTTAGTTTAACAAGAAAGTAAAAAAAATCCAACTGTTAAATGGTTTTCACATCTATCAACTTCCAAAAAAAAACAGTCGGTAAGAAAACAGATTTTATACTTCCAGTATATCGAAGTCACTGTTTGGTGCTGACCCAGCCCAAAGCACCTTCAGTGCTTTAGTATCACTAGAGATTTCACAAAACAAGTCAATGGTTAAGGCAATAAGCCCATAAAACATGCATTCATATATGAAGCCTCAATAAAGGAACCCACAGAACTCAGAAATCTACTACAAGTTAGAGAACGTGAACAATAAATTCCCCAAAAATGTCATTAGAAATATATTACTGATATGACATCTAGAAACCTTATGTCCTTCACAAAGGAAATAGAGAAATAACAGGATTGCTGTCATGGACACATCCCTACAGAGAGCCAGAGAAACCTGACTCACATCCCCCACAGAAATCTGAGCAGTGGCTGAAGGCAGCTGAGCCATTTACACAGAGTAAGGTCCTCAGGTAAGTATAGTCATCACATTTGGACCACAAATTTAAAAAATACTAAATTTTGTCAAGTAACAGCATGTCCACAGGCAGCAAAGCACCTGGCTGTAACATAAACAGTCACATAACTGCCTTTTAATAGTGGTTACAAAGGTCTGAGTCCTGCAGCTGGCTCTGCAAAGGCCTGGGGTCACAGTGAGCTCAGTGCAGTGTCTGGGGCCCTGAGCACGGCAATCCAACAAAAGCAGTGACAGAACATGGAATAATACTGATGTGCTTCCAAAGTGCAGCCATTCCACTGGCTCCTACGTGATCCACGGGAGGAGGGACGACAGGCTGCATACCACGCTGCACAGCCAGGTGCTGCTGGAATAGGTGTGCACAAGCAGGCAGTTGTGGATCTAATCCAGATTAACAAAGCAAAGACGCTGCAGGCAGACTTGATGTGCAGTCAGCTCTTGTCTCCGCTGGCATTTGGGCTCTGATGGTGCAAATGGGTGCCCAGGTAACTTCAGTCACAGGACATTAATGTGGCCATGAATAGTTGGCTTATTCTGGCCTGACTGGAAGAGTTCAGCCCCAGCCATTTCAGATTAGAGACAGGGATGGCTCATTCCAGGCAGCAATTGCTACATTTTGGTCATGAACTTTAAAACAACAGCTCCAGCTCTTATTTGAGGATTAACAGGGGAGCAGGTAAGGAAAGCAGTACATGCGCTGGGAAAAAACACTGGGCTCAGTGTTTCTTTGGGCTGCCTTTCAGGCTTTCTAAATCCATAAAGCATATTGTGAATTTTGCAGATTACATTGCCTGTTCAAAGTTGTAACAACAGCATATCACCATATCACCCCCGTTCAAGTGTTGTACATGCTGCTACTCCTTCTCAAGCAATAAGGAGGCAGGAGCTCTCCCTACAAAATGCCTGGCCCATATCATGGGCAAAGGTCACCAGTTGCAAAATAGTATTAAAAAGCCAGGACAGACTTATTTTATAGCCAAATTAACAGCTCAGCAAAACAGTGGGCTGTAACAGGGAAGACAGTAAGTCCAACAGCTGGGCAGTTCAACTGCTAAGGTTTTACTGGGATCACTGCCTGGGATGTTTTGGGGTTGTTTTGGGAAAAGAGTTATCAACACAAGAAGTGTGAAAACGCAAGTTATTACATGAAATATTAAAGGCAGGTATTTTTCCATTTTTTTAAACCAAACCCCACCACCTTTGCAATTTTGCCACTCTAAGGCTGCAAGCAGCAGTACAAACCGGTTCCCTTTCAGGGTTTGGAGCATGGGTTTTACAAGCCTGTTTTGCCTTCCTGCAGGCACTTTGAGCTTATAAATGGCACCTTTCAGTGTCCTGAATTATGAAGGGCAGCTAGTCCTGAATTCTCCTGTCGTCTAATGATCTCACATAAAATGAGGTCCACAAAACTTTTACTACCGCTGCAGTTCAAATTCACAGGTGAAGAACCACCAGGGAAAGGATGTGGACATCTTTTGCTTTCCTAATTTTCCAGGTGCAAGAAAGTTTCCCACTTGGACTTGAACAATTAGTTACTCTCAAAGCGAAGCCTGATCTAAATAAAAAGACTTCAGTATGTTCCCCTGATAAGCACTGGGAAAATCCAAGGGGAAACCACTTGAGAACAACACACAATAACATCACATCTAGGTAAAAAAAAATAGGTTAAAAACACCCTAAGTATTTATTAGTATTTTTTTTTTGCACCTAATATTTTTCACTTATCACAACTAAGTATATCTGACACTCAAGGATTATAGATAATATTTAATTAAAATATTGATTGGTTCTGCTCTTATTCTGGTAATAATATCCAGTGTTTGGAAAACTGCACCTTAGCAGTGTGTACAAAAAGTCAAAAGAAAGCCTTTCCAAAAAAAGGAAAGGATTTTGTTTGTTACAAATTACTTCTGCATTTATATAAAGATTTAACGATTCATGGCATGCCAAATACAGTGCTAATGAGCTTTGAGTTGTGTTTTTCATTTTTGTTAGAATTTTTTTCCTGCTAAAAACAATTACTAGAGGCCATTCAAATGCCACTGCATAAACCAGGAAACCTAGTAAAACTGCAGGTAAAATTGGTATTTTGTTTCAAGTGTGGCTCAAGAGTCCAATTCACTTGTTGGTGAGCTGCATATTTCAAATAGCACCTACAGCTCCTTCAAAAATGGAAGCCAGGTATGATGCTTTTAAAAAAACCCATTTATAACATTCATTAATGAAAAACAAAAATTAAAGAGTGTAAGCTTACCATTTAATTCCTGCCTTGCGAGGATGAACATCTCAGCCTTCCTGCTTTCTTCTCCACTTACCAATGAAAGGTAGATAAACGAGCAGAAATATAAGCTTTTAATTCTCAGCACCTCTTAGAGGACCCTCGTGCCCATAGGAGCTTAAAAGCCTTCCTGGGGAGCATTATTAATCTTGCTGCTAACAGCACAGAATTTTTAAAGCCTATTAAAACACCGTCTAGTCATAGACATGCAAGTCTTGCTTTTCAGTGACCTGGTTTCAAGAAACAAACAAAAAGTCTGGAAATTATGCCAAATTAACTTTCATCATTCAGTTACACGGATCATTGCCCACCTCCACTACTAACTAGATACCAAACATTGTCCTTCTACAACAAACTTGCCATCTACCACATAGAAGAGTTTGAGCTGGAAGGGACCTTTAAAAGTCAGCTAGTCCAACCCCCTGCCATGGCTAGGGGCATCTACTACTTGATCAACTACTCCACATGTTGATGCTTCAGTCTAATGGAAACCCTGCTTTGACCTTGCTTCATCCTTGACCTTGCTCTTCCACCTCTGCCTTTGGGCCTAGGAATATTTTCAGAAATCTGAAAATAATTCCAACTGCCTTCTTCCCAGGGTAGCACTCCTGCCTGGCTGCAGCCAAGCTGCTGCCCATTTACACCACTGCAAGTCAAGCCACTATTAATCCCTTGGACTTCAGTCTTCCAAGTAACATGTGCATTACTCCAAAGGCTTTCAGATGACTTTTTAACTGCAAACATCCAGGATGTTGGGGGTTTTAACAAATCATCATAGCTATTGCACGGCAGCTGATAAGGCTGAAGTTAATTAATGTTGCCAGGAAATAGAAATATAGCTGTGATGAACTAGCCTTGTTATGCCCATATTCAATATTTCCTCTCCTTGCCTTGAAGAGCATTTCACCAACTTAACAAAAACCACAGAAACAAACACAACCCCCCGACCCAATAGGCTGGGCAGATGAAAGATATTCACACTAACTAACCCCACTCTCCGGTTCACAAAAATCCCACTGACAATATCAAGAGTGGGGAATCAAACCCCTTTATTACCAAGTCCACAGCAGATAAAACAGCAATTGTGCTTATACAGTAGTGGAAGTGTAGCTACAACATAGCGTGACAGCTTGTTAGTGTTGAAAATATATAAGCTCTTTGTAATTGTGCCTTTGGAATGCCATCTGTCTCGAATTAACGTCCACCTGGGATCATGTTTCGATGACCAATATGGACAGATTACTGGAACTTTAAAACCTCGCTTTCTTTGTAATTGACATTTAAACTGTTTGAAGTTTCTCATTAAGTCCTTTTTTACAAATTAGGTGCAGATGTATAAAGCTAAATGTACAGTACTAAGGGAAATTAGGTCACCTGAATGCTCAATAATAAAATGTATCAACTGCTTAAGTGCAATGAGTACCTTAAAATTTAGAGATCAACTTTATACCCCAAATTCTTCAAAGTTTCATCGTTCCCCTTTCATTGCTGCAGAGCCTCTGATGCCAACGATTTTTTAATTAAAAAGGCAGAGAAGAAGGCAGGTTTGGCCATGCAGACAATGACAACTGGACAGCCATGTCCCACAAAGAGCCAGAGAAGACAGGGCAAGCAGCCACAGAGATGCCCATTTCACAGGGACAGGCAAATCCTATTTACACCAGTGATGCCGGGAGATTTAAACGGCGCAGGGAGACCTGAGAAGTAAATATAGGTCTGACCAGAAAATAAGGGAAAATATATGAAGGAGACTTGTTCAACATCCCAGGGCTAAGTAACCACAAGCTGACCTCCAGACCCACTTGCAGTCGAAGTTCTGCAGACCTGCTGTGCTCCTCAGCCTTGCGGGGTGGAAGAGGGAAGTGCATAAAAGGGCAGTGTCTGGAGAAACACCTCCATGCACAGCCCAGCTGACAAAAAAAGGGCAAATTGAGTGTTTCCCCTTTCCAGACAAGGAGGTTCAGAACTCGGGGAGGTGTGAGAAAGGGGTCCAGGAAAAACCACCACCAGAAACTCACATGATGTGCAGAGGACAGGAGGAGATACACAGGGGTTCATCAGCAGAAATTCTACAAAGCTCTTAGCATCAAGGGGCTTTTACCTGCCAGAACGGTTCTTAAGACAAGAGACCTCAAGTACAGGCCAATCTCCCCAACAGGTATGAAAACTCCAGGGATCCCACTCCCCCAGCCTTTATGAGTAGCCAAGAAGTACTGCCCAAGTGCATGAAAGCTCAATGATGGAAGGCACTGAGCACCCACCAAGGGAACACACCCCCTCCTTTCCCATGCAGGGCCCCTGAGCAGGAGGGGCACTGGACCGCCATCCCGCAGCTGGCAGTGTTTAAACTCAGTGCAGTCACACACACAGGTTTGGTGGCAGGTCCATGAACCTTCTCTCCTGGAGAAAGGTCTCCCACTCCAACTTAAGACACCGTCTATATAAAATCCACAAATTCAAATCCTTTTGGCACCACAGCTAGCATGATGGTTCTGGAAACAACACCAGGGTGCATACCCTGGCTCTCTGCTTGGAAGCATGGAGCTGTGATGGAAGAAGCAGTCTTCTCTGAAAGCTGCTAAACCAGACCAATACTGTCAACCAGATCTTCTGTCTGCTTAGACTTCATCTGTGTGTTTAGACTACTCTAAAGCAGTGTCTTCAGTACCACTCCTTACTACTATGCTTTTAAAAAGCTTTTCCGCTCACATCACCTTGTAACTCTATTCTGGTAAGCTACTAAAACTCTTGGCAAAGGAAGTGTAAACTTTTAACTAGGTACATTTCTGCTGCTTCTGATAAACACCCAAGCGACTCTGCTGTGACATTGTCTGTGCTTCTGGTTGTGAGATGAACAGCAGGCCCCTACTGCTACCAGAACAGGAGATTCTGGCTTCCTTATCCAATGGCTCTTTTTCCAGTGCTCATAGACATCTTCAGTTCAAGAAGGAATTCAGAAAAAACCTGCTTATTTTAAAAAGAAATAAAAATTGAATCATATGTAAGCAAACCTCAACACCTGGGAGAGAATAAAACCTGACCGATATAACACTGCAAGATAACAATATTTTCCAGGACAGGACAGCCCAATTCATTTGCAAAAGGAATGAGACAGAGGAGTAACTCACTTGCCATGCATATCAAACAAGAAAGGCGTCTAAGGAAGGTGTATTTGTACCCGGTTTTGTTTGCTCAAATACTGGCTTTCATTTGGGTGATGAGTTTGGAAGGGCAGGTAGAGGAGCACACAGGACTGTCCAGAACAGAGCGGGCTTTAGCAGACCAGTTGAGGTGCCAGTGGTGATTAGCTGGACACGCTCAGCTTTGCACCCTGCTTCTCATAAGCATTAATTATCCATTATCATACCTCTGCTGCTGCCAGGATGAAAACTGGCTCAGGCAGTAGTTTCACAGTCCTTCATGCCAACTGTGGAGTTGCCAGAGTGCACAACAGGGACCTTATATAGGCCCCATGTCTTCCTGCCAAGGGCAAAGGAGAGCAGAGCAGAAAGCTGGAGCAGAGTGAACAGGTAATACCTCCTATGCTCTAAGACCTCTCAATGTAACTTTAACCAGACAAAAATGTTTGAGTGAATTTGAAACACCAGAGCTAAGGCTCAGTTTTGTAACATGCTTCACCTGGCCTAGCAGTGATGGCTGATGGAATGCTCCATCCTACACACACTCCCTGTGATGGAATGCCCTCACACACAGCCCAGCAGTGCAAGGTAGACTGAGGCTCCATCAGGTCCACCCCCAGAGACAGGATTGCAGTGCCAGGGACCTGATTAGGGGTGCTCAGGGTGTCCCCAATGGGTGCCCTCCTCAATGTGAGCTGCTATCAGGTTCTCACCCCACTAGCAACACAACAATATTCATTTGGGTGAACCAAAGTGACCTTGTAGAAAAGCAGACTCTGCACATGCAGCTCAACAATTCTGGCAGATAAAGTGTTTTTATCACTAGAAAGTCACACTTTCAAATAATTTTCACCCCGAGGCCATAATCTCGAAAGACACACTTAAAAATGTGTAGAACATAAAATGAGTGATTTTTTTTGATTGAGGTTAAGGAAAGAAATCCCTCACAGACATAACACTTTATTGATATTCTTGGTCACAGCTCTGCACACGCTGAACAGGATCAGCTACTGGTAAGGACCACAATTTATGTCTTTCCATTTAAACCGTGCAACAAAGAATAAAACTATTTCACAACTATCAAAAGGGAACCCTTTAATTTGCTAGAACAATTTCAGCTCCCATTGCATTAGCACCCTCCAGTGTCCAATACATGAAAAACAACATCTCCACTAATTTACCAAGCTGACACAGACTTGGAGCCTGAAACACAAGACACAGGAGTGGTGGACTCCTGGGAGGGAAGATGATGAAAATTGATGATGAGAAAAGAAACTCCCAATGCTAGAAATTTTAAATGACATAGGCACAGTCTCTGAAGAAGATCTGACACGGGGTTAGTACTCGTCAGGCTCCTTTGTTCCTAGCAGGCATGCCAGGGTCTGCCCCTTTGGCACAACAGGCTCTACGTGCCCACACTGTATATTCCACACTCTGCAGCGTTCCACTGAGATGTGGATGCTGCCTTTGACTGATTTAGTGCAGGCATGTGGGTATGGATCTGCCTGGAGTATGCCATGTAAATGAATATATGTAGTAAAAAAACCCTCTTGTACGTGGGTGACCTGGCTTGCTGAGGGCAAACAGGTGACCGTGCTTACATGTGCAATGCTCCTCTCTTACAACATAATCACCAAGCAAAGAGAGAACAACAGCAAAAACCAGCTGCACTTGCTAGTAAAAACAGCTGGATTAAGGGGTTTTTTAACTTTTTCCAATACAAAAATCCTTCACAGACAGGGAGAGCCCAGTAGGCTCTGGAACATGATAAATAAGAAAAACCAGCTCTGGGTACCTGCCTGATAATAACACAAATACTTGGTCCACATTTTCCGGGCAGCACTGCTTCCCCCCAGCCTCAGAGGGGCAGCAGCACGCACATGAAGGAGGAGGGCAGCAGCTGGAAAGGCAGCCACACCACATCCGAGGTACCTGCTGTAATTAGGGTCCCAGTCCAACAGCATGGCAGAGAGCTCTATGGGACACAAGAGCTAATTAAATCCAATCAGCATGTTCATTGATTGCTGACATTTGAAGTCATCCCTGTATTTTCTCTCCCAAGTGCACACAGTGAGCAAGGACTCCTCATGCCTCATCCTGCTGTGGTCTCCAACTGCTTGAATGACCAAAATTCTGTGGTCTCTACCTGCCCAGTGGCCTCTTGGGCTCCATAGCAGCACTGATGACAAGGAGCAGTCAAATTCCACTATGGGGACGCCATCACATCTTCTGGGACTCATGCAAGGGTGTTGTGATGCCTGGCAGCCATGTCCCAACCCAGGGCAGCACCAAAGGAAGGCCCTTCTGAGCCCCAGCTGGAAGAGAGCAGCCTCACCATGGGCATGCAGGCAGCCTCCTCTCCCAGCCCTGAACAGGGGCTGCACACACATAAACGTCATCACCCCTGCCCTCACACTGTGTAGATTCCTCTTCCCCCACTGTATGAATATTCAAAATTCTTCATGACCAGAAATAGCAAGGCATAGCATTTATGATTCTGCACCAATATGGGGCAAAGGGGTTGAAAACAAGGGGAGAAAAAAGGCATGTATGTGCATGCATCCTCCCCAGAAACTGGCTGTAAAAGTGTGCTGAAGGAGGCAGGCTGGAAAAATGACCCTGGGTGCTAGGCAGGACATTACTGTGGGCAGGAATGACTGACATGGACTTACTGGGCTCTTCAGAGTGCCTCTAGCACAGCACAAAGCACTCCAGCTGTCCCTGAGGCTCCCCAAGAACACCAACATCAATATTGCATGTTCACAGTAACATCTACGTTACAGTTTTACAGACCGCATAGGCTTTTGTCACTCAGCTATAAAATATTTACAGAACCACGGTCTCAGCAGAGAATGTGAGAATTTAAAGCTTTAAAAATTGATATTAAAATGAATTAACACTTGATTGCCTTCCTAATATCAATACTAGAGAAAAAAAAAATGTTCTCTTTCTAGCAGTGCTGTTGAAAACCTTCCTTAAATGAGCACAGACCCATCAATCCCTCCCTCTGGCAGCAGCCACTCCTCGCCCCCCAGGAACAGGCAGGCACACACCTGCAGGCAGAAAGCTGGACAAGAAACCTGCACACATCTCCAGGAGGAAGGTGCAGTGGAGCTTTTGTCCTCTGTGCCACTTGTCACTCGGAGCCTGATCCTGCAACACTGACCTGTATGGCGATCCTCTATTTAAAGCAGAGCTTTTCCTATCATCCTGCCGAAATCCGTGCTATTCCTGACAGCTATTCACCCACCTGTGGGAAAGACCGGGTGATTTCGGGCCCTTGACAAGCGCACATGCGTCGCCTACACGACCTTGCCTCATCCAGGCGCTGCAGGAGCAGTGTCCCCCCACAGCACTATTCCCCCACAGGAGCACGGGGACGCCGCACCCTCGGGCTCACAGGGGGCTCCCAGGAAATCCCAAGGATAAGGGATGCTGGGGGGGCCTTTGCTTCTGCCCACATCACCACCTATGCCGAGCCATCGATGGAGCAGGCGGCACAGGATGCTGTTTAAACAACGGGAAGGCCCCCGGTGCGGACCCGGCCCGCCTGGCCCCGCTCCCCCAGCTGGAAATGGGGCACGGGGCCCTGAGGAGCCCCCTCGCTCCAAGGCCGGGCGCACGAATGGCAAAGACCCAAGGTCACCCTCCGGGCAGGAGCTGCACCAAAGCGGACAACGGGGCAAGGGCAACGTGCCGGTAACGGGAGCAATCACGGAATAGTTCGGGTCGGAAGGGACCTATAGGACCACCTCATTCCAACTCCCCTGCCGCGGCAGGGACACCGTCCCGTAGAGCAGGAAGCCGGCTGCCATTCCCAGGTTGCCCGTGCCTGAGGGCAGCCCCGACGCACCCGGGGGGATCGGGGGAGCCCCGGTCAGGGCCGGCTCCGGCTGGGAGACGGGGGAAGGGGGAGGGGAGGCGGTGCCGGGGGTCCCGCGCCCCGCCCCGCCCGCGCGCGCGGCCCGTCACTCACAGTCTCCGCCTCCCCGCGCGCAGCCCGGCCCGCCAGCACAGCCCCGCCGCCATCGCGCCGCCGCCACACGCCCCGCGCTCCCATTGGCGGCGCTGGGACACGCCCCGCGCTCCCATTGGCTGCGCCCGCGGCGCCCGCGGCACGCCCCCGCCTCTCTCTCGGCTGTGACGTCAGGCTGAGGCGCGCTCCCGGGGCGGGGCCGCGCTCCCGCTGTTCCAGCGGCTCCCGGCTCCGCAGCCCGCGGGGACCGGATGCTCCAGCTCCGCTGCCCCCGGTGCGCGAGTGACTGCCGCGAGTGGGAACGGTTCGTTCGTGCAGAGGAGAAAGAGACAAGACCGAAGATAACACGGGAAGTAGCAGTGGGCGGGGTAGGAAAGAAACGAACTTGCGAAGAAAAGGGTCTGGAAAAGGAAATAGGGATTCTGATTCTATTTTCCATCAGTCCAAACTCAGACTGAGCATAGAATATAATTTTCTTTGCCATGATGCTGGAATGTGCCAGAGCCACAAAGTATAATTCCAGCAAGTCCTCCAATACTGTAGATATTTCAGCTTCATTTCCAAAGGACACACACTTGGATCATGCCGCCTCTGTCCTGTTATCTCTCATTCCTGCCCTCCCACAACTGCTGAACATGTTGCCCTGGCCATGGGAGAGAGATCCCCAAGACACTCAGTTGCAGCAGCTTTCATAAAAACAGGAGATGGATAATGAAGCACCCCAAACCAGTGCCCCCATTCCTTGGAAAACCCAAGATCACATCCACGTAGGTTCATCCCAAGTCTTCATGGAAGGGCTTTTTCTTTCCCAGGATCACTGAGTTTTACCATATAACTTTGTTCTTTTCCTGACACACAATTGGCTTTCCTTTGTCAGCGAGCTGTGTGGAAATTTTCCAGTGTGGCTTAGCATCACTTTACTGGGGAAGTGGTGTCAGCAAAGCATGAGCTTCCTCTCCTATCAAAAATAAAATCTGCTGTTCTGCAGAGCTGTGCTGAACCGTGAACGTGACCTGTGCTCAGCTTCCCTCCCCCATGTAATCTTGCGTGCAAGTCATGGGTGATACCCCTTGAATCTGACACACTGAGATAGCAAACATTTCCTTACCACCAGCAGCATGACAGTGTTAACCCTTCTCAGCACAGATCCAGTGAACTGTGTGTGGCAGAGACTGCTCCTTCTCCCTCCTGTCACTGTAGCCTCCTTCCCTTTGCTCTCTCCTCCTTCCAGCCTTACCTCCGTGGGGAACTTCTCACAAAGGATGATATTGCACAACATGCTGGAGGAGAACCTTGGACTTGTCTCCTTGCCCCTCTCTTATTTCTGCAGGGACTGATTTCCTTCCTGGCACCTCTATTATCTTTTCCCCTTCCAGCTCCAAGACTCGCAGGTGTACAAAATGCTCTCCTTCCCCACTTCTCTGATAAGGATGGCCTGCAGTGGGGGGAAAAAAAGAGATGTGTGACACCTGATAGACCCTCCTGGCTGTTGTTTCTCCATGGCTCCCTGTAGAAAGAGGAGAGCAGAGCAGAGCAGCAGCCTGGAGAGGATGTGAGCAGGGGTACAGCCAGACCAGGCAGAACCCCTGAAATGTGCATCACAGAACCATAGAACGTCCTGAGTCGGAAGGGACCCACAAGGATCATCAAAGTCCAACTCCTGGCCCTGCACAGGACCATCCCCAAGAGTCACACCACATGCCTGAGAGAATTTTCCAAACACCTCTTGAGCTCTGTCAGGCTGGTGCTGTGACCACTGCCCTGGGGAGCCTGCTCCAGGCCCCAACCCTCTGGGGGCAGAACCTTTTTCTAACATCCCACCTAAACCTCCCCTGACACATCTTCCTACCTTTCCATCGAGTCCTGTCACTGGTCACCAGAGACAAGAGAAGAATCGTCATTGCAGGAACAGCATTTAGTGTGACATCAGGGGGAGGCAGGACACTGTGCTGGCAGGAGCAGCTGTCAGGTTTTGTCAGAAGTCCAAATAACCTTTCTTCACCATTAGCAGCTGAGCGTGGGTTGTGCATCAACCAGTGCTGACAAACCTGGACTGTCCTGGCCTGTTGCATCCCTTTGACTTGTAAATGATCATGGGAACACAGGGACATTAATTAAATCTCATTACCATCTTTTCCCTTCTGTATTCTGGGAAAAATACTGCATCTGTCTTGTCCTTTTAAAATGGGAAGCCCTTTAAAGATGCTAAGTTTTCACTTAATTGGATTAAGGCAGTATAACACTTTCCAGGATGCTCAGAAGGTATTTATGAGCCTAACTCTCACTGGCATCCTCAAGAGTTAGGTGTGAGGTACTTTTGAGGATGTGAATCCTATAACAGCAGTATGGTTGGGATTAAGACCCCCGGAGCTGTGTGTGCATGAAGAATATGTGCAGAAAAGGGTTACAGGGCTAATTTGGGACTGCTCATCAGAATTAGGATACTTCTGTGGGTGCTTTTGGGTTTTGTGTCTCCTTGCAAAATCTCATGTGCACAAATGTTTCAGCTCAACGTGAGATAACTGCACACAAAGTAATCAGAGGGAGGGATCCTGCAATTTCTCAGATAAATAATAAATTATGAAGGTCAAATGACTCATGGACTGTCTTGGTGAAAATCATTTAGCAACTATAAAGGATTAGGAAAAATATTCTTAAAAAGGATAACTGCCTACCAGTTTTTCTTCTCATATTTCAATAAAACATCACACCAAACACAGTGTACATTTAATGTCCAGTATTTTTTAAAATTGCTGGATTTCAAACACCTTATTTGTAATCTTGGTCTATTATCTTTTGAGATGTTGAACGAATAAGGTTGCTACAAAAGAGCAAACCAAATATTTTGGTAGGATATGTGGTGGTCCTTGTTCTACAAGCATTTTCTAATTCTATGATGATCTCTTAATGGTATGATAGTGACAAACCGAAGTATTTTTGAATGAGAAAGGGAAAAAGAAGCAGTGTACTCCAGAACTATTAATAAACCATGCTGATAAAAAGAAATTTTTTATTGGCACCTTAGTAGAAAAAAAGAGCCGTGCTGCTGCCTGAAGCTATTGCATGTCAGTGTCCTCTTGACACTCATTTACTTTGATTTTCAAGAGAGAAATGAGCATCATAACAGCCAAGGCATGTTGTGCCTTCCTCTCTGTGTTTGTATGAACACAAAAGGATGTCCTCCTCAGCTCCTGTGCACAAGAATGGGAAATAACTGCTGGCACCAATCTGGCTGAGGCTCCTGTGCCTCTCTGTGACAGGCACTGGTTTTTGCTGGCCAGCAGTGTTACAATGCTCCTGTGGTGAGCATGCTGCTTTGGGCCTCAACTCCTACCTGCCCAAGTGTTTGCTGCCCCCCAGCTTGGAGACCACAGATCCCCCAGGGAGCTTTGTCCTGCTGTGCCTCCTGTGCCACCAGACTGGTGGGACCCAGGACATTCCTCTGGCTGCCCTGGAGGACTCGAGACTCTGGCAAGGGGCTCAGAGACCTTGGTACAGAGTCAAAAACACCTGTGCCTTTGATTTTAGTCCGTGGAAACAATTACCAACTTTGTGTGAAGAGTTACAAGCCACAACAGTTTGAGTAGAATGACAGTTAATTTGTCACAGGGTGAAAAAGTAGAATTTTGGGGATTTAGAATGGGGGTTCAAGAGGCAAGATGGAAGAATCCGGGCATGTCCTGTCCTTCTCCTTCTTCTTCTCGTCCTCCATCTTCTGCTGTGATGGTGGCACTTCTAGATTGGTTTAGGGTAGAGACAGACTGTCTAACATAGGTGATAGGTGTTGGAATATTATTGAAAATAAAGTACATGTAGTTCATAGTATAAAAAGCTAACACCACCCCAAGGGCAGGGGCTGTGCCACAACCTGACCTGCTGGACAGATCTCAGCAGGTTAGAGAAAGAATGTAATAGATAAGAGAAAATAAACAACCTTGAAAAGCAGAGCTGACAAATCTCCATTTCTTCAGTCACAGGGCTGGGGAAAAAAGAGACTTTCTAATACCTTGGGGGTCATCTCAACCACAGAAACCTGAGACCAGACAGCACACAGCACTCCCTCAAGTCACACATCTCCTCCTGTGGGATGAGAGCCAAAGGAGGAATGTGCTTTCCAGCACCAAAAAGTTTTGAGAACCTCCCCCAAAACTGTGTTATCATACAACTGGAAATAAGTCAGCATTTTCACGATGAAAAATTAATTGCCCAATGTCTATTCATTGCACTGTTATGTTCAATGGAATTGCAGTGTGTGTTGTATCCCAGCAGTGCAGTGTTTTAATCCACTATAAATCCATGTAGAGTACATCATCTGGGGCATTTAGAGTGATGGAAGGTGGATTTTGGTGAAAATGGATTGAATAGCCCTGGTACATTGAGACAGGATTGTTTTGTCAGGAAAAGCTTTCTCTGTGGTCTTGAAGGGCCCAAAGCTTCCCTTTCTCAACTACCCCAGAAGCGCCACTCAGGCAGCTGCTTCCTCCTCTTGGGAAGGGCAGAGAGCCCCTGCTACCATCATCCTGTTGAACCAGGGGAAATCCACAGCTTTATGCTCTCGGATCCTCTCCAGATCTCAGGAAAGGTTAATACCCCTGCTTACCTGGGATGTTCTCTGGAGGTTGCTTGTCCAAGTCTGGTTCTCCACCTTTGAAATCAAACTCTTCCCTTCTGCAGTAAACTGGGGATACTGGTAAGCATCATCAACAGATAGAAAAAGTCCAAAAAGGCAGAAACATCTGGAAAAAAACAAAGGGCCAGTAGCTGAGGTGAAGCTGCAGGGAGTATAAACTAGAAGAACAGGTCCAGCCATAAATTGAAGAAAATGCTTGATAGGAGATATGAAGAATTCCTGTTTCCAGGCATCAGGAGGACATTACAGTGAATTCTTTGCCATACAATCCAGATGCTGTTATGTACTATGCAATTTTGGGAGGAGATTATTGAAAAGTAGCTGCATGGAATCACTGAAATTCAGAAAAGTCAAAATATATTCATGCTGGGAAGCAGAACACACCCATGTGCTCTGTATACTGGCTGGGAAAGATTAGAAGGTGGGGCAGGGTGGGGAAACAGGGGAAACAACTGGGAAACAAGAGTTTGGAAGAGGCTTTGGAGAGGTTTGCTTGCCAGTTCTCCAGGTGGGAGCAGGTGATCTCTTACAAAAAGAGATGTGGTTTCTGCACTGGGTTTCATATGAGCTGGCAACAACAACTCCTACTCCAGCAGAAGGGTGTCCTTTCCCTGACTACCGGCAGAGCTTGGGGAAAATGACCTTAATGGTCACAAGGTGACGTTTCCAGGTGAAGTGGGTGGTGGGGACACTCCTCTCCTTTGCACTGGTGCTGGAGAGCCTCTGCTCAGGCACTGCGGTTTGACTTAAAGCGAGGCAGCGACGCTGTAGTGCAGAGGCAGGAATATAACAGACCACGGGGCTATTTGGAGCAAGTCAATTAAAAAAAGAGTGAAGTGCATCATGGTGGGTTTCCTACATGAAATGCTGGCAAATTGTGAGAGGAAATGAGGATGCCAGGAGAAAATTATGATGCACATGTTGAGAAGGAGTGGCCAAGAAAGCAGACTGTCCTTAACATTGTTATTTTGACAAATTTCAAAACTCCAAACATTCTGTGTATCTTATAGGTGATTATATAAAAATGCTTGTTGGTCATTATATGATCACTTTTATTTCAAAGTCCTGTCTCCCTATAGATTTGATAATGTTTTCACCTTTCTGGAGGTTGATTAAGCTCACTTTCCTGCAGAATGCTTCGAAAGCCAGGAGATAATCTGCAGGCTTGTTGACACCATAATGCTATGATGGCTTGTGTGCCATTAAAATGGATCACAGAAATGCTCATCTATAGAACCTGAACTCAATACATTGTGTCAGTATACAGTATAGATCCCTTAATCCATAGGCTATTATTAAAATAGTGGATTAAGGAGTTGTTTGGGATCACAGCATGCTGTATGTGTAACAAAACAGTTTAGCTGAGATTAGTACTTATTACTCAATGCAAAATTTGATTGAAGGATTCATAGGTGCTTATAATATCACAGTTTTTATTTTATCACTAAATTACTGACTTTTTGCCATACAAGCTCTTGTTAAGACCTGAGAATTATTCACGATATATGGAAACAGCAAAAAACTGAATATATGATGCAAATATAATTAAAATATTTTAGCTTCATACAAATACAAAATATGGTATTTGGATATTTAAAAAGCATTGTATGAGAACATACATGTAAAGAACATTCAGACTTCAAAAAATAACTGGTAGATTTAAAAAAAAAAAATTAATTAATTCACAAACTGTTATAGAGATAAGTGTCAATCTAATCTAAGCCAAAACGAACTGGAAAACAAAAGTATTTTTTCTGTACAATCTTCTTCTGTCAGTAGTCTTGGTGAAATTGTCAGAAGCCAAAGTTTTATGCAACCATGTGGTGAAGTTGAACTGAGTAAGACAGTGGCAGTTTTACAAACTCGTCCTTAGTGCAGCAGAAGGTTGTCAACAAGCCTTTTTGGTGACATCTCCTCGTGAGGGTGGCGAGCAGATGATTTGAGGATTACCAGGGTGCTGGACAGGTCAGCCAGCATCTTAAAAATCGCTTCCATAAAGGATCAAATCTGCAGCCAGAAGCTGTTTACTGGCGGAAGGGGGAGGAAAGTGGGCGTGTCTAAAAGGCAGAGACCCTCGGGTTTGTTTGTTTGTTTGTTTGTTTGTTTGTGTGTGTGTGTCTAACTGGAGTGGTGTCTTTAAAACTCACTCTGTGTAAGGGAGAGCTGAACTCTGCTTTACACTCATTTTCAAGCAAACTAGGAGGCAAAATAAAATTTCAGTTGTGAGGTGCCAACATTTAAAGAAAAAATTTGTGCACAGAAATCATGATATTTACCAGGTAAGTAGAACAGAGCCATTTTTTTGGCACAAGGTGGAACATGTTTATACTACATTTCTGTTACTCTGCAAGTTTTATTAATTTTTTTTTCTAATCACAGTTTTAGCTGTGATTTTGTTTGATTTTATTTTTTAGTCCGGTTGCTGCTAGTCCAGGTCCCTATGTACTTTGCAGAAGAGTCTTAGTATTTCTGAATGGAGGTTCAGACACTTCCACATCAAGCAGATTAAACTCCTGTGAGCGTGTCCATGCTGGAGATTTCTGTTCCACAGACTATCCACCAGCTGATCTTCTCTGTTAGTTTTCAGGTCCACTTCCTACATCTGCACAGCCCCTGGGCATGTGATGCTGTGGTTTGTAAGGAGGTTATGAAACCACAAGCCGAGGGGCACACAAATGGAGGCAGCACAAGGCACCGCTTTGGCAGCGAGCGTGACTTGTGAGCAGGGATGGCTGTGGCACTTGAGGCCATGAATGCTCGTGCCCAGGGTCATGCAGCAGGTGATGCCTCAGGTTTTAGCTTTTATATTTTTCAGATTTTGTGCTGCTTTAGTGTGTAATTCTGAGCTTCATATGAGGGGATAGTAAGCTCTCTTCATGGAGTAGGTAGAAAAAACAATTCCTTCTCTAGCTGGGGACTCAAGGACAAATGATCCACTCTCAGACCCAAGAGCATAAACAACAGCAGAATTAAGAGAGAAAAACAAGAAGGATGGGAATTCATGGGCTAAAGCTGTAATTGGACAATAACTCCATTGTGCTAATGGACCAGAACTTATAAAAATATGAGACTCCATGACCAGTCATCCATTTGGTGACCACTGGGTGTAGCCCTGGCTGGGCTCTTGTGCT
The DNA here is from genome assembly GCF_901933205.1 of Camarhynchus parvulus. Classification (NCBI taxonomy): domain Eukaryota; kingdom Metazoa; phylum Chordata; class Aves; order Passeriformes; family Thraupidae; genus Camarhynchus; species Camarhynchus parvulus. The sequence goes on from NC_044571.1 coordinate 39,601,741, forward strand.
GCCCAAGGTGGATCCATTGAGGCCTTCTAATAAATACCTACTTTATTCTTTAGCTCCATCTGGTCTCTGTTCCAGGTCAGCCTTCACAAGGCATCACAGGGACTGGGAACCTGCATATCCTAAAAAGCATCATGTGAATCAAAATAAAAGAAAATAAGGACCTATGGCAGCCTTCCAGTGCATCTCCAAAAAAAGCCCTTATGGCCAAAGAACTGGGGAATCAGCTCTGGGAAACTGGAGGAGAAAACAGGTAGAAAAAAGCTGACTTGATTTACCTGCACAGCTCTCCATGAGGCAACATTTAAGGAATGTTCAATTTCTATCTAATTCCAAACTAAAGGTTTGTACAACTTAGTCTTTCCTTCTCCTTGTTAAAAAGTGTTATACCTTAGCCCTGTGTTACTAGCCATTTAGATTTGTTTGCTGCTGGCTTCAGAGATTATGCTCCACTAGAGGAAAAGACAGAAAGATTAAAAAAACATTTAAAGAAATCATAGAGAATTTGAAACTAGCCATTCTACCTACCACTTGGACTGACTTTACATAATTCTTAAACATTTCTGAAGTTCTTATGTAAAAGATTATACATAGTACATTATCCTTTAATGCAAAAAGGTAAAAAAGCAGAAAAAAGAAAACTAGGAAATAGAGCTTTCACTAATTTCCAGTAAGATTTTCTCAACCAGTAAATTTGCTGAGACAAGAAGGTAAGAATACATGTTCTGAATGCAGTGCATATTTGGAATATGTTATTCTGTTTATAGAGCCTGAAGCATCATTTCAATGCTGCTGCTTTCTGTCATGTCAGAAAGCAGTGGATCTCAAAATAAAATAGTTTTCCAAAGACCATCAAACATCTGAAGGCTGGCGTCTCACTCTACTTCAATAAGGTAAGATCCTCATTTTTATAAACAGAAGAAAAGGATTTGGCAAGTGTGATTAGATTTTGTGAATGTTTTCGATGTGTGAAACATCAAATGAAATAAGCCAGGTACCCAGCAAAAAGCAGGGACTCTTCATCAGATTAATAGTGGGACAATTTGTTATACTCTATCCTCAAGCACAGGCCATTAATGCTGGCAGCAGAACTCCTTCAGGATCCTTACAGGTGCTTAGGAGGGCTCAGGCCGCTGGGAAAACCTGGAATCCCTTGCGAATCTACAGAAGCACCTTGCCTCCCATGTCCTGTCTCAGCTAGAATTTTATTGACTAAATTTGCCTTTCCTCTTTGCATGGGTTCAGACTGTAGGGTTTTGTGATCATTTCATTGGGTAAAGTTGCCAGGTAGCTCCCCCACTGACTCGTGCCAGTGCTTCATGCCATGTGCCACAGCAGGATCAAGCTGGGAGCTCTCTGTAGCTCTCTCTGTGGATAAGGCAAATGTAAATTTAGTGCTGGTCCCACATCCTGAACTGAAGTATCTGCTGACATCTTTGTCATCCACATTTATCATGCCCATCAGGAACACAGAGCTCCTGCATCTCAGCAGCCTCAGAGTGACCGACGTTACAGGAGTACCTTGGAAATACACTTTCCATTTAATCTCTGTTTAAACTGATTCCAGTTTTGTAACTAACATGGTGTGAAAAGTAGTTGTCACAACGATTTTAATGACACATAAATATTTTCTGCCATCAAGTAGAACAGAATCATCCATCATTAGAGATATTGCCATATGGCTATCACATGGCAAAAAATACATCCTCTAACAACTTTGGCTACCTTTAGATCGGTCAGGACTGAAAAAATTCCCACCTTAGAGGCCAGACCTAAAACTTGGAGAGCAACCTGAGACTTAAATGCAAGTAAAGGAGCACAAGTGGATGCAGAAACATACCACTTCCTGTATCTCACACATTTTTTACAGGGAAAAAGAGAGTTGTGCTTTTTGCAAAGCAATGTAGAGACTCGTTCAGGTAGATTTGCTTCAGTTGTGGTCATGAATGACCTACTGTGACCTGTAGGACCTCCTGAGCTGGTGGGTGACTTGAGAGAAGGGATCATATGATTGCTCCCCAAGGTGTTCAGTTGAAATCAGCTGGTTTAAGTGGGAGATCTTGGCTAACCAAAGGTGTTTGAAAGGAAATGAACTCAGGGTGGTCACAGAAATGTTTCAGCCTGCAGATCTAACTAGAATATAGTCTCTCACTTACCATGTTTGGGAGCAAAGCCCCCTCAGCTTGGCCTTGCAGGGCACAGCCACAACTGGACGAGGACCCAAATTCAGATTCTGGTGAAACAATATTGGTTTTACCAATTTAACAAATGCTTAAATGTTCTTAAGGGGGAATATTTACCAATATACCTATTGGACTAAAAAACTGGGTCGACACACCCGTATTCCTCCCTGTGCTAATGATCCAAGTGACTATAAAGGAACTAAAACATACCACACTCACAGATAAGCCCACAGGCCAGTTATGCTTGACAAAAATACTTTTGACAAGGAGGTGTAATTCATTGTTTGGAATCACTGAAATGTATTTTATAACTGTTATTCTCTGGCATTCACCCCAAAGGAGTAGCTGTGTTGCTTATCCAGCTGCTGAAGGCATAAGGAAGGCATCCACTATAGATACAAAAGAAGTGAAAAATTTTGTCTTTTTTTTAGTATGTCTATATCACACAGGAATTCCCTACATTTATGTCACATTAACTTGGTATTTCTTATCTATATTTTTAGTTTCACTTTCCAAATTTCAATTCCATTCAAATAACATCTCAGACCTTGTTTTTTCCTTCAAAAACTCACTGCCATATGGAGGAAACATTAAAATTATTGGATCCAAAGTAAAAACAAAAGCAGCTTAGTGTTAGTGCAAGAGGCTTAAATCAAGACAATTAAACCTAAGTTAAACTGAAAGTAAAAATGACAAATAATTTTGGCTAGATGTAGACCATACACCAAACAGAAAGTCATTGTCATGCATGGTGGAAACACAGAGTCTTCAAAAAAAGATCATCATCTTCAGAAATAGTGAAATAAACTTCCAAGAGAAATCCATGCTCTAAGCAGACAAGAAGAATCTCTAGCAGGAGTAATTTTGAGAAGAGGCTGCCTTCCAGAGTTCCACCAGGGGATCACTCACTGCCACACAACCAAGTGATTGCCTGCCATTTTGGGAAGAAGGTCAGTGGTGTTTTCAGCACGGACAGGACCTGGGATAATCCTTCTGCAGCCCAGCTTTCCTCTCCTGTTTGTTATTTTAATGCCTTGGTTTGTACTTAATGCTGCTGTGAGTGACAGCTACTCTGACAGCTGCCTGTGCATCTCCCAGATAACGACGGCTGGCCTCATTAACCACCGTGGCGTTGGGATATTCAGAAGTAGCCTTCAGTTGTTCAGTTTTTAACAGAATAGCTGAAAATGAGACTGCTACACTTGGTGACCATAGTATGAATTCAGTCTTTTCCACGTATAAAAATCTTGTCAGTGTTCATTGCCAGGAATAAACCTGGCCCCTCAGAAACGCCAAATTTTAGATATTTAATTTGTAATGTTACCGATTTGCTGATAGCAATCTGTGATCCTCCACCACAGCTTCTCGGGGTCTCTAGCTGGTCAGAGTGACCCCGAGATATGTTAGAAAGTCTCTTTTCCCAGCCTGGTGTTCAAAGGAGTCAGAACTCTTCATTTCTCGGTCTCAAGGTTGTTTATTGTTTCTTCTCTATAAAATTCTTTCTCTTGTCCAGCCGAGGTCCGCTCAGCAAGACAGTCAGAGGCACACTGCCTCCCCTGGGGTGGTGTTTTCTTTTTTATACTAAAAACTACATGTACAATATTTACAATTACTTTCCAATACCTATCATCTGTGTTAGACAGTGAGCTTCTACTCTAAAACAATCTAAAAGTGCCAGCATCACAGCAGAAGAGGGAGGCCAAGAAGAAGAAGGAGAAAGGCTGGACACGCCCAGATTCCTCCATCTTGCCCCCTGAACCCCCATTCTAAAAACCTCCAAAAATCTATTTTTCACCCTGTGATAAATTCACTATCATTCTGCTTAAACTTACGTGGCTTGTAATTCTTCATATAAAGGTTGGTAATTGTTTTTTCCAAGGGCTAAATCAAAGGCACAGGGGTCTTGGGCTCTGTACCAAGGTCTCTGAGCCCCCTGGGCAGGGGCTTGAGTCCTTCAGGGCAGCCAGAGGAATTTCCTGGGTTCCCACACAACTTTCCATGCTGTTTCCCAAAGACCACCAGGCGTTGATTGCTAAGATGGACCTGCAGGTTCTAACTGAAATTTAGACAGCAGTTCCTGTCACAATGAACAACAGCTAATGGAGAGGAGGAAAAAACCCCAACAAACACCTGACCAATTTGTTGAGCTGCCAGGGCAGGCAGTGAGATGATGGAATAAATGGCCCAAAGTTATAATGAAAGTGGTGGGTAATAATTATTTGTTTAATAATTATTGGTCTCTAATTTTTTAGCTCTATCCAATCTTTTTTACTCCAGCTGTGGATGTTGCCACTGCTCATAAGACATGGAGGCAAATACCTGCTTCTTCCTATGCCTTCACTACTCTATTGAAGCCGTGCTAAAAAGTAAAAGAGAAAGAAATGTTTCACCCACACAAATAAATGTGAAGGGCTGGAACATGTCCATACCAAACTGGACCCTCTGGCTTGTGTAGCATCTGCACACAAGCCCTCTCCATTTCCCTTTCACTCCAGACAGCCCAGATTTTCTTTTGAAGCTTACCTGTGGTAAATACAGCTCTTATTACTGATTCCTATAAACCTTTTAAGAGCATATTTATTTGTTTTTCCATGAACTTCTGGTGTGACAAGCCCTGACTTAGATGGATTTCTCCTATATACCACATATGAACTAGCAGTGCTGCAGCTTTATCTGTATTTGCTCAGGCTATGAGATTCAAAGTTGAGTGAAACTGCAAGAGGGAGTATTTGTCCTTGCTGTCATCTATTTGCAGCCCAAGAACTTTGCATTTTTCATGGAATTTCTGTTTCCTACTTCCCCCTTGGTTTTTTGGGTTTTCTTGGTTACATCAAACTCTAGGGGTTTCTGCTGGGTATTTATATGGACACTGTGCACTTGGAGCAATGAGAAGTGTATTTCTGCATCAAAGTACATGGTAGATGGCTTGCTCAGGTTATTTTATCAGCAATTCTCTGAAGTGTCAGGGATGACTGGGACAGGAGACAGTGTCCCATGCAACAAAACCAAGACTGCAAGTTCTGTCCCATTCTGGGCAGCAATGGGCCTTCACAAACCTGTTGGCAAAGCTGTTGCAAAGGACAGAAAGATAGACACAGTAACCTTAACATAATCCATTGGTCAAGAAAATCTCTGGGGATTTAGTCACATTCTTAATCTGCCTACATTTGTCTGCTTGTCTTGGTCTATTCAGAAATTCAGTTCTGGATCTAAGATGTCTCTTCCAGTAAAAACCCCCACTTGAAACAGGTAACAGGCTAACAGAAAAGACTTGAGTTTAATAAACCATCATTTTCCTGGTACATAAGTCAATTCTTTGTTTGGACTCTGCCCCTTGTGTGTGGATATTGTCCTTCTTGAAGGGAAGGAAGCCTCTCTCTAATTTTTATCCAGTGTTACTATGGTCACCCAGCTTTCTGGGATAAACAGCAAATTTAAGGTCACCTGCTGTTTCTCCTTTGCCTTGCCCTTCACCTGCCTAGGGGCTGCCCTGATCTGACATCCTGCAGCAGGAGAACACCTATGATTTTGCTCTGTTGCTGTCACTACAGCCTGCAGAAGGAGACAGAGTGACAGAACATCAGTTTCTTCTCAGCTGTCTTGCTAGCCTTCCTCCAGTGGGAAGAGCAGTTTCCAGCAGGAAAGTGGAGAGGGCTCCTTGTGAGAACTTGCAGAAAAATGTAGGAAACAGATCTGATTTTCTGGCTGCTCCATTTTGTAGCTCCTAAGCAAGGCTGGAGAAGAAATGTCACAAGCCTACTGCTTCTTGTATCCTTGGGCTACCAAGGGAGAGGATGGGCCATCCTGGAAGCCCACTGACCTCCTAAGTAATATCCCAGAGCAAAAGGTGCATGCAAAAGGTGTGTGCTGAACACAGCCCACTTGCCTTTACCAACCTCCAGAGAATGAGAAGTTTTTTCACCTTCTGCAACTCAGAGGGCAAGCAGAGGCCAGACTGTGCATGTGCCTGCCCTGCTGGGATGTGCAACATCACCTCTCTTCCCAGTTGCACATTTCCCTTCTTCACATCATGTAATCAAGGCAGTTTAACGATTTCATACACATCAACCAAATGTGTAATTGTAAACAAATCAAAAGGCAGTCATGGGAAGTTGGGAAAATATCAGGAAGACTGTCTTCTCTACCTGAACGATTTCCCCAAAAGAGAGATGAAATTGACTTGATATAATTACTGAAAAAAACCCTAAGATATCTCTGAACAAAACCCCACCAAACAACCCTGCTCCCCCCACCCCCGAAAAAAAAACCCCAAACCCCAACCAAACCACCCACACAAGCCACATCAAGTCTTGAGTCTTGCAGCAGCATCAGCAAAACAGCAGTTGTGCTGATTTGTTTGAAACCAAGGTGTTGGCACAATTGAACCGAGAAGTTGGAATGTGCCGTTCTGCCCATCCCACTGCCCAGGCTGGACAGCCTCTCAGGACACCCTGTGGGCCCCTGTCTGAAGCAGCCTTTTGTAGTGAACTTAGAAAAACTGTGAGGTATCAGAAGGGGTTCCTGAGTAAGGACAATTAATCCTTATAAAGCAAGGCTTTATAAATACAGTGAATTCTAGAGGGGCCTTGCTAGCAGCGTGTCCATACTACATGCAGGAGACACAATGTTAGCACATTCACCAATGAATTATTTGGTTAATTACTGTTATTATTCTTTGCCAAGATTTTTGGCTGTGCATTTCCAGAAACTTTGGATCATGCATGTTTAAAGACCTAACGCTAAACCCCTCCAGCAGACTGCTTTGGTCAAACTTCCTGTCATGCCCTTGCCTCTGCTCCTGCACCCTGTACCTGTGTGTGTGCTGTGGCCAGCAGGCTATCCTCAAATAGCTCGAGGGAAGGCAGAACTTCAACTGCATTTTCATTGCAAGTCCTGGAATCCTGGCAAGTGGCAAGAATGTGTCATCACCCAAACATGACAGGCTTCATTTGTAATCTTCTGGGTTATCTGATTTACAAGAGTTAACCACTCTCATCTCATCAACAGCAAGTTCCAGATGTTTCACATAAGAGGAAATAGTGCATGATGGCAGCTGTACAGTAATCAACTGATAAATTAAGTCTCTCAGTAGTCCCTGAAGGTTTGTGCTTTAATCTGAAGTGTCACACACTTGTGTAGACACATATACCCAAAGTAATTCTTTAAAGTAACAGGAGAATTATTTCATGAGTCTGTTGAGGAATACATATTTATGGAGATCTGGAAATAAATAGATCACTAGTGGCTGACATAAGGAGAAACAGCGGGGTACTGAGAATAAAAAAATTAAATTAAAGGTGAATTGTAGGAAGCAGTGTATCTGGGACAAGAACATCTCTGCAGAAGTGATCTCCCTTCCTTTAAGGAAATACATAGCTGTGATGGGCTACTGGAGCTGGAGATACAGCTGCCCCCAGAAATGAAGGTGGTGTCCAAACTGGTAAAGATGCCCAAACAGAAAGAGGATGGCCTGTAACTTCATGGCAAAAACTCATGGGCATGTGTGTCCCACACCAGCTAAGCTTACTAAAGTTCTTGCTCAATTCCTGGAGCAGAAACACTAAGCCAAACACTGTGCTAAACCAAACACTCAATTAAAAGGAGGAAAAAAAACCGTGCCCCTGCCCCCCCCCAAAAAAAAACCAACCAAAAGGCAGGGCGGGGGTATGTTGGACTATTTCACCATTCTGTGATTCTATGCTCGCTGCTGTGCTTTATCAGCCATTAAACACAAAAACATCTACAGCTCTTAAGGATTTACCAGACTTCCATTACAGAATTTCATGTAACTTACTTCTTACCTGTGAAACTCAGGATCTCCATCTGTTACTCCAGCTGAGTAACAACTCAGTGAGAAACCTCAGTTTTGACTTAACACCACCCATGTCATCAGGACCGGCTGCAGCAGCCCCTCCCCAGCATTCTCACAAAGCTTTGCAGAAAAATTTGGCCACAATTTCACTCCATGGACCAAAGTCATATACACTAAAACCACTCCCTTTCAAGGTCTCTCACTTGCCTGAAATATAGATGTGCCAGCCTACTTAGAGATTGGTGGTTTTGCCTTTTCCAGTATTAGCAAAACATTTCACATCCACACTTAGCCTTTTTGATTTGTACATCAGTTCAAACAGGACTTGATTGGTACCTCCCAGCCCTTCCAAACCAATACTCAGATCAGTATAACTGAGCACCTCAGGTGCCTGCCAGAATTTTGTCATTTTACCGCTTGTCGTCACTTCCAGACTTTTCCTGAAGTCATTTCTCACTGCCTTTTGCCTGAAAATGGCACAAAAAGCCTCAAGACACTATGACTGGTTCACAGTCAACTAATATTTATAATATTGCTTACAAAATCCAGCCAAGCAGCTGAGGGCTCACACCCTGTATGGCTCTGTATGACCACAGAAACCTGAGGGCTCTCACAGGTGCTCAAACACAGCCAAGCTTTTTAATAAGAAGGGAAGCTACAGACTAAAGATGGCCCAACGAGCCTGCCATGGTGAGTAACAGCTTGCCAAAAAGCTGCTTTATTTCTTCTAGAGAAAGAAAATCAAGACACCAACTCCCATATCACATTTTCAAAGTATAATTTGGACCAAGGATTCCTTTCAGACTAAATTTGGCAGTGATAGCCACTCTTTTTAAGTTTTAAAATTATTTATCAGGCACCAAAAAACCGACACTTCTCTGAAGTGTTTTGTCCAAATCTGCCATCTTCCTGCAGCTCAGCAATTTGTCCTACCTCTTAACCCTCTTTTTAATTTACATTTTCTCAGACATTCATGCCACAAGTGCAATTTAAGAAAATGCTGGGTAATACATCAAGGTTTTGGAAAAGCTCAGTATTTTGAAAGTTTAGACAAAAAAAACAGGTCTCCCAAGAGGAAAACAGATACAGTATACAGCAGAACGCTTAAATGCCCTAACACACACCAAAAGCCTAAATTCTAGAAAAACATTTTAAATTATTTGAGGCAGTAATGTGTTACAAGGACAAAACCAACTTTAGAACAGCTCTTCTGAAAAATCTGTGATGTATTAAACTTTCTGAATTGTCTTACACTGAAGTAGTCCACACTGAAACATTGCAATTGTGAAACAGCTGCAATTATTACAAGGCGAGGCTGCTTGAAAAGCTGTGTATGCAGCAGGTTCAGATTCCAGAAGACAGTGACACATTTCACAGATTGCCTTTAAAGCTGGAAATAAAATACTTGAGAAGCTGCCATGAATTGTCAACTAGTCTGCAGAAAAATCCCCAGGAAAATACAGCCATCAGTTTCAAACCCACACACACACCACAGTGGCTTCATCTAACTTCTACTAATCTGATTTTTAAACAGCAATTGTAAATACATCACAAAAATCTGGCTTTTTGAATTTGAATTTCAATAGCAGACAATTGATTCATGTTTCTCAAATGAAGTATCCCTATTTGTGTAAAAACTACTGGTGATTTCAGGCAGTGACTATACTGTAGGTGGTCACAAAACCAGGGATATGAAGACTATTCTAAACATTTGAATCAAGAGTCACACTACAGTTCATTGCAGTAGTAAAGAGCAAACACTTACCATACTCACTATTTCCTGTTTTGAACACAAAGCATGGAAGATTTACCTAAAATCAGCATTTCCTAGTGACTACATGTTGGGAGAGGCACGGGAACAAACCCGTCCACATCTGAGCAGAGCTGTGTCTGGCAACAGGCAGAGCACAAGTGCTACGGTTCATCTGGGAAGGGATGTGGAGCACTGCAATTGTGGCAATGCCTCCTGAAGCCTTGATGTGCCAACTTTTGAGAGGTTAATAATGACAAGTTACCTTAACCAAGGATATTTTTACTGGGTCCAATATTCAAGCATCATCAGGTTAAGGTCCTATAGAAAACTAAACTGGTAAGAATAAAACCCCCCAACATTATGAATGGCAACTGGTACATGAAGTTTTAATTTAAAATAAAATTTTACCAGCGAAATTATGTTATGAATCTAAAACTATCAAACAAGGTTTGAATAAAATACTCCATTTCCAAAAAAAGGCAAATATAGGTTTAATGCCAGTCATCCAAAATTGACATTAGTCTTTTAATATAAGGCAAAAATAGTAATTTTCTTTTATTTTTTAACCTACATTAAGTACAGTCAGCCATAGTTGCTCTATAGAATATGCATCATTGAGATCTAAAAGCAAGATCAGCAGAGAATGCCGACTCATGCCTTGTAAGATCTTCTCAACATAGTGACAACCCCACAGCAATCTCTGGGTTAAGGATTGGATTAATGCTGCAGAGAGCTTTTGTTAAATGAGTGTATAATTTAGATCCCATGCACCACAATCACATGTCCATGTTATAGCCATTTAGCACAAATAATAATTCTTGCAGATCTAAATGTGTGTCAATATACATTAAACCATAGAAAATGCCATAAAATACTCTATGCAATCTTTAAGCATCTGTCTTCAATATAATTGTATTTACATATTTTTGAACTTCTAATATGTAATAAGTCAATGAAGACATTTTTACAATGTTTATTGGATTATGAATTTATAAATTCAAGGACTCAGAGGCACATAGTTTAAAAGGCCAAGAACACCAAAACTAATTAAGTCACAGAAATCAGATTTATGGACGTAACACCAGTAAAAAATAAAAATCACATCCAGACTAAAAGCAACAGTTCTTAAAGAATCATCCTTCAAAGACAGCATAATAAAAAGTTCTCATTTCCCTCAAAGAAAAATAAATCATCCCACCTACCAAGCTAGAAAAACCTATTTACAGTTGTACTTTGATCAGAAGTATCATTAAGTTGTGTAATACAGCCACTTCTATTCTTCATTAGAATTTAACATTTCTTTTAATGTATAGTTGTATTTACAAATGCATAAATATCGTAACTCTGATCTTCATTACGGTTTGAATGAAAACAGGCTGTTAAGTCACAATACAAACGTGTTAGTGGAAAAGTAGGTGCATTTCAGTATCATTCTCAAAGAACAGGAAGCCAATACTTCTGATAAAGCTCAAGTTCATCAACGAGACCAGGTTTTTAAGTTAGGTTAATGAAGATTGAACCTCTTCTGTGTTAACTCTTTACATCGGTTTCTTCAGTCGACTTTCACTACGCTGTATATTTTGGTTACAAACCAAAAGCATGCAAAGAATCCAATAGTCCCTAAAAGAGAGAAAAAAGAAAATTACATGTTAGAACACTGACACAGGAGACATTAATTTCTATCTGTAGTTTATAAGTCAGAATGTATGTATATGTGATCTGCTGTCCTTAGCATTCAGTACATCAATCAGATCAGAAAATGGAAAGTTACAGACAGTACTCAGACCTTATAGGTATCAACTACTCTGTAACCTCTCATTATTTTCAAGAGCATAGAACAGATCATGTAGAACACTCTAGTAGTAAGATGTTTCTGTTTACTTTTTTGTTCTTGTTGTTCCAGTACGCTGCAGTCCCACTCCTTCACACTGCTCCATTTCACCCTTTCTCAGTGACTACTCACACACATGATCTCATATGCTCAGCTGTCAGAATAGTTATTATTTTTTATAAACATAATAACATCATCAGAGTTCCCATTACTTAGCAATACTTTAAGGTCTTGGAAAATTAGAGCACTACCTTTATTTCTCCATAGACTGAGTTAATACAAATTTCAAACCATAAAGTAGTTACTACACAACTTGTAGTCCTACTGAAAACATGTGTTACATACCTTAAAAATAAACACTTCTGAAATACTTACAACAGTCAAAAGGTACACACAGATTTGAACTAAAATTGTAGGATGAAGACCATTTCCCTGATTATTTATTATCCTTCTAGCAGAATAAAAACAGCGGCTTCATCCCTTCTTTTTGTGTAACTCCAAAAGAAACTTATAACAAAAATATTATTTTGAATGTGAAATAGTTAATATAGGTGGGCTTTGTTAATCTAACTGGATTACATCAAAATTTAGTCTCAATCAGAATGATACTGGATTAAACAGCAGCTTAGAACACCTGTTACAGGAACCTTAATTTCCCACAAAAACTAGGACAGGAAAAAAGCCCTGAAGATTATCTGATTTCTGCCTAAATACCTCTTCTAAAATTATATCCTGAACTTATACTAGCATCAAAGAAGTTCTTTAGAGGAAAAAACATCGTATGTTTTATATCTGGTAAGAGGGGCAACAAAAGTTGTGCGGTAACTTGTTGTCTATCAAAGCTTGAAAGGAACCATGAATGATATCATGGTCATTTTTTTTCACTTTACGCTTGCTAAACTACTGATGTTTAAGTGACTCATTTACTATGATACGTAGTTGTGATCCCAGCTGTGAATCAAAAATTTGTCATGTAGCTCCCGGTATTGTGCCTGCTGAGTCTGATCAATGACCTGGAATGCAGTATGGATGCAAGTGCCTGAAGCATGTGTTACACTGACATAGCAGCAGGGCATCATCAAAACCCTTCCTTCCCATCCTGACAATTTTTCACAGATGAGTAAGCAGCAGCAGAATAGCTTTCATACAACAATTACGACTTTTTCTTTTTAGCTTTTTTATCATCCTGACATGGGAAGTCAGCTGCCTTTGGGAGCATTTTTTGCTAAATTGCTAATATGTTCTTTCGTTTAAAAAAGATGGAGAAGAACTGCCTGTATCTTCACCCTACCTCTGATTTCTTCTGTAAATCCTTATCTCAGAGCACTTCAGTAAATCTGAGAGAACTGAACGTAATCTGCTTTTACATTCATATCAAAGTAATTGGACAAAATTCTTCTCAAATCTTAAGAAACAGGGTTATTTCCCCAAATTAAAAGGTAATTTGTACTTAATCTTAAGGGAAGTAGATAAAAAAATTGCTAAGCAGTGTTTTACAATTCTGTATAATTAATTACCTCAAGTGTATCCTCTCCTAATTTCAACATAGAAGTTGAAAATTTAAAAAACCAAGAGCATACAGACTCTGAAAACTTAGTTCTAGTTGCACAGGATGACTTGCATTTCCACTGTCCCAGTTACAAACAAATGAATGCCACAAAAAGCAACTGAAAGGGGCTGGGAATAAATCACTTCACCTTTGCATGCTTGTGAACCTATCCTAAAAATTTGCTGGCAGGTGTTGTTGCACAGCCACTTGGTCAAGTGAAAGTGAACACGTGAGCAAAGGAAAAAGGGGATGCAGTGGACACATCTTAATGCCTCTAGACAATGTCATGTGACATGACTGACTCGAAAGAATAAGGGCAAAAGATGGAAATTATTTGGGTATCTGAGATGCAAAAGGCAGCTAAACCATGTCTCAGCATAGAAAATTATTGTAAATCCCCTTTATCTTGAAGTAATCTGCTCCAAAATTAGTGCATGGATCCAAAGCGAACGGAGTGAACAAAGGAGACAGGGTAAATACAATTCTGGTTTTGGGCAAAACTGTTTACTATTACAGGCAGACTTGCTGAACATCTGTTGGAAAAGCTGGTGAAACTAAATTAATTGACCTTACACTTATGTAAGGCCTTACTGTTTTCACCTTACTTTGTAAGTTTGCACTGCCTTTAAAACTGTTTGGCATACAGCAGCACACACTCATTTCTAGTTGAACAACCACACATCCTAGGATTTTTTTGTTCAACGAAACTATCAGTACACCCAGACCAGAGGTAAAGGTTAAGAGAAAAGCAAGGTGAGAAAGAAGAAAACTTGAGCAAGGGAGGCAGAATCTCTGATCTATGCATTCAGAATGACTTGAAAACTGGTACAGAAATGTGAATAAAAGCAGAGATGCATAAATTACAAACTATCTGCAAGCAATGCCAAAACACACCGGACTGACTTAAAAAGAAGGATGGAAGATAAAACTGACCACTTCTAGGACACAGCTTGATCACTTTTCAGTGAGATTATATAATGCACTCAAGTCCCATTTCTTCCTTTTAAACAGGCAATGACCCAAGAAAATCCTTGCAGCCCATTGGTCCCATTCATCATCATCTGCATTCAGTCCACAAACAGCTTCAATATTTCCTCAGCTGTAGTGGACATATCTTTGAAATATTCAGTTACACTTAAAATGAACACCATTCTTACTTCTTTATTCTTCCACTATTTTTGTTCTCCTAGGTTAAGTGGAAATGAAAATTCTACTTAAAAGTCATAGTGAGATTTGTATTAAAAGTTCTGATGACAAGCCATTTGTAGTCTAGGAGGCCTCAAAAGATAGTGTCTATACACAGATACATGTATCTTTTAATGATTCCAAGCCTTTGGAATCATTAAAAATCATCATCAAGAAGCCTGAAATTATTTAAACCATTGATCAGTTCAAAGTAGTCTCAGAAGTACTGCTCTGTAGGGCAGAGTATACAAGGATGGACTGCATTCTGCTGGAGCAGAACACAGAATTTTTAAGATTTTTTTGAGGAGTTGATGGTTGCTGCCTTCTTGCATCAGTTTGAAAGGAGACTTCTTGCATTTTCACTGCTGTTTTCCCACCCTAAACAAGGGCTATTTCTGCCTGACTGAAGACTACAATGGAAAATTTTGTGACCTCATCTCAATTACTTGAAGAGGAAATTGAAATGCAGCACCTAAGACAGATGTATTTTCCAAACGCTCACAATGAAGATTACAAGGTTCTGACAAGACTGATAAAAAAAAAAATATTACAGAAATTCTGTCTGCTTCCCATTCCACTTCAATGCAATTGGGATAAAGGCAAATACATTCTCTAAGAGAGCAAATTAAAAAAAAAGGCATTCTTTGTCTACCTTTATTCCTCTCTCTTCCTTCCAGCTATTCCATAAAATCTGCAGGTTTTTATCTTGACACGGTAATTTTATACTTGATTGTGTGTGATTTGAAGTGTGCTTCTCCAAGGACAACTTATTTTTAAAAACTGAGTTTGTCATATGACTATCATAAAAATAAAATCTGGAAAGGTATTTATCACATATTTGTAGACCTAATGATAGGCCACACCTCAAGTTAGCAGTAGTTTTGCCTCATCCTCACTTATCTCTTTTATTAAAGTTTGTAATCACATAGTTGCAATATGCTACACTTTGAAATAAATCAAAGTCATACATAAATTTATAATTCTGTATCAAGATCATTTTTCCAAGGATTCTACTGTGCAAAACTAAAGGCAGATTCAAAATTTAAAATTCAGGTTCAATACACTTACCTGTGAAAAGGAAGAAGATCAAAACCATAATCATGGTATAACCAAAGTATAAAATGGTGCTAGCTGTTCCTGTGATTTGCAGTTTAGAAAAGAAATAATGTATTGCATATATTAGGAAATAAACTGCAGTGAAGCCACTAGTGAGAAATGAACGCCACTGCCAGTGATAGTCCTAGAGTGAGAAAAAATACAAATGTGTGAGAAATATCATGTACACGTCTGGCCCACTGACCCTACCAGTGAATACAGAGCTACTTTCTCTATAATTACTTTATCCAAAACTAAGTTTTTGTAGGGTTTTTTATCTAGAGGGAGAAGAACTATATATAATCAATACTGCTTTAATTACACCATTCAAAATTAGAGATAAGTAACCTAAATATCAATAGCAAATACAGAAAATACTAAAACCCCAAATAAGCCAAGTGTACTTCTTTCCAGCCATAGAGGTTTTTTTTTTCCCAAGGTTGGGCATGTCCGAAATGCACTCTGATTGAACAAAATTAATGGATTAATTTAGCACCTTCAGAAAACAGGGAGTGAGAATATAAAGATGTGACACCTGACTCAGCAATACCCAGTGCAAGGTTTTAATATTTCTTACAAGTTTTGCCAATAGTAGCCGGCTTCACTTTTTTAAAGACGTGGTGCACATCTCATCTAGCACTAGTGCTCATGCTGAATTCTGGAATACTTATTTTCAATTACAAAAGCATTAACATTTTTGGAAGCGTTCTTAGAACATTATCAGGTTTGAAAACAGAGGAAATATTTCCTACCTCTGCACATAGATGGAAGTAGCAGAGCAATATTGTAGCCTCAGAACATGTAATAACCAAAATAATGAATACCAGAAACAGGAAGCCAAACATGTAATACATCTGGTGGGACCTATAAAAGGGAGTTTAAAAAAATTTAAATGGTCATTGTGCTATTATTATTTCTTCACAGGTAGTAAGATCACCTTCACCTTAAGTATTTCCCCCTTCCTATTGAAATACTGTCAATTGTGCAGCCATACAATTGACCAATTTATTTTCTAATTAAAGAATAGGAACCTTGGCTGCTCAGTCTGGGAACACTGAGAAAGCAAGGTGAAAGCATGCCCTTGGTTGGGATTTTAGACAAAGAAATGACTAAACATAATGGTGAAATCACAGTTTCAGTGAAGTCAGCATGACCTCTTCCACTGACTTCAGAAGAACCTGGATTTCACCTCACATTTCAATCAAAGGGGCAAAGCTCAAAGCTCCAAAATAACAAGAAATGTCAAATGCTGTAGCTGTCTGTGTTGGGTAGAAGCACCAATTCAAGGTTCAGAAACAGTTTAACAAGATCCAATAACTAAATTGTGCCAGAAGGAAGACAAATTCCTCACAGTAGATTAGTTCGTCAGTGAGCTCACATCAAAATTCACTTATACTGGACTAGTCTATGGAGCTTTGTTTTAAAAAATCATTACTCTTTTTTAATAAAAATTTCACAAGAATTTGTTCTTGGTTCTTTTTTTCCTCCCAACAGTAGTAACACTTTTCTAGCCTAATAACAGCTACCAAAAAATCTCAAGTTTATTTTAATAAACTTTACTACTGTCAAGTTATATGCTATATATCAGCTTCAGAGCCACTTCCACATGAAATCACAAGAGTAGCATGAGAAAACAACAACTATCTGAAGGTAGGTCAGCTGTAAATTGCTAAGCATATCACAGCCACCTCTCTGTAGACCCCAACAAGCATAACAGGCACCAAGTATCTTTGAAATAACAAAACATTAAAAAGATACTAACATTTAAATATTATTGAACCAGTATTATGGTAACACTGCATCCTCAAATAATCAGGGAAAGCATCTTGAAGAAAAACTTTCACAAAGAAATTACCACTTTTTATGATGGAGAAAATTCAATTTTTGGTGAACTTACCAAATACTATTGAGAATGAAGAACAACTGTATAAAGATACATCCGAAAGGAAGAATCCCTCCCATGATAATACCAGGTAATGGCTTTGTATAGAACGATTGCTCAGGAATCTGACGTGGAATTTGATTTGTGCGAACCGGGTGTTCAATAGCCTTTAAACGAAAATAACAAACAGTTAAATAAATAAAGTATCAAACCTTTTTGCTTTCTTTTTGTAATGAGTGGTGGCAAAAATTCTACTCTATTTTGAGCATGTGCATACCCAGCTACACTACATTCGCTTTTGCTCCAGCTCAGTTACCAACACTCGCTTGGCAAACTTGCTAAAAGACAGCTCTTACTGAAAACATAGTGACAGATATTTTGGACTTCCCTTTCAGTGTTTGCCTATCTATCATCTGTTACAGAGCCTGAGCTGATTTACCATATTTCAGCTGGGGTAGTGGTGGTGCAGATTCCTGCTTTCACCTTCTAGAAATTCTTGCATGTTGTCTTTCAGGATTTACTTAAAGAATCACACTAGGACAAACTTACTGAAAGGACCCAATCTGGCAATTTAATCCTAATTTAAGACACATGCATGGATCAGCATGGTGGGAGAAAACAATGTAAGGCATTTTAAGATACATGCATATTCTGCATCTTTTGCCTTTCATAACGATTACATCAAAAGCATCAATAGACACCTCCTTTCTGATTTGATTTTCAAGTTTTTGTGACATCTACCACATTGCCTTATTAGCTTATCAAATCTTCCTTCCTTAAAAGAAGACGTACACAGCTGTACAATGCAGGGTAACTTGATGGAATTTCAACACAGTTATCAGAAAAAGCCCACTGAAGTAAAAAGTGCCTACTAAAACAATATTCTCTGAAAGTATTACAGGAGATCTACAGAGAGCTAGAATCCTGGCTTCCTATGCAGGAGAAAGCCCACAAATGTATATGTTCTTATAGAAATTTATTTGTGGGGGATAGTAAACAGGTTTTTAAGGAAAAAAAAAAAGAACCAATCTCATTATTTAATGATTTGGTCACCAAATTACTAAATGTTTGGTCATAAAGAGTCCTCATAAAAATATGGAAAATTGATCGGTTTAGGAGTAAATCACAATTAATGTCTGCCAAGCAGAGATAACCATTTACAGAACACTTATGCAAACAGATTTCACAGAACTCCAGCAATTTGATCAGGAAACATCCTCAGTGTAGAGGGCAGACAGGAACAAGAAATACATGATGAAATGATGAAACCCAGAAATGCATAATTTGCTTTCCCTCATGCTCGCTGGGTCAAGTACTGGTTTTAGTTCATGAAAAAGATGCTAATTAAAATTAAAATGCTCAAATCACAAAACAATGACAACCCAAATCGCTGCAGAGAAGTATCACTGCCACCAATCATGTGTCACAGCCTTGGAATAACAAGACTGGTTCTCTAAGGCAGTTCTAAAGTAACTGAACTGAAATGGAGCCAACAGTGCAACTAGCTTAGGTGCTACCTCAGTACAGAGAAAAATATTTGTGTGTGTTTATGTATGCATGCACTTAAAAAAACAAATTCTTAAGAACACTTACGTTTTTCTTAAACCCAAAATAGGCACCAATAAAGGTCAGTGGTACAGATATGCAAAACCAGAGTGCCAAAATAGCAACCAAGGTACCAAATGGAATAGCTGCTGAAGAGCCTTCTCCCCAGAGAATGAGGTTCATGATAAAAAAATCCGCAAATACAATTCTGAAAAACACAGAGCACACTTAGAGCACAGAAATACTTCTGAACATTCAGTAACCGTGACAAAACAACGGCACTGTTTTGAGATTTTAGCACAAATCTCTGCTAAAACCAAATGACACACACAAAATATGAAAACAAAGAGATCAGACAAGCAATTCTTTGTTAATCTAGTGGGACTGACCTCCAGCAGGCACTGACGTTCCAACTAAGCTATTTCAAATATATGCTTGTCTTAACTACACTTCAGGGTAAGACTGCTTGCTGTGATTAAGTGGAAAAAATTATCAGAGTGGTTATATATTATATGACACTATATAAGACTGACTACAGTGAGGTCAGAATAGTGCAGTCCAGAGAATGAAAGAAAACAATTAAAAAGTGGGCCTAAAACTTACTACTATCATAATGCTTTTTCCTAATCAACCTTTTCATGTGGTGAGAGTAAACGAATGCTTACAAAAAAAAAAATCTAAGGATGACATGCCACTAACATACTCATCTTTGTCAAAAGCACCATGATACTCTTGGAGCTCCCAGAATAAAGGGACAATGCAAGATTTACTTGTATAGCTGAAATCTAAAAAAATTAGCTATGCACATCAGAAAAGCAATTTAATTCTCTTAATCATAATATTCTCAACTTACCCAGGACAAAGGAATGATGTCAGCAGGACATTTGTTTTCCATTTCTCACCTCCAAATGCTGTATATTAAAACATTTGACAGACATTAAAACATGCATTAAGCTCAACTATTAATTTTCCAGTCCATTTACTTGTTATACTTAGCTTGCAAATACTCAAATAATGTGCTATCATGCCCAAAACCAGTAAACTAAATATTCAGTAATAAAATTGGATTTCCTTATCCTATTGCTTAACCACAGAACTTCAAAGCAAAACGTCTCAGACCAAGGTCAGGAAAGGTATCCAACTAAAACTGTGTTTCTGACGGCTTTATCTACTAAAAGGAGGGAGCAGATTTGCTGTATTTCTAAATCTTTAAAAAATGTTTTAAACCTGGAGTGATTAAGAAATTTAAGCTTTCTAGCATTTGACTGCAGGTTTCAGTAGGTAAAGATACATAAATATGTGAAAACCAAGCTTAACAGTTTTCTTGAAATAATTCTTGCCTGTGAATCTTACAGAAGAGTCAGAACTAACACGCTTACAGAAGTAGTGATGTCTTCTTGAGCCTTAACAGCATTAAGCAGTGGTGATACCAAAAGACCAAAGATAGCTTTTTTAAGAAAATCTTTATGAAATTGCACTATGCTGATAAAAATTCTAGCCAATATACTTTCAAATGAAAATATCCTGCTGGAGTGCAGTGAAGCTGATAATTTCATCTGAGCACTGCCATAATGACATGCTTCTTTATTTCAAGAGTCAGAAGTGATTATGGTTAGAGTGATTTTAATTAAGTTTCTATTTCTTCATAAAAACTTGGTAGAACGTGACAGTAACTATTAAGATTAACCACTTAATTTCAACTCAGGTTTCACTTTTTAAATGCAATTTTGGAAAAAAAACCCCAACTTTTAAAATTGGATATCCATTTCAGTTGTATTTTATTTTATGCATCACATTATTTGTATACTATTAAAAAACCCCCATTCATCTTTACATGCTCTAATACAGCTATAAACCACTTCCTGTTATAACAAAAATATCTCTGAATCAGTCATTCACTGTCTTAGTAGTTAAACACAACATTCAAGTATCAACTAAGCGATTACCAATAAGTAAAATATTAAATTTTATCCTTAATAACTACATTTCCACCAAAGACATAGGATTCAATTTACCATTAATACACTTCAAAATATCCTTCAAAACAAACAGTATACACCACAATACCAAGAATAATTCTATCCTCAATTATGCTCTTAGTACTAAAATTTCCTTCTGTTTAAGTTTTAACTGGCTTGGATATTAGGAATACTTCACTTTCATGTCACCACCACTATGCAAAAAACTCCCGACAAGATACCAACTCACTTTTCCCACTGGTTTTCCCCACATGAAAATTAGAAAATGGTAAGCAGAAAGATCTCCAATATCTACTGACAGGCTGAAGTTCTGAAATAACTTTTTCTCTAGCCCCATTCTAGGGGAAAAAGAGAGAAAAGATCCATTTTTCTCAAGTCAAAAAGCCTTTCACCTTGAGTAATTAAAACAAGCTGTATGTGGAATGCCATGCTTCACCTTAAAATAAATCAGAGGATACAGGGGTAAACCATCTGAGGCTGGCAAACAGACAGGTTTTGAAACAATAGCTGGGATCAGTGAGGGCGAACAGTATCAACTAACTCCTGTCAGGGGCCCAAACACCACAGGGCTGATTTCTACAACTACAGAACACCTAACAGTCCTTCTCCCCATGCTCCAGCCACAGTCCAAAAAGCATTATTCTCCAAAATACCTGGGAGCTAGCTAAAAAGAGCTCACAAATCTCAGGCATGCAAGAACTGAGGTTCACAATTTGGGGGTGCAGGTGTGTGTTACCAAGCAATAACCACAGCTAAAATTCAATGCAGGTTTACACAGTCCCCACTGTGACAGTAAACAGAAGCAGAAAACAGTCTGATGTGAAGATGTAATGACCTTAGTACTAATATTATTTAATTTCACAAATACACAGCAGCAAGAGCAATTCAGGGTCTTTAGGCATCATAACATCAAAACCAGTGTAACTATTGTTAAATGTTCTATATATGTATATTCTGTTGTTAAGGTAAGTACATTTCCCCAAATTGCCCTGAGGGAAGCTACGAACAGTGCAGCAAAATAAAAATCAGTTCTGTAATGATAATTTATGTTAATGACCTTAAGCCTTGTCATTTTCAGTAACTATTACTCACATTTGTAGAATCTGGCAGCAACATAACCGGCTGGAGTTCCAAGCAGTACCCACAAAACTACAGCACAGGTCATTAGAGCTCCCCTGTTAGCAGGTGACAAAAATCCCAGGCAAGCAAAAACTGTGAAGCAGAGATGCACAATTTTAGAAATGACTTAGAAACCTTAGACTATATGTTTGACTTAAAGCCAGTACATCAGTTATCTTATAATCTGTGCATACTAAGTTGCATGTCTACTACATCAGCTGAGCTGTTTATAATGACTTTAATGAAATTTCTAGACAAAATGATACTGCTATTTTTACTAGCACCATGCAGTGAAAAATCATGTACAATCAACTAAATCCTCCCCACTTTACTTACACAGGGTAACAAAAGTCATTATTAAGATTTGTGTGCCAGATCCTAGAAAAACTGACAACAGCATTCCTTTTCTTGGGGGCCTGAAAATATCACCATGAACCAGTTTCCAGCCAAATTCTTCTTGAGCATCTTCCTGTAAAAGAAATACATCTCTTTTAACTCAGTAGATTGCAACTTAAATAGCCAGTTACAGCTACACATTTAACTGGAAAAATTACATTCCAAATAAATTTTAGGAGCTACATTTTAGACTTACCGTGGAATCCATTTGATTGTATCTTGCAATATCTTTATGGAGTGTCCTCAACATAATCATAGCTACCATTCCAGACAGAAAGAGGACAATCACCAGGGAATTCATAATACTAAAAAGAAAAAAAAAAAAAAAAAAATTAATGAAAATCATCATTCAAACTGCAACGTAAACACTTCAGTACAATAAACTTCCTCCTTACCTAAACCACTGGATGTGAGTGTGAGGCATGGATTCCAAAATATAATCCCATCTTGATGCCCACCTGATATTTTTTTCTTCCTGGAAGAGTAAACACATGAACATCAGATACAGTCAGCATCCAACTTGCACATTTAAAAGTTGATGTTTGTGCAAAGCAATCTTAAATCTCGTGACTAATTGAAATTTCGAGTTCCATGCTTTACAGGGAATAGTTTAATAATAGCTACCTAGAACAAACCTAAGCCTTGACCATAGAATCTAAAGCAAAATATTTTCTGAATTTGAGCACCTGTGTCTTCTTAAGACATTAAGGCTTACCAAATTAATTTAATTGTGCATCCTCCCTTCAAGAACTGTATTGGTTCATCTGGAATGGACCAGCAGAATAATGAAAGAACCACATATAAGTCCATATATGAAGAAACTAAGCTATGCTATACAGTCTCCAAATGATACATCACTCACTACATCATGCTCTGTCCAAATTATCCTTTGCTTTCATACAACCTCATTTCAGTACCAAATACCAAACCCATTACAAACAGCTTTTGCTGCAGGACAGGTGGGGAGGCAATACTACAGAACTTACATTGCTAGCAGAGGGAAGAGAATTATTCCTCCAGGCATTTCAACAGATTAAACTTATTCAAAATGAACATTCATTGATCAAAAACACTTCGAAAAGAACATTTCTTTGTTTTATTTTGCAGAGTAAACAGGAAAAAAGGAATAGACAGTGTTAATCAAGGTGAAGATGGCTATTAAACAAACCAATTAACAAAACTGGCTAGGTGTCTGACAGGCTGTTATTTCAGTAATTTCTAACATACAAGAGCACTTTCCAGTAAAGCCAGATTTTGAAAAAACCCAGTGGGTTAAAAAAATGTAGTCAAGATCACATATATAGTTCACTGAGATAATAAAACCATGTCTCAAAGGAAGCAACAAATTTCTAAACCAGTATCAATGAGTCTAGGACAGAACTGCATTTTTCCTCATACTTAAATTGCCTTTTTTGTCTTCCTGAGATGACCTGGTCTGCCAACCCAATAGAAATTCAGAAGATTACCTCCAACTGATGTAACACTGTGCACAAGACAGTTGCACACACACAGCTGGGCATGTCATTTTTAAGGACAAACAATCAAATAATATGAAGCTGAGGTCACTCTTAATTACTAACTTCTCACAGGTTTCCAGAAATACTTGCTTTTCGGTATACAAATTAATTTCAGCACTACAACTGATATAAGTTTTTAAAATATCATTATATAGTATATACATAATATAATCCCCCCTGAGTATACTTCTTATACTATTTATTGTATTTTGAACTCAGAGTGGAAACACTGAGAAGGAGTAGGGAACTTTGATAAACAGTTTGTCCAGCAACCTCCATCTACAGAAAACCAAAACAAAATCAAAACCTCCCTCTCTTTTCAGCAAAATGAGAAATATTCAGCTATCACTGCTGCCTGCAGTTGCATGATATACTGCTCCTCTGCTTTTAAACAGAGAGTAGTAGAACAAAGACTACCAGCTTCCTACTCTTTTCAAGGATTCCAGGGAAGGAAGACCTTAAAAAGAAGGCAGCTTTTGCAGCAGGAGGGCAGAAAACTATCAGCTTCAAGCTACCTACATGAAACACACAATTTCTCAGACTTAAGAACTTGGATTGAAAAATAATCTACCAGACAACCTAGGCAGATGTGGAAAGTGTGACTCTTAAAAACCACATATGTGTTTCACATCTACTCTGTGTGTGTTGGTATGCAAAACTGTAATGTGTGTGGTTAAATCCCAAACCAGCTCTGACATTCCAATTCAAATAAAGCTTTAAAACTACAAATTTACTATTCTGAGCCAATTTTAATTGTCCATCTTTATAATTCAGAGTACTAATGCATGATTTTAAGAGGTAACCACCACAGAAATCACAGTACTCACATGAAAAGTAACTGAGTATGTGTATGCAATTTTGACTTCTCCACTGGCCTTATTACTTATATCCATGGGCACTCCTGAGCAGTCGGGGTTGTCTGGGTGAGTATGCTTGTAACTGCAGGGAGACAAGACACAGAATGAAAGCCACTTCACTGACAACATTCTTAAGAAAGAATTCATTCATCTTAGAAAAGCATACCAAGGATACTTCCCTTCAATATAAGAATTGTACTTAATGTCTCATAAATTTCAGAACTCATAAGGAACATATGCTAAGCTCAAGAATTTTTGAAACTTGAACTTCTTAAACAAGATTTGTCTCTTTTTTTAAAAGAGCACAGTCTCTAAAGCAGAGTACCAAAAATGAAAGAAGCCTTAGTATTGCTATGGACTTCCAAAACATCTAAAAAGTTACACCACCAGAATTACTAACTTCTCTGAGGAAAAAATACTTTCAACTGAACCAACAACGCAAGAAGCTCAGTTATACCACGGAAGACAAGATGCTAAGAAATAACACAACAGACATGAATTGTGCAAAAGCCACACAGACACCAGGACAACTGATGAGTGTATCTGTGAAATCTTTCCATACAAATCCCAATTGTTGAAGAGATCAAATCTTGCACTCCAGTCAAGCCTGCAGCAGGCACTGGTGTCCTGTTCTGATACAAGACAGAATATTTCCTGGTAGGGGAATTAGGGTTCTACATGCATGCACACACACTCATCACACCCCACAAACACTTACAGGTTTTATTTCATCTTTTCTTGGTCCAAGTAGGAGAAAGTGCATCAAGGCCCATCAAATAACAAAATTACATAAGACTGTCCTAACTACACTACATCAATCAACAGGAGAGGTAATCTACAGGTCACATATCTCAAAGCATTTCTGACTAGCAGCAGGTTCCCAGATCAAAGCAAGTGTCTTGGGATGGATGACTTTTTGATGACAAGTTACTTTCAACTACTAACCTTTTTGGTTCAAGTTTAGCAGCAACTAGTCTTGCTCCCAGAGCTTCATTTTCCACAACATGGTAATAAATTTTTATGTCAACATGGTTGAAAATATAAAAGGTATCCTTTTCATGAAATTCTGACTGCAATGAAAAAGTGTTATATTAAACAATCAAAAAATACAGACATCTCAAAGCCTTACACAGAAGTCTGCATAACAGAATTTTAGACTGCATATAGTTTTTCTGTCAAGAAGTCCTAAAATATGAATGTGAGATACTGGAAATTATAAAGACAGTAAGTGCCTTCTTGCATTAAAAACATAAGTTATGAAAGTTAATGCTAAGAACAGTCGAGTAAAATTGAAAAATAGAAACATTAATTTAAAATATTTAATATATATATTTATTAATCAATTTAACTGAAGATGTCCTATTTTATTTAAGTAGCAAACTGAATAGATAACTATGGGACAAGTTTTGTTATTAGAAGCATTTCACAAGCATCAGCTATTTTAAAACAATGACTATATTTTTCAGAAATTAAACAGAACCTCCCAAGACAATGCAAATAAATGCTCTCCGTGGCACAACCACCTTTGAAACCAAAGATGCACAGGAATGAACAGCAAGCAGCAGCCAAGAATGCTGAATGCAAACCTTAGGTGAAGGGAAACATCACCTTAGAATTTAGTTAGTTAAAGAGGTTGTTAGACTCTCAAGTAATTTAACAGCTATGTCTACTGAAGTTCAGTTAGAACCTCTAAAGTGTTCTAGCTCCGCCCTTTCTATAGAGCACTCCCAGTTATAAGAATAGTTACATAAATGAAATGTTCTTCTACAGTACATCAGTTATTTCTTCAAAGGTTATTTTCCTTCTACTAAAAGCAAGTATTAAAATAAGATTAAAACAATATTGCCAGATTACATATTTGATCATATATGCATCCATTCCCATGGAGACCCTGAAACCAACTCATTATGGAGGCAATTAAACAAAATTGGCAACCACAGAAACTTATCTTTGGTAAGATCTATTAAATAAACCAACCATCTTGAAAAAAAACCAAAAACCTATCCCAAGTTCTCAGTGACCTTGCCATGGAAGAGGTCTGTGGTAGTCTAAAGACTTCCTGGACTTTCTGTTGTATTCTTATCTCCATAATGCTTTCAGTGCACTTATCTGGATCTCCACCAGTATATCAGCTATCACAAGAGAAGCTTTGATCATGCAGAAATCTTATCTTTTTCCATCAGCTCCCAGTTTTAGGGAAAGCAAATCTTCCAAAAGTACGCAGAAATACAAACACACCTATGCAAATCTGCTTCCATGAAAACACTTCTATCCCACAAAAATGTCAAGTCCAAGCCTTCAAACATTTCCATTTCTTAGGCAATGAAGGATGACATGCTTTCCTTCACCTTTACTCTCCACTTGTACTGAATGTTATGCATGTTCACCCCCTGATCTTTTAGAGCTCTTCTGTACTGTGCAGCATAAGAGACCAGGTTCTTAGGCTTAGATCAGGTTTTCAAACTGAGGTACTTGCAGAGACCACAACACTTGCCTATTTTTAGGCAGCATGTGTTCTTAAAATAGCAAGGACTCACCATAGAAACATGACACAGGAGAAATGCAAGTCTGTAAATTAGTAAGAAGTGATATATATTAAAATACATATAATTGCATAAACATACATTAATAACACAGGCATCTTTTGGACGGCCATCTTCTGTAATGTAACAGCCAATAGGAAAACCAGGATTACAGAACCTCTGGCCATCTTCCACATCGTAACACCATGTCACAGGCATGTTGTCCACAATCCTGTAAATGACATAGTGACACTTCACCATTTTTCAAAATACATAGTGTAATGGAAACAAAACCAGATTAATAGTAATCTACTTTGCTATATTCATTACTGGAATATTAACTACAAGAATAATACTACCCATGGAATTGCACTGATTGCCAATCCAAGTTCCAAACGAGGTACAAGCATGTAGCTCTTCAACTGAAACCACTCTATTCACAGCACTGTTTCATGAAGTCCTCATTCAAAACCAGCCCAAAGCCAAAAACTCATCCAGTCCAAATTTGTAACAACTTATCATTTTGTCTTTAAATAATGGCCAAAATAATCAAATTTGCTAAACCAGCTAAAATTGTCAATTTCAAGTTTAAGACAAAACAAAAAAAATTTTAAAAGCCTACATCACAAATTATTAATTCTCCAGCTTACTGATTGCAAAATACATTTTTCATAGCACTCTTAAAACTTTTTTTTTGCTATTTAAGTGGATTCCTAATCATTAACCTCATGTATAGCTACCAAAGAGTATGCAACATTTTAATTAGATGATTTGCATTACCAAAAAATTGTAAGCCACCGAACAACTGTTTTTGTACAAACTCCCGTGTCTGAGAGAGCCAGTGCCAGCTGGCTCCAACACAGACTCCCTGCTGGCCAAGGCCAAGCCCATAAGTGACCAGAGGCAGCACCTCTGGGAAACAGATTTAGGAAAGGGAGAAAAAACCTTTCACAACAGCATCTGCAGCTGGAGAGAGGAGTGGGAATATGTACAACTCTGCAGACACCAAGGTCAGTGGAGAAGGAGGGGGGAGAAATGGTGCAGCCTATGGTGAGTTAGACTGTCCCCTTGCAGCCTATGGAGGACCACAGGGCAGCAGATATCTGCTTGCAGCCCATGGAGGACCCTACATCAGAGCAGATGGATGTGGCCTGAAGGCTGTGATCCCATGGGAAACCCACACTGGAACAGGGTCCTGGCAGGACCTGTGGCCCCATGGAAAGATGAGCCCACTCTGCAGCAGGTTTGCCAGGACCTGTGAACCCATGGGCGACCCACGCCTGGAGCAGCCTCTTCTTGAAGAACTGCACCCCATGGAAGGGACCCACACTGGAGCAGTTCCTGAAGAGCTCCAGCCCATGGGAAGGACTAGCACTGAGGAAGTTCATCAAAAACTCTTCCATGGGAGCAACCCCACACTGGAGCAAGGGCAGGGTGTGGAGAGTCCCGATCCTGAGGAGGAAGGAGTGGCAGAGACAACGTGTGATGAACTGACCACAGTCCTCATTCCCTGAGCCCCTGTGTGAAGGAGGTGGTGAAAACTGGAAGAGAAGTTGAGCCTGGGAAGAAGGGAGTGGTGTGGAGGAGGAGTTTTAAGATTTGGGTTTATTTCCCATTACACTTCTCTGATTTGACTGGTAATAAAGTAAACTAAATTCCTCAATTTGAGTCAGTTTTGCCCATGACAGTAGTTGATGAGTGATCTCTCCCTACCCTTATTTTGACCTTTCACTACATTTTCCCTCCCCTGTCCACTTGAGGAGGGTAGTGACAAAGCAGCTTTGGTGGGCACCTGGTGTCCAGCCAGGGTCAACCCACCACACGACTGGACTCAATAATCTTAGAGGTTCTTTCCAACTCAATCAATTATGTGCCTGTATATTTGAAATTTTATCTCTATAATGTATGCTAGAGAGATTGCTTGCTTTTGTTAGTGTTTTCATCTCCTAATCAAAACAAGGCAACATGAACATATTGCAAGCAAGTTTGGTTTGGATAAAAGCTTTCCTTTGCATCTATGCAGCAAAGACAAACTGAGCTGCCTTCAAGCAGCAGTAGCAAAGCCAGAACAAATTGGTAGTTTAAGTAGCAAATCATTTTTCACAGCTAATCTTCAAATTTAAAATGACTTGAAGAGATTATACATGTGGAGCAAATATGCTATTCAACAGTGTTCTTATATGTCTCTCAAGAACATCTGGTGATGAACATTGTCAGCCAAGATATCAGTATAGCTGTTGAGTCCAATTCAGTATGTCAATTCCTAATCTTATTAAGTGGCTTTTGAAACCTTAGAGGTATTTTGCACCATCTGTGTTCCCCAGGAATTTCATGATAAATTGAAGCTGGATAATAACCCTCTACTGAATCCTCACTTATGCTACCTTGTTCATCCCTGTACAACATACCTCTGTACCATACTCCTGGAGCATGCATCATTAATCACAAAATCCAGCCACGGCCACTTTGTGAAGCTGTGGCTAAGGAGGACTAACAGATATAACCAGGGATTTTTCACTGGTCCCTAAATTTTAGGGCACTGAGCAGAGCAAAAAAAAAAGGACAAAAAAAAAGCCATTAAAAGAATTAAGTAATAACCTAAATTTCAAGGGAAGTTTTCACACTGAAAAACAGAATTATCTATCTTAAACCTCAACAGTCCTATCAAGTTAGCTACGCTGGTTAAAAATAAAAGTCTACTTGAATACACTAAGTATATTTTTTAAACAATTTAATCTACAGGGGAAAAAAAAACAGTCTGAAGTACTTTTTTGTATGATTAATTTTACACAGCTCTGTTTCAGCTTCTATCAGCTTAAGTTATGGGCTTTCCTAAAAAAAAATTAACTTCCTTCAAGCTTCATAGTCTTGGGAAGCTATTTTTAAGTTTCACACCAAAATATACATAACCTTTTATAGCTGAGTCTTTTATGCCAGACTCACATGCATTACTCAAATTCAAAGTGGTGCAAATATTACAAACATATGCAGTATTTAAGAGGAATATAATCAAGTCCAGCATGTTTGAAGCTCCACTTGTTTTAGCATTAGGCATACACACTTCAAATCCCTGCAAAAGTAGCTGTACATTTCAGAGTTTCTGTATGTTCACCTACCTGAACATAAGACTCTTGCCTGTGAACCCTTCTGACATAACCTGTCAAATTCCTACTACACTCATTTTCAAGAGGTTCCCAGAACATTTACAAAAGTGAACCCCGGTTTATCCCCACAAAGGGATATCCCGTATCAGTTCTTGAGAGCAGTAAAAAATGCACTTGTAGCCTTTCCAGCTGTTTCAAAATTGAAGAAATGGAATGTGACATTACAGAAAAACAGTTAATGACAATGGCAACATTCAACCTGCATTTTTACTAAAATATCCAAAAAGTTTAAATCCGATTAGATGAAGACTAACACATTTGTCCCCATAAAGCAGGAGGCCCATATTTGGAATTAGGGCATACCTATGAGTGACATGAATTAATGATGTTCATGCATTCCTTGCTAAGACATGCCTCAGGAACTCATGCCCAAGTTGTTCCTTCTATTCTTGCACCTGAAAGCTGCTATTGGCGGAGCCTGCCAACACGTCAAGCACTAAATAAACACTGATAACATGGCTGGGACACTTCCAGCGTCAAGACTGAGCCTGCTGATAAACATTTCACAACTCTTGGATGTGGGTGCAGTGTTGGGAAACTGAATATCTGCCCGAGATTCAGCACACACATTCAGCCTTGCCCCACCCTTAATGCCCATCTGATGAGGATTCAATGTCTGAGATCAAACAGAGCTCCAAGGTCAATCGATGGTTACAGAGGGGCCCAGGGAATAGGAAAGGACCAAGCCTTTATGCATTCCCCAAAATTATTTAATTAATTCGTTTTCATTGGCCACCTTTCCCTTTCACATCCATAGAAGAGAAACATACATCACATAAAAGTCTTTCAGAACTGTTGATCCTGTCTCCTGGACACAGCATTTGAAGGTGAGTGCAAGGGCTCTCAAGGAAAACAAAGACAACATAGCAACAGAATAAAGGTCCTGTAAGACTTTTCTCAAGCTAAGGCAGGACTAACTTCTATATTTACAGGTGAAAAAAGCAGCAGTATTTTACAGTAAGCACAAAGCTTTGTGTTTAGAAATAGATTCATTTCCATTGCTTTTCATGCCTATCCTTCAAGTGACAGATTTTTTTATGAAGACAACGAACAATATAACATTTTATGCAAAAACAGAAGAGGAAGAAATTAAGTGCACATATCTAGTGTTCCATCTGTGTTAACTTGAAAATACAAAAGTATAAACTAAATTATCACCAACATACTACACTAACCAATCTATGAATTTTAGACTTACCAACTTACCAGTGATGTTGATAATTCAGTAGCATACTTTTTTTCAAAAAGTCTAATTTCTGTTTGTCTTCTGGCTTTGTGGTATCATATGTTTTTGTACAAACAGACTTACACGTCTCCTTCTTGTTGAATGTGAACTAAGAAAAATGAAAGACTCATGAGCAAAAAGGTTGTAACAAACTGTCTTATTTCAGTACATAACAATTTATCCTATACATTTCATTTCCTATACTATTATAATGAAAACACCTAACAAATTACTAAGACTAGGTACATCAACCCTCCAGAGGAGGTTTTTATATTGGTGTGTGCTCTAAACCCCTCCTGTCCTCCCTGTAGGAGCCCTACAGCAAGAGCTCCTTGTTACTGACTAGCACACATTTTCTGCCATGATTTACCAGATAAGTCATTTGACCTCTCAGCAGCCATGCTGTCAAAGGCAGCTTCAACTGGTAACTTTCTCTCCTACTACTTCTGTAGAAGAGAATGTGAGAGTTTCAGTCAGCAGGAAAGACCAGCAAGCTAACACCATTTATAATTCTTCCGTTTTATGGCTGCAATATTTTCAGATCTGGTTCTAAGAAACAGGAGTGCTGAGCAGCAATAATCAGGTTTTGTCAGATCCCAAAGAGAGAAGATAACCTGCACAGCACTTCAGGCTCCAGCCCCACCATGCAGAGCACATAGTTACAATTAGGTTAAACTGACAGATTTTCATCGTGTAGAATTTCAGATGCTGAAGCTTTCTCAGATAAAGCCCTTGTGAAAATCAGAGAACCAACCCTGTAAGGAGACGGTTCTATCCTCTCCCCAAACAAGACTTGGCCAAGGTTTTCAGATGGACGTTTCTTTCCTTCTGCTTGACAAAAATCAAACCTGAATTAGAGAAAAGATACAAAAATGAATAAAACATTCTCAGCTACAAATAATTTTCCCAAATCAACATGTTCATCACAAGTGAAGGAGCTATACAGCTTTCCCTGTAGACAACAGTTTCTTCATTTAACCTGTGAAGTGTAAAAACCACTGCCCTGGTTTGAGAATAAACCAGATGAAACAGAGCCAACATTGAAGTCTCTTCATCAGCTATTTCAGAACACTGTAGCGTAAGTTTCTTTAAGTAATTGAAGTTTCCTATTTGAACAGGGATTTTAGACAAGAATTAAATCTTCATCTAGAGTTTAATAATGACTCTCAGAAAAAAGCATGCAGCCCAGATGCCGGAATTTGAGGGAAAATAAAAATAAAAAAGACAGAGACAGCTCCCTTACAACAGACACTATTAAACAGGTTATTACAGTTTTATTCACCAACACATTTAATAGCACATCCTCCACGTTTTTCCATTCTATTTTTAAAAATAGCAAATTTCTGTTCTTTAAAGTGTAGACATAACTGATGCTTAAGCTCTTCAATATTAACAGCCAAAATATTCTTTATAGCAAAAACTTTACATAGTTGTACCAGGCACTGATACATTTTGTGCACTCCTATGATGTGTACAAAGAAAACATTTAACACCTCATTAAGATAATTGATGGGATGTTCGCACCTCATTACCACTTCAACTCATCTGGCATCGGCTACTAAAGACAGAGGTAATACTTTGATCTACAGTGACAACTGATGCAGTAAAGTATCATATATTTATACACACATATTTTAACCTTAAGTTACACTACAACAGCGATTCAACCTGCATGAGGGCCTGTAAATCCATGCACTGAAGTTATGAGCAGACAACTGAGACAAAGGAAGCCATGTAGGCATCCATCTGCTCATTGAAAACCCTGTATTTGTAAACTTAGGTTAGCAGAATAAATAGTCATGCCTCAGTGGCACACTGCTGTAAGAAGCAGTAGATAATACTATAAGGTAAATTAAATCCATCTTTTTGGAAAAACTGACAATTAAAATGGCACAAATGGTATCATATACTTACGCAGTGTATTCGTAGGGGAGGACAGACTCTACTGAGTCAAGCCTGTTCACAAACAGCTCGATTCCAGACTGAAAGAGCAGAGAGAATCAGCAGTTATATTTAAAGCACTCCTTCAATTCCCATGGATATATAAAAATAGGTTTGTTTGAATAAGGTTAAGGAAAGCTGAAAATGTAAGATTTGTGTAATCGTACATCTTGATGTGTAATGAACTGTATCTGCTGGGAGCACAAGCAAAGCCCTATCTAACCATCACAAAAGCAGTGACCACATGACAAAAACACTTAAAGGCTAACATAACGACTCCAACTACAAGACAGCAGGAAATCATGCACAAAAATAATATCATTAGCACAGCTGCCAGTGTTTGAGTTTAATGTACCAAGTTAGAGTCATATTAGTCATCACCACAACTTTTGTGTAATCAAAGTCTCAAAAGAACATGAAGGAAAGTGCAGATGAGACCAGTACTTCTCCCTGCATTTAAGGATGCTCCACAATTTTATATGTGTAGTAACTATAAACTGAAACATGATAATTTCAACAATGCAATGAAACTGATATATTTTAAGTTTAAACAGAATCTCTTTTCAAAGAGAAGGCAAGGATACCCACATTTACCTTCCTATAAAAATTTTTCACTAACTCTGTCAACTCGGGTAAGAACCAAGAAGTCAGTCTACTGTGGTTTCAGACTAGTTTAATCTATATACATTAATTACAGATGGGCTACTCCACTTCTACTGAAAGGGAGAGGACTCTCACTCTTCCCTCTTAGTCTCAAAATCCCTTCCCTTATTCTAGTCTTGCAGTTTCAATAAATTTCAAGTGTCTGCCTTACACTGCTTTTGGCAGTTATCTGCTTGCACAGTAAACCAATCCAATGGGCTTAAACAGCAAAAGACCTATACAAAAATTTTGAAGAGCAGTTCTTAATATCACAGTAGGCTGTCCTCACTTCAGCTGGGATAGAATTTTCTTCTTAGTAGCTGGTACATTGCTGTGTTTTGTATTCAATGAGTGAATTATGTGATAACACACTGAAGTTTTAGTGTGGCTAGGTAGTGCTTACCCTGAGTCAAGGACTTTTCAGTTTCCCATGCTCTGCCAGCACAGAGGTGCACAAAAAACTGGAAGGGAACATGGCCAGGAGAAGTTGACCTGAACTGGCCAAGGGGCCACTCCATACCACAGAATATCACACTCAGACTATAAACTGGGAGAGCTGGCTGGAAGGGGACAATCACTGCTCTGAGATAGGCTGGGCATCCATCAGTGGGTGGTGACAAATTGTATCGTGCAACTTGTTTTGCCTGGGTTTCATGCCTCTCTCTCTCCTTTTCATTAAAATTATTATTATTGTTTCTATCATTAGTAGTACATTTTTTTTCAATTAAACTATTCTTATTTCAACCCACAAGTTACTTTTCCCCCACTTATCCTCACCATCTCACTGGGGTCAGCAGGGAACAAACAGCTGTGTGGTTCTTAGTTGCCAGCCAGGGTTAAACCACAACGCAAACTGAGCTGTCTTACTGTGTAATCAGACAAAAGCTGAAGAGCAAATCAGAGGTGAATGCCCTCAAGAACAAACCCTCTCCCTTTCAACAGCAAGCCATCTATTTTCTTACCAACAGAAGAGCATTTCCTCCCTATGAAAATTCACTCAAGTTCAGCCAAACCAAGAAATTCTGGAGGAAAAGAAAAGCTGGAAATGTTCACATGTATCTGTAGCTCGGATACTTCAGTTGGGTACTGTGTTTTACTGATATGACTTAGCTGTCCATGTGCAAGTCAGGATGCAGTCCTGGGAGACACAGGAAGTTCTGTGAGCTGTTAGTGTGACCCACTAAGTGAAGACACACCTTCAGGCTCATCTTTCCCCTGCCCTAAGCCATGCAGACCTGCTGCTCACCTCTGGGTAGTCTATGCTTGCCATAACTCTCTAAGTCACCTCAACTCCCAAACACAGCAGGAAACTAGACTGGCAAAAAGTTGGATAGTTTCCTGCCATGTTAAGCTCAAAAGCACAACAAGTAACACAGCTGAGTCAATGCAGAGGACAGGAACACATTGCCTAGGGGGAAGACAGCAATGAAATCTCACTCTCAGCAGCAGGGAATTAGACTGCCTCAGCTGGCCACAGAACCATGGCCTTAAATTAGCTACTTTCATCGGAGGAGATTTACTGAATGATGCAATTTTTCCTAAGAATTATATGCATTGCTGCAGATCAGCATATTTGATAAACCATTTCCCATACAATACCAAACCCTTTTTGGAGCAATCAGGATTTTTTAAAACTGAGTAAGGATTCTTAATCTTTAGGCAAGAATTACTATTTAAGTCTGCATAGATCCCATTCCATTTCTGACGATATTCTAACCAAAACCAGAAGAAGCAGCCAAACTGAGTTTGCCCAAGCAGTTTAGCAGGAAACTTGGAGAAAGGGGGAAAGCCACAGGTCTCATTGCTCTTAGCTACATGCCCTGTTAACAACATCTCATCCTATCTCACCAACACAGGACAGGAGATGACAGCAATCATAACAGACAAATAGTAGGCATTGAGATCTGGCATGTGGATTGAAATCCTCAGGCAGAGGAAAATGCACTATTACTGACATTGCAATTAACAGTGATAACTGCAAAACACCTGTGAGAAATGAAGCCTGTCCAAGGAAACTTAATTTTATCCACTTACATAAATATGATACAGCAATAATGCAATCATATATTGTTTCTCCTTACCAGGAACCAGAGTACATGCAGCTGCAGACTGCATGGAGAGAATTAGATGTGAAGAGTGCTTTAGACTTCTCCATATGCCTGTGTCTAATATGGAAATTGCTAAGAAGTGGCTAATTGCAGAAAGAATTTTTGCACTACTACAATTGTTGGTGTTCAGCTGCCTGCTGGTGGTACATTTAAATTACCCAAGTACCTCATGTCACATTTATTAAATGATAAAATCTCAGGAGAACACAAACATTTTGTACATGTTTTATGAGGAATAAAAATGCAGAGACATCTGAGAAAGATCATCCCATAAGTGTCTCAGATTGGTTACAAAATATAGTAGGCTATGAGGTCCACTTGACTTAAAAAAATAAATCTGCCTTCTACAAGCTTAAAACAGGAATAATCCAAACATAGCAATATTTTTCAGGGATGTTGTGAAAAAAATACAAACTGCAGCTTGAAAGCTTAAGCCTTTATTTGAAAAAACCCCATTCCTTAAGAGGGTGGTGCAGCACTCTAACAGGTCACCCAGGGAGGAGATGGCTACTCCATGCTTGGATGTTTCCAAACTTGCTTAAACAAATGTAGAGCTGAGTTGATCTAGTGTTCTCAGCAGTGGTGCTTTCTGTCCTCTCATGCTCCATACTCATAAGGCTGCAGTATGTGACCTGTTGAGGTCACTTCCAAACACCATTTCTGTGGTCCTACAAAGAATGTCTACAGGACATTTTACTACTACAACTGAACTGCCTTCATTGTGTGCTTGGTTTATTCCCAGCTCTGCTGATTCAGGACAGCAGAAAGATAAAGTCAGCACATGGTATTTACCAAAAGCATACAGTTTTAAGCAGGCTCTTATTCTGAAGAATTATGAACCAGTGTCTTGTGCAAAGCAGAAGCTGAGAGCTCAGAAAGTGCAAGACCGCCGCTTTCTACAGTAGTAAGACCATGGATCATAGAACTGATTAGTCTTGAACTTTCTCATTCAAGTATTAAAGCATAGTCTGCTGTAATTTCCATCACAGCAGCAGGAAACAACTTCAAAAGGTGCCCCAAAGGAGCAAAGACGATTTTTCATCAGAGGAGATTTACATGAATGCTCCCCATCAATATCCTTACAAATGAGTTGCTTGGTTATGCAAACTTCGCTTGTCCCTTCTGCAGACATGAAAGTAAATTTAAGCTTCACTTGATATTCCGGGCCCTGGCAGCCCCTACACTTCAAGTTCCTGCAGCCAGGAAGACACAGCAAGGAGAGTGTTACGGGATGTTTACTTTGTTATCTGCTCCAGCCACCAGCTGCTCGCTCCTGCCAAGAATCACACACACACACACCCCTCGGCCTGACCTGTCACTGCCATCCTTACTTGCTGCAGCTTCCCTGCAGGGATTTGAAAGGACCCAAGAGATAACCGGCCGGAGCTTCCTACTTTCCTGACGTGGCCGTAACTCACAGGATGAGCCGACATCCCTCTCCTTCTCTCGGAGGGATCGTGGTCCCTTCCCAGCCAGGCCGGAGCTGAGCCAGGCAAGCACCTCTGCCACTCCCCTGGGTCCTCTGTCTCATCAATTTCCGTTTCAAGGAGCAATGGTCATAAACTAAATTACAAGAAGTTTCACCTCCACACGAAGAGGAACTTCTTTACGCTGAGGGTGACAGAGCACTGGAACAGGCTGCCCAGAGGGTCACGGAGTCTCCCCCTCTGGAGACATTCACACGCGTTCCTGTGTCACCGACTCCCGGCGACCCTGCCTTGGCAGGGAGGTTGTACCGGGTTTCTCCAGAGGTCCCCTCCAACCCTAACAATTCTGTGAGCAACTTGAGCACAGCGGGAACCGCACCACGCTCGGAGCCCCGGCAGCCGCAGCCCCGGTACGGCGGCTCCAGACCCTCCGGACAAACTCCACTACGCAGCCCCGCGGCAGGGGGACAACACCCAGGCCGCGCCGCACCCGGGCGGCCTCGGGGGCCTCCCCTCAGCGCCCCCTGGGCTCACCTTGCACTCGGGCTTCTCCTTGCCGGCCTCGCAGAAGTTGACGGGCGCCAGGCCCGGCAGGTAGAAGGCGGCGGCGGGCGCGGTGGCCGCCGCCAGCGCGGCAGCGATGAGGAGAAGCCGCCGCAGAGCCATGTCCGGCCGGGGGACCACGGGGCAGGGGCCGGCGGGGCCGGGGTCGCTGGGCGGCAGCGGGGTCGCGGCTCCGTCTCTCGCCCCCCGCGCGCGCCCTGACGCGGCCGCGCCGCTTCCGGCTCCCCCTCGCGCGCGCGCGCGACACGTCGTCACCCGCCGCGCGCGGGGCCGCCAGGCCGAGAGCCGGGGGGGGCGGGGCCGGCGCGCGCGTTCGCTTCCGGGGTGTCTCGCGCCCCCGTTGCCACGGCAGCGCGGCCCCGCCCCGCCCCGAGCGGCGGCGGGAGGGCGGGAATGCGTGAGGGGAGCCCCGCTGGCGGGTCAGGGCGGTGAGGCTGCTCTGCTCTTCAGCACAGGTGCTGTGCCCAGGTCTGAGCTCCTCCGTGCGAGAGAGACGGGAGCTCCAGCACGGGGGTCCAGCGCTGGGTGAGATGTTAGAGCTCCTGGATTCTCTCTTACCAGGACAGGCTAAGAGAGCTGGGCCTGCTCAGTCCCGGGAGGAGACGGCTAAGACGGGACCTCGTCAATGTTTATCAGTGTCGAAGGGAGGGTGCCAAAGGATGGAGCCAGGCTCTGCTCGGTGTTGTCGAGCAATAGGACGAGAGGAATCGGGCAGAGACCGGTGCACGGGAAGTTCCATCTGAACGTGAGGATGAACTTTTATACTGTGCGAGTGACTGAGCACTGGAACAGACTGCCCAGTTAGGCTGTGGAGTCTCCCTCACTCGGGAGATACCCGAGCACTGCCTGGACACAATCCTGTGCCGTGTGCTCTGGGATGACCCTGCCTGAGCAGGGAGGTTGGACCAGATTGTCCCACTGTGGTCTCTGCCAACCTGTCCCATTCAGTGATTCTGTGAATGCCTGCAGGTGATAAACAGGAATGGTGCCCAGCTGCCATTTGGGACCCCTGCACCTGGGCAGTCAATCCCAGCAAAGCCTGGCTCCACTGGTCCCTGTCAGGCTGCACTGCCTTCATGCCTGTCCTGCAGTCCTTGCTTTTTTAAAAATACATTTTGTCTTTTTTAAAATAAATTTTGTCTTTTAAAAAATAAATCATATTTTTAAAATAAATTTTGTCTGTTTTTTTTATTTTTTGTGGTTTTTCTTAATTCTCAAGGGTTTCACTGGGAAGAGGGGACTGCCATGCCCAGCCCCTCTTACCAGCACCCTTGAATTTCCAATCATTTTCAGTTCAAGGGTTCCTAAGTGAGGAAGGGGTTATTAGAATATAAAGTTAATTTCAAAGTACTGAAACAAAACGGAGCTTCTAGGCGCAGCAGAATATGGCTGTTATTGGGAAGGAGGGAGGGTGAGGCTTTTTTAAAATAAAAATATTTAAAAAATTTATGCAAAATATAATCTCTTTAAAATAGAAAATCCAGTCTTTAATCCTCACTTCTCCTCCCATGGGTTATTGTGGTGAATTAATGCCTGACACAGCTAGGCAGGGAGCAATCAGCCCTGAAGGTAGGTGGCCTCCAGACTCAGGTGTCCTGTGACCATGGCATGACACTGCCCATACCAGACTCAGAGCAAAAACCATCCCTGTCTGGTTTTGGTCTTTTTAATTCTCACAGGTTTTGGTTTTTTTGATTCTCATGGGTGGACAACTCATCACAGTTTTCAAACCAAATTCTTGGGGTGAGACCTACTGCTGGCTGAGTGGAGCTGGGGAGGAGGGGCAGACAGACAGACAGACAGACAGATGTTGGCTGTGGTGGCTGTCCATTGCAGCTGAGCATTCAGAGCAATCTCTGTCCTCGTTCTCTCCACGTCATCAATGGCTGCTGTCATATAGCACTGGTAAAAATCTACTGAAAAAAATCCCCATCAAAAAACCCCCACCCTATAAGAGGGGCAGACATAAAAAGTCTGTTTTGATAATGTAGGAGAGGACATTGCTCAGATTATCATTTTACATTTCCCTACTTCCTAAAGCATTCCATCCATTTGGGTTTGTGCAGCTTCAGAAACTCCAAACAACACCCTCTCATGAAAAACTATTTTTGTAAATGCTGCAGCATTTCCACTAATTGCCTTGGTTCTCCCAACATCTTTTATTTAATTTCTGCTGTTCATTACTGGGCTTGGGGAGCACACCTGTTGATCACACAGTCCTGCAGTAGCCAAAGTGTCTAGGGCAGGGTGAAGCTTCAGGTGGGTCAATTCACACAGCATCTGACCAGATACAGGGTTGAGCATCTAAGCACCTAGATCACATAACACAGTCCTTTGGCAAAGTTATTTTAATAAATCTGTATGAATTTTCAACATTACACAAACCATTCTTCAAGTTTGAGATGAATGCGTGTTAATTTATAGCATATACATTAGATCTTTTTAAACTCTCCATGTATTTAAAATATAAGTTGTTCATCTACCTTTCTCATTCCAATTCCTACTTGTCTCATCCTGTAGATATCCTAAGAGGACAATTATAAGATCAAGCCTTATGACAAGCACAGCTGGAGAAGAAATCCCAGTTGCCTCTTTTTATTTAAAATTACTCATGGTTAGGATAATCAGGTTGTAAATGACCCAAGTTCAGTTGCTTTTCTGCCACAAGGGAGTTCAACTGTATCTCCCATTTCCCAGGTTAATATTCCAAGCAAATTACTTTTGTGGGCCTAATTCCATTCCTTTGCATGAGAGAATATTTAAAAGCCTTTGCCCATCTAACCCTCTTCTTCCTTGAGAACGCTCCAAAAGCTGCGCCAGGAGTAGGAGTTGCGGTGTGTGCATCGATGCTTTGTAAGCTGCTTCAGTCTCTCCCCTTGCTCTGCCTTCGTGACTGCAAAACCTGCTGACTCAGAGCTATTTTAAGGAGTGCTCTGCCAGTCAGTCCAGACAGCATTTCTGTGGATGTGGAGCCATATGCTATGCTCCTCACTGCTCTGCAAAGGTGATGTGGAAAAACTGTTTGTAGGCTGTGTTATTTTGGAGTAGTTATAACCATGGGTTACAATCCCAGGAATGGTCATGGCCCTTGAGATCCAGTTTGAAGCTGGGCAAAACCCATTCTCTCTAATTTAATGAGAAATTC
Organism: Camarhynchus parvulus; assembly: GCF_901933205.1. NCBI lineage: Eukaryota > Metazoa > Chordata > Aves > Passeriformes > Thraupidae > Camarhynchus > Camarhynchus parvulus. Next base: position 39,643,179 of record NC_044571.1, read on the forward strand.
AGTGAGAACTTGCTTGATAATTTCTCTTCTTGAATTTCCCTGCTACGAGTCTTATAGCCATAGGTTACAGTTCAGGGGATGTGGTTTTAGTACTGGAAGAACAAGTATCACAGGTTTTATCATCAGAAATTTCAAGGTTATGCAAGACTGTGAAATAAAATGCAGGAAAAAATACTGTGTCAGACACTAATGAACCAACAGAAGCCAATGTAAAAGGACATTCTGTGTTTTTTCCTGATAAATTATCATCATAAGAAAATACAGAGATAAGAATATAGAGCAGTTGGAAACTTCTCAGGAAGTGTCACTCCTTGAAAAGTGTTACCCCTTCTTTTTATCAGAAAGTGTTGTGAATAACTTTTGCTATTCTTATGATGGTTCTCACATTTTGCTGCTCATGTCTGGACTCCAAGGAGTGCCTTCTTCATCTGAGGAGTCACAGTTCCCACAGTTTATGTTAGGAGTAGAAAAGTTGCCCATTTTTTTTAAAAGGTTGCAGAGTTCACAAGTTGGGCCAGTTGCTGCCAGGGTGGAGCTCTGACTTTGTTGTTGATAGTTTCATGTTGTAATCACCTGTTGTTAATAGTTTTTCGTAAACTACTGTTGTAAATGGTTGGGAATTTCCCTTTTTGTCAGTAACACCCTGCCGCCTCCTGGAGGAGGGCACCTGGGACGGTGAAGAGGAGGGGAAAACGAAGTTGGCGTGCAAATGAGGAAACCCCTCACCAAACCTAGCAAAAACCCCTAAAAACAATGAGCCAACACAGAATTAAGGGATCAAAGTGGTGTCTAGATGTGAGGAACAGAATCCAGTATCCGCTAAGACCCTTTACTCCTCACCCTAACCTAAAAAGACGTCGGCTAAAAAGAGGACCCCGAATGTCAAAGCAAAAAGTTGGGAATCTCCTGATGATCTCATGAGGATGGAATACCCACCTTTACCTGCAAACCAGCGACCCATCGGTACTTCCCACCCAATCTCATTTTTGATAAAGGCATTAGAAAGGAGAAAGATCTCCTGCCCTATTTATATCAGTTTAGCTCTTCATTTCAGAAACACAGTCCCAGAAGTCACTCTTATCCTATAGCTCAGTGGCTAATGCCTTCTCCTAGCGTACTCCCTCCTTTGCCTTTGCAGCCAAGCTGTGGGGCTGTCCCATTTGCTGTGGAACAGACCAATAACCCTTGCTCTGGCAGGTGCAAGCACACAGTTGTTTTTCCCACCACAGGATACAGTTCTGTTCCAATTTTAGGACCAGAAGAACAAAATAATGCTGTTGCATAACTTTTAGGGTGCTAACTGGATACAACTAATGTCCATTTTGCTGCTAATTGTCATTTCAACTTTTTAAAAAATATAAATTATCTATTTGCAGCCTGGAACCTGAAGCAACTAAATTACAGAGTTTTGTAAATAAGTGCATTCTTTTTCTCTCTCCAGGCAACCAGCACTAACAATGAAAAAATTTATATTTGTTGTTCATATTTGGGGGGAAATCCCCTGCTGTTAAGTAACTCCTACACTGGTAGGTTGGCCATTTTTCTATAAAATGAGCAGTCAGGGTGAAGACTTCATCAGGGCTTGGTGGCATGTGAGGTGTGCTTCTCCTTCAAGTCAAAGCAGAGGCATAGTCTCTCTGGGAAAATGTGTCCTTTTGTATAGAAGCCACATCATTACATAAGTAAACAAGCCAGTGTTCTGAGTAGTCACAAGGTGTGTAGAAACTCATCTGGTTGTGCCATTGCTGATTTTGTTTAGTTTTTAATGACTTGCAAGTCTGGTTTGCTGGTACTTTTTTTTTTTTTTAATCTTTGTTCAGGCATTAGATTCAGCACTTCCTGTGATTTTATGACCAACTTCAGATTAATATTTAACATAAATCCTTTCAGGCTTTTGGTATGCTGTGGAGGCCTATGTCCTTTTTCCCTTTGGAAAAAGGGAAGGGCACTAGAAACATTCAATCAGTCCAATGCCTTACTCTCTAAGTTATAAAGAGAAAGGACTGACTGAATAAAATAGGCAAAGAAGAGCTCTGTCAGGTAAAAACAGGTGGTGAATTACATCTAAAAAGAAAATGCTGAGACAATTACAGTATATTTAAAGCTAAATTCAGCTTTTAATATACTGTATTTGCCTGAATTTAATATTCAGCATTTGCCTGAACAATGGGGCAGAGCCTTTGGAGAAATGAGTGTGCCAAGAGGGATGTGGTGATGCCTTGCAGCAAACACAAGCCAGACTCCCCCGGGAGGGAGAGGGGACACGTGGCACCAGCCAGAGCAGCCTGCACGCTCTGGGCCTTGGGAGCAGCCACATTTATGGCTTGTTTCAGCTGTTGCTGTTGGTAAGGTTTCTGTGAGGTCCCTGGTGAGTTTTAAACCGGCACAAAAGGAAGTGTGGGAAGATTGCTGCCTGCCTGGCTCACATCTCCCATGTTTGGAGCAGGTCTGGTTCAGGCTGCACCAATTAGTGTGTAAAAATATAATGCTGTTAACATCAGTATGAATTACAGAGACTGCAAAGAAACAAACCCTTATACCCTTGATATGTTTGTGGGTAAAACAAAGGGAAATGCTTTCTTTTTATAGCTCTGTGACCCCCAAATCAGTTGAGCTGGTTACCTGTTCAGCAGTGAGCATGGTCAAGTAATAGTTTTACTGTCAGCTTAAATATACATGCTTATTTAAGTTTTCAAGGTTAAATCACTCTTAGTGGTCACTAATTTCTATCAACTGGGAAAAGAATAATCTGCTGTAGATTTTTTTTCCTCCAAGAGACTGCTCAGGATCTCCGACAAGAGTTAAACTAGATCTTTTGGGAAAAAATAATTTTTAAAAAGTGTTGTAATCTGTTTCTAGCTCACAAATGGGAACACACAGAGACCATCTGCTTATTAGCAGTTAACCTGTGGTCACATTTCTGAAGTATTCTGTCCTTGCCCTGAATCCTCCCATGGAATGACAATAATCACACTTGTAATCAGCCATTGATAAAGGTTATTACGAAGGCCAGTTCCTGGTGGTAAATTTTGCACTTCACATTGTGAGAAGCCTTTTGGAACAGCACAGTAAAGGCTGCAGAGCTGATTTGAGACTCACCTACTGGAAATCTAGACGTGAAGGCATTGAGGCAGTTAAATCCTTCTGAGACTCCTATTTTTCCACTAATTTCAATTGAGAATTATGTTCCAAATTAGGATCTGGGTATTCAACTACACTGAGTTTGCACTGTGCTCCTTAGGTCTTAATTTCAGTCCTCGAATTTTGTAAATGGTATGATGGGTATTTATAGAAAGAATATTTGTAGCAATGATTTTCCCCCACCAGTGCTGCAGGAATTGCTTTGCCACATGTCTGGCACTGCCTGGTATTCAAGTCTCTAACAAGGACTGTATAGCACTCCATAAGAAGCACAGTTTAGAAAGGGAGTTTCTCAATAATCCCTTCTGTTCCCGGAATTTTATGGCCTGAAGTATGAGAAAGGTGATCTGTTGGAACTTTTAAGCTTGCTTTATCCACGTAATCTAAGTGAAACGATGACTGTTCTCCTGAAAGACTTAAGCTTTTTTTACATTTCAAAATATTTTGGTCTTGGGTATGAAATAGTGACATTACCTTGTTAAATACATGATGAATTACATACGAAAAGTTTGCTTGTTAATTTGTTTTTTCCAAATCTGGAGATTCTGACTTTCGTCCCCTACTCCTAGTATTGAAAAAAGGGGTAGATGGCAGAGCCTAGTTTCCCTACTTTGCATCACCACAATTCTCATATGATTACTCTTTACACTAACCTGTCTCGGGAAAAACATCAGCCCTGGTATTTGTCAGGCTCTGAGGAACATTCTATTAAAAAAAAATCCTGAACTGACTAGAATTGTTCTTTAATACACAAGATTTTCAAATAGTAAAGGAAGCAGGACTTGGGGCAAAGCAATGCTGGAGAGACAGTGAGAGTGATACCCCCTGGGATCAAACCTGTGTTGAAATAGATCCATGGAAACCAGCAGCTAAAATGATGTATAGGTTGTCTTAAATGACATAGGGCATCAGGCTGGTACCCTACAGAGATGTTACAGAAGCATCTATGAGTTGATTTTTGTCCTGTTGCAGTGGTGACAGCTCTGTGGGACTGTTGTACTGCATGAAGGTGTGGGTGGGACTGCAAACATCCTCCCGAGGATCCCCCTGGTGGGAAGGTGGCCTGAGCAGTCCCGTGCCTGGGCCAGCCTCCAGCCAAGTTTTCCACATTTGGAGCACTTACCTGGGCTCAGCCCCTGCCTGCAAACGCTGGGCTACATGGCTGATCCCTGCCTCTCGCACTGGGGTCAGAGCAAGTGGTGCATGGCAGGAGACAACTGAAAAGGTCAGGAAACAAGCAGCTATTGACTGGTGACTTGTGCTGGGAGGCAGCAGGTGAGTAACCTTGCTCCATTTTATGGTAGTGTTTCACCTGCAAGTGCCCGCTGTGAGTGAAATTGCCTGGGCTGGTGCTGTCCTTTATCAATTTCACTCTCAGCAGGCTCTGCAGGTAGAAGCATTTCATTGTGGGAGTCAGACTCTGCTTTCTCCTTGACAGCCTGAAATAGAAAGTGGAGAAAGGGAAAAAGTAGTAAGTGGAGAGCATTTAGAGCAAGCAAGACAGAACCACAAAAAGCAGGAGGTGTGTTAAATGGCAATGGTAATGCAGTGCAACTAGCCCTTTAAATTGGGAAGAATTTGACACTGAAAAGAATTTTGCTTAGCTCTTGTAAGCTTGGCACTTAGAAGTAAAAGAAGTGAAAGGACATTGCAATTAGAAGTGAAAAATTACCGTGAATAATATTATGTTTAAAATACCATGTAAGATGATGTGGGTAGAACTAAAAGATAATTTTCTCGATCATCAGCCCAGCAGAGAATTTTTGTGGCCGTTTCTGGGAGAAATCCAGGCAAAAATTCTTTTTTCTTCTTTTTTTTGTGAATTTTGCATTTCAGATTTATATGCCTTCTTTTTTTTTTTTTTTTTTTTGTGGATTTTGTTGAGGGTTTTTTTTTTGTTGCCCTTTCTTAAGACAACGTGTGTGACTTGTAGCATTGCTGGTTTCCTGATGCCACTTTCCTTGGCTTCAGAGAAAAATACAGCATCCAGGATTAGAACTGCAAAATCAGTATCTGCATCTGAACATCTGACTGCCTGTTACTGGGGAAAGAAGTGCATTGGTTCAAGGACAAGGATGCCAACACAACTCGGAAGTTCCCAGACTCATCTCTTTCCAGTCAGTTACATCCCAGGGCTTACTGGGAGTGGGGGACAGCACAGAGCCAAAGCGTTGGAGCTGGTTCCTGGTTCCTAGTGGAATTGTTTGCATAGAGACAAGGAGTCTGATTGCAGAGCCACAAGCATCCTTCTTTAACTGCAGTGAGCTTATACCTTCAACCAGATCCCTGTGTGCAGCAGGGAACGTGGGAAAGCGATGCCTGTAATTCCTGTAGGAGTTCCACAGCGCTGGAAACTCTGTCCTAGATATGTGTTCAGGAGGCAATTACAATGTCTAGCCCATCCCTGAAGTTTTGTGGATAAAGAGCAGCTTTTTGCTGCAGTGACATGAGGTGTGTGCAGCTCTACCTGGTGGCTTGTGGTTTGCTGCTGGTTAATGTGGGAAAACTGGATGAGAGGCTGCTGCTGCTGAGGAAGGTGTTCTGAGTGGAAAAGATCACAAATCAGCAGAGCCCTTGAGTTTCAGGAGAGGAGGGAGCAGAAGCAGTGGACTAATGAACTTAAACCAGAAGACTTCAACACACTCAAAGAATCGGTAAATGCAGTCTTGTGGAAAGGAATTTTAATGGGAAAGGGAGCCCTGGAGAACTCTCAGCTCCTAAAAGAGGAGCTGAAGATGGGATGAAAAACTGCTCTGATGCAGGAGGCTCCCAGCAGGAATGGGGAGAGGCCAGTGTGACCACCTAGGAAGATGGTCTGACAGTCAAAAAGATGCTATAAAAGGTGGCTTGCAGGCAGGCAGGACAAGGAAGGCTTCTGATGCTGTCCCATAAAACACTCTGATGGGTAAACTGGGGGCATGTGGTCTTCATTAAATTACTGCAGAGCGGGGCAAAAAGGAGGGAAGGGATCAGCCAAGTATGTGGAAGATGGAGGAGGAAGAAAGGTGTGGAGAGAGAAGGTGGCACAAAATGGGGGAACTTTGTTTTCTCTAAGACTAACAAAATAATCTCCAGACTAAAAACTTAGCACAATATTGCAGATCTGCTGTTGTAGTTTCATGCAAATGCCTTTGCCTTCTTAGCAATTGTGTGTGGCTGTAAACAGAACGGGACTTGCTGGATCAGTCAATACAAACCTGCCCTAAGCAGACAAAAATCTTTGCATGAAGATTTTTGTTTTCCCAAATGAGGGAGAAAAACAAGCAAACCTACTGCAACTCCTCCCATAATTAATTCCCTTTTATATTTTAGAGGGTGGGGTCTCTAAGCACCCAAATTTGAATTATTAGAAACAACCAAGAGGTGTATTTTCCTACTGGGTAGACTGCAAGATGTGGTTTTGCCAGCTCCCACACACAAACTGGTTTAATAAGGTTATGTGGCCTCATTTGCAAATAAACTTCTTTCTTAGGTGCCCTCATTACCCTTTTCAAAGTGATGTGTTAGGAGTGCTTAGATATTTAAAAATTTCAGGGGAAAGAATGCACCAGGAGAGGTATGTCCCCCTATAGATTTTTGTATAAATTTTCTGCTGAGATAATGTTTAAAGAATCACATGCTTTTTTTTTTTTTTTTTTGTAAATACATCCCAGTCAATAACAGGATGGAGGTTAGTGTAAAAGTTAATTAAATTAGCAATCAATGGGATTAGGATGCCAAAAATTGATGTAAAACGCCAGGTAGGGGAATTATTATCTCTGCTATTTTGTATTATTAATTCATTGTAAACCAGAGGAATGCTGGAAATTTTGAATTACATGCTGATTTATGTCTTCCATATCTCATAAAAAATAATAAGATTATGTAAAATACAGAAAAATGCAAAACTGCCTCTTCAATTTATGATTGGTGGGTAGGACATTCTTCAGATGTGAAAAAATCCATGCACATTATTTACATAGGAAAGAGACAGAAATGCTTGGGAAGTCCTGGTGAAATGAAGATGGCTCTCTCAGTGGCCTTTTGTCTCTGGAAATTACAGTATGTTCCCTGGGAGGTTTACTTACCATGTGGGATATGGGTCACTGTGCAAATAGGCAGGAGCAGGAAACAGAGGCTGTAATGAAAAGAATCACATCTGACATGTGAATTTGCTAACAAATCAAGTATACCTGTCATGAAAATCATCTCCAAACACTCCTAGTGGTGGGTAGGTCTGAAAAGGTTACGTGGCACTGCTCAGAAAGAGGTGCTTGTTTGCCATTATTGGCTTTGAATGAGCAGAAATACAGAACAGTGCTGCAGAGAAAATGGAAAGTAACACAACCCAAAATCTGTCAACACCAAGAATTTTGCAAGTCAGCTTTCTTTTTCAGTTTCAATGGTCAAGTCAGCTTTCTTTTTCAGTTTCAACAGTGTGACTTTGCAACATGCACAACAGTTATACTCCTAGATTAAAATAACATAACATTTAAGTGTGGAAAGGGTAATTACAATTGTGACATTACATGGTGCTGCAGCTGTGTTCACACATACTGAAACTGGGTGCACTGGCCAATATGTTGTACACTGGATGCTTCACAACACTGTTTCAGCAAGGATCAGCTTCTGTACTGTTCCTCCTTCACATATATGAGCAAGTGCAGAGTGGTAGTCTGGAAGGCTGATAATGCATTTGACAGAGCAATCTATGGATTCATTTTGACACAGCAATCTATGGATTCATATGGTTTGTAAGACCTCTTGGTCTTACATTTGTGTCTAAAGCATGTTGAGGGCTTCAGGAGTTTTGCAAGCCAAGGAAAAAAAGAAAGAACAATCTGTGCTGACTTGGCCTGCCAAAAATGGTGAATCTGGAAGCAATTAGAGAAAACCAACAGCTGAGTCTGCTAGTCCTCAACACCTTGGATGCAGTGGGAAAAGCTTCTTGAAGGACACAATTGTATTTGTGTGATCTGGCTGAATGGAAAATACATGCAGCTGAATATGCAGCCTGTGCATTCATTGATTCAGGTTGGGTGACATGTTTGGATTGCAGCAAGCTGTCTGTGTAGTGTTGCATTGATTGTTTGCAATCTTTCCTAAAATAACATCTGTGCTAGTGAAGTAGGCAGTACCTACACTGATAACTTTATGCCAAGAAATGAGATCATAGAAATGTTGGTTGGATGAGACCCTGAAGATCACCCTACTCAAAGCAGGACTACCACCACTGCTAGGTCAGCTGTGCCTTTATCCAGCCAAGCTGTGAACACTCGCCAAGGCAGGAACTGCCACCACTTTCCTGGAGCATCTGACAAAGAAACCTTTCCTAACAGCAAGGCTGAGCCTCCCCACCTGCCATGTGTGCCTGCTGCCCCTTGTTACAGTCCAAGAATCTTGATCTGTCATCTTTGTACCTTCTTTTCAGGCAGACATAGGCTGCTGCTCCATCACCATTTGGGCTCCCCTTCACTGGGAAAAACAAGCCCAGCTCCCTCCCCCTCTCATGTTACATCTGCACTCCAGACACTGGGCCATAGTGGCACCCCTTAGCTGGACCTTTCCAGCTCATTTCACATCCCCCTTGAGACAAGAGTCCAAAAACTGGATGTTGTACTCCATCTGCAGACTTACCAGTGCCGTGCAGATACCCAGTTCAGTAAGTTAGCTGCAATAAGTTCACATTCTAGTCTCACACTCCTCTTGTCACCCACCACAGCCCCCAGGTCCTTTCTAGCAGAGCTGGTACTTCACAGCTTGAGGTTTTTCTGTCCCACATGCAAAACTTTTAAATGTCTCCTTGTTGAACTCCATAGGATTGCTAAGATTGCTGCTGTGGTAGAGGTACATATTTCTTGCACTTGCTTTTCTAATTTTTCACATTTTTAGAGAATACTGGTGACACAGCAACATAGCTCCAGGCACTACCAACTCTTTCAGTTGCTCAGAGCCCCCAGAAGTCTCTTTGCTCCTATCAGTGACACAACATACCTTGATCTCACAAGGACACTGAAAATCTCTCTTCTTTACTTTCTTGATTTCCACACCCACCGTTGTTTTTCTTAACTCTCACATATTCATGTTCATTCATTTATTTTTTTATCCAGATTTTTTTTTCCTGAATGATACCCACTTCTGCTGGCAAGCCAGTCCTGGCCCTCTCTCTGTCGCTAGCATGGAGTACTAGTGCTGCAAGAGCAGCTCCTGTGGGTGGGGGAGTGTTGAAATTTTAACCAAAATCCAACAGGGGAGTGCCTGTGGGAGGTCATGGCCATGGCCTACTGTCCTCTCTCCTGCTCTTTGCTCCCTCTCTGAGCCAAATAACAAAGCATTTGTTCCTGACACGCAGATGGGGAAGAATTGGCAAGGAGCCTGGATTCCTTATAACTTAATCTCTGTCTACTCAGCTGTAAGTAAAGAGAGTTTTGTCTCAAAAGAACATGATTTCTTTGGCTTTGCCACCAAATATTTGCTCACTGACAGATTTTTATTCTTACACTGTTTTCCCGAGAGAAGACATGGGTAGTTAGATTTCCAGCTACTGTGAAAAATGATCCTTGGCTAAGAGAGGATGCATAAGAGGCCATTCACTAAAAGGCAGGTTACTTCTGATGAGAATATTGTACCCATTACAAAGCTTTTTTCTCTATACAAAATGCTATCCTACCTCAAATATTGTAACAGAAGGAATTCAAGGCATAGAGAAGCGTGGGCTTTAATTTAGTCCAAGGAAATCATGTTGAGCTAGATGAGTTGACAAATTCACATAGAACAATTATGAAGCTTCATGGTAGGCTGCTCTAGAGGAGTTTTGGAGACTGCCTAGAATTTTTACTGCATTGTAAAGCCCATTTTGGTAGGAATGGACAAAAAATTAAATTAACATTAAGCTGTCAAGTGACATCATATTTCAACATGTAAGAAATCATAATCATATTCCTTTACCTAGAATATAGCAACAAACCTTTAAACATCCATAACCTCTTTCTTTGTCGGACAAAATGCAAATGGTCATTTAGTTTTCCTCCCTTGACTGTCTTTTTCAAGTCTTACAGAACTGGAAGAAGGAATGGACACATGTAACTCCTGCAGAAGTTACAGGTGGAATGTAGCCCAAAATCCACACAGGAACATGAGATGTCTTCCCTCTTCCCCAGCCGCCCACTTTTTGAATAAATTGCTGAGTGAAGGGGTAAGCATTGTCTGGCAGTGAGTAATTGGCAGGTACAGGGATTCTACTACCTGCCATCAAGCCAAGGCTGAAGTCAGGAACTTAATCATACAAATATATCAGATATTCCCAATATGTCCTGAAAGTTTTCCAGTAAAGGTAATACTTTCCATTTTACCTGCCTGATAAGCTTCAATCCTTCCCTGCCAAGAACAGAGAACTCCCAATAGACCCATCCTAGGTAACGAGTGAGAACAACTGCAAAAGGAGTCAGGCTTTGAACTCATGGGTTTTACCCATGCTGGCTCCACCAGGAGCCTGGTTTCTCCCAGAGAGGAGTGATATTGTTTGGTTGGTTCAGGAGTTGATTCAGGACTAAAGGGGAAGATGGCACAGGGCATTGAGGGCTGGCAGGAGCACAGGAGAAGCTGGCTCCATTCCTGGGACTGCATGCTTTTCCTGTGTGTACCAGGAAACCTGTGATGTAAATTATCCGTGTGCTCCAGGGCTGAGAGCAGAGGGCACCAGACAAAGCGAAGATCAGGTGCTGGTGCTGCAGGTAGGCAGACAGCAAAGACCCAACCACAGAGGGCACCCCCCATCTCCAGCTACTGCTAGTCAGGGCTATATTTAGAAGCTTTGGTTAATGAGTAAAAGATGTATGAGGAAATAGCCTCTCCTGCTGTGCACAGGAATGGTGCTTGGTGGCACTCTGGAGGCCAAGGAGCCGTGCTCGAGGCTGTCATGCTCACTGGTGAGTGTGAGCTCCTTGAGCGCTGTGCCATGGCTGTTCCCTGCTCCAGCACTGCTCCTGCACAGCCTCAGCAGCCCCAGCAGAAGGAGAAGGCTTCCCCAGCCAGCAAGCCACCACCCTCTTTAACCTCGGCCATGCCCGCTCAGAGCGGAGCAGCCGTGCGCGTCTGCCCCGTGCTACCGAACAAAAGGCTGCCAACCCACTCTGGGCCTTGGGCTGGCCCCTGAAGTGGCTGCTGAATGCTCCCTCACTGCCAGCTGATCAGCTTTGCGGTTTTGCAATTCCCCTTTCCAATTACTGGCCCTGCTCCCGGCGCTGGCTGGGCCTGGTGTGTGCCAACAGCCAGGCAGCGACGCAGGGACTGCGGGACTTAGGGGGGGAAGAGATGGGGGAAACGGTGAGCCAGAGCAGGGACCTGCAGCAGTCACTGGGAGGGCATCACCTCCCAGCTGCCTTTTCAGGAGCTCCTGGAGGTGCCTGCTTGACTGAGGATGGAGTGATCTGGAGGGGCCATGCAGAAGCAGCCCTGGTAAATGTGGGACAGGGACTCGGTGGGTATCCAGGCAAGGGATGTTGTGGCATGGGGCTGCTGAGGCCAGGTGACACACAAATATCTTTCTGAAGTGGCTTGGGTATAACTGATCATTTTGGGGGCATGGAAGCAGAGAGGATGAGCCCTGCTACTCTTTTTTCTTTACCTGCATTGCCATATTGCTAAAAGAAGCTTGGGGGAATTGTCCAAATAAATGTAAAAGTTCAACAGTTAAATACCAACACTGCTGTTCCAGTATTGTGGGTCGGATGTTTTCCCTTATCATAGGCACAGTGTAATTTCTATCATATCCATGTAAAGTGGCCTGAAGCTCCAGAACTGACTTTCTGTGACTCCGAGTCAACGAAAAGTGATCCTGCAGTCATCAGGTATCTGCTGGCTCGCTTCACAGAGGCACCAACATGAAGCAGTGTGCCCAGTGAGAGTGTCTGGTGGAAATTCCAGCTGGCATAAGACTGGAACCCTCCTCTCATCTCCTCCTGAGGCAGGTAGAGTGCTGTTGTGTGCCAGACATCCTTATGGAGTGTTTTGTACCTGAGACTGCTTTGCAAGTAGGACAAATCTGGTGGAGCTTGTGCAGCCAGAGTCGTTTACCAGGGATGGATAAGCAACCTGTGGAATGCGGAGGGCAAAAGTGGGGAGTTAGCATCTTCATTTCCCCACTCCTCCAAATTCCCTTTTCCTGGGAGCTGGGCTCCTCACCCAGGCTGGCACTGAGGTTTTATTGGTGTGAGACTGGAATCCAGCTCAGACTGCCACTGCAGGGCCTGCCCTTCACAATTAGCTGAGAAGACAGGTGTCCAGAGGGACAAAGGGCTTCTCACCAGGAGAAAGAGCTCTCAAAGTGTCAGCTCAAAAGCAAATCCTGTCTAAGTTGAGAACAAAGAGACTTCTGAGACTGCTGGATGGGTTATGATTTTTAATACTCCAAAGAGATACCTTTCTGAAAAGGCTTTTATAAAAAAAAAAAAAAAAAAAAAAACAACCACGAGTGTGAGCAAATCATGAAGATTCAGTCTTGGCCTGGAAAGAAAAGAGGTAGCATGCATGGCCCAGCAACTCTCCTAAAACCCCTGTGGCAAGCAATAATCTTGAAAAAGCCAGTGCAAGCTATGTTTTCAATTTATAAATTAAATGTGTTTAAAATTTATGAACTTTGACTGCACGAGTAACTACTTCATTAGACTTTAGGGCTGTATGTTTCCTTGGCTTTTTTCACGGTAAAGTAAAACACATTTCTAATAAACATGGAAAGAGATGCCAAGCTAGAGTCAGTACTTTTATGTAAAGGACTCTCCAGACTCATTAAAATAGTTTACCACCTAAATAAAGCAAGCACATTGTAATTCTTTAACTCATAAAGTTGGTAATATACAAAGAATATTGGCCTACTCTTCCATGTACATCGCTTGGTATCGGTGAATGACATACAGTAAGGGGTTTACTGGGAGGAAATTAGCATATAAAACTATGTTTTGGTAAGTCTTAGACTGAAAGATGAACTCGAGGAACAAGAGGGAGTAAGCTGGGCTCTGCTCTGATTTGCTGAGTAAGCATGGAAAGTTATATAGAGATACTGAGCCATAGCTGTAACCAAAATCACTCTGTTTCTCCTAGTTTATATCAACTGTTTAGTCCCCTTTGACAGTCAGCAGTGGAAATAGGGGTGGAGGTACAGCGGTGTCTGCACCGTGCATTGGCCCACAACACAAGGCTGTGGCTCAAACACCTGGCACCATGCACTTCCTTTTCCCAGCATTGGTGCATCCACAGCTGGAGTTTTGGGGCTTCTGCCTCAAGGGGAACATGATAAAAACTGGAAAGATCCAGCTAAGGGCTGCCTCCATGGTCCAGCATCTGGAGTGCTGATGCAGCGAGAGTGAGGTGGAAGGAGCTTGTTTTTCCCAGTGAAGGGAAACCCAAAGCAGATCTCCTTGAAGAGCAGGTACAAAAAAAGGACAAATCCAAACCCTTCTTGGTCATGTCAGGGGACTTAACAAGGGGCAACAGGCACACATGGCAGATGGAGATGTTCAGCTTGGCCTTTTCCATCAGATGCTCCAGAGAGGTGATGGTGGCTCCTGGCTTGGAGACTTTTTATGGCTTAGCTAGATAAGGCTAATTTAATGTATGATGATTGTGGTAGTCCTGTTCTGACAGAAGATTAGACTAGGTGAGCTCCAGCAGTCTCATGCAACCAACATTCCTGTGATTCTGCAGTTCTTTTTCCCAGAGCTGCAGAGAAGCATGTCCCAAACCATCAGCCAGCTCACCTGGCCAGAAGGAGAGGGCAGCTCTTCCTGATGCTGTCTCCTGAGGGCTGGTCTCAGCCTAGCCCTTACAAATGTGCATTAGTCTATGCTGGGGTTCAGAACCAAGACTGCAAACAAACCTGTCAGCCTTAGCTAGCCAGAGTCTTAAAGTCATTGGTATCTGACTTCCACGTGGTTGTGCCTCGCAGTAGTCACAGCTCAGTGTATTTGTGCATGTCAAAGCAGCACACTGGCAGATTCTTGGGTCTTCAAATCTCATCTTTCAGCAAGAAGTCACTATATTTTCAAGTCCAGTGATGAAAAATCCCTCATTGACTTTTACTCTGCTTTAGCAGACACTTTGGCCTTTATGCGAAGCCTTGTATGTGTCATTTGCATTCAGCTCTTCTCCTGCATTGGAATTAGTCAAATGAGAATCACAGGCTTAGCTTTTTCTGGTTAAAACTCTCCTCTGCAGAAACCCTTTCCTGGGTGTCCTTAGGAAGGTGTCCCCAACCCTTCCGTGGTCTCAAAGCTGACACAGCCAGTTCTCTCCCTACCTCCCAGCTTCTTTCCTTTTAGGCTACAGGGGTGCTGAAAATAACACTGGAAATCTCACTTCACAGTTTCTTGCATGACAGCAAGCAGCAGAAACCACCCAAAAGAGCACCTTTCCTGAGCCAACTCTCACATGTTTGCAAAAAGGGTGGGGCTGCTGAGCAAACAGACCTGTTCCCTCTCTGATTACTTTGATACTAAGACCATATGGGCCTCCGAGCTGGTTCCTACTCCCTAGAGATTTTGTTTGTGGATATTGCATGTTCCTTTGGAAAAAAAAAAAAAACACCAAAAAAACAACAAACCCAAACCCCAGTGATTTTACTAAGTGAAACAAGCAGGTACAGTAGTGCTGCATATGGTGCTAGTAAAATTGTAATAGTGAAAGTTGGCAAGAGTCAAGCAGCCTTTGTTTTAATTCTCTGGAGTTTCAGGTAGAGCCTAATGTAATTACTTGCTTTACTTTGTAGCGTTTTAAGAGAGAAGTGTGTGTTTTAAAAAGTTATATTTCCAAATAAAGTGGCCAGGTCTGGAGAAGACAAAGTGCCTGATTCTGGTCCCTCTGAATTCAATAGCAAAACTCCCATTGACTTAGAGCAGGATTATGTCCCAAATCTAAGAAATAACAGCAAACAGACCTGTGCAGTTATTTAATTCACTGTCCGGGCTACCAGTTTGTAACTTTTTCCTATTTTGTATCCACTTAAGTTCCAGAAGGTTTGTTTGTCCTCCACAAACAAACATCAGCTCCACTCTCTGCATCTGAATATTAGAGCTGATTTTTTTTCCACATGAAGACAGCTACTTTGCAGTATCTCAGTGTAAGTGGGTGAGTCCAGAGATGCTGAATCTCACCCACACAAACACAGTGACTTCATTCAAGAAACAATTGTGTCATTTTTTTCATAGAATAATAGAATATCCTGAGTTGGAAGGCACCCACAAGGATCATAGAGTCCGACTCCTGACCCTGCACAGGACAGCTCCAAGAATTACACCATGTGCCTGAAAGCATTGTCCAAATGTTTCTTGGACTCTGTCAGGCTGGTGCTGTGACCACTTCCCTAGAGAGCCCATTCTGTTGTTCAAACACTCTCTGGATGAAAAATCTTCCTAAAACCCAACCTAAACCTGCCCTGATACAGCTTCATTCCAATTCCTTGAGTTCTGTCACTGGTCATCAGTGGGAAGACATCAATGCCTGCCCCTCTGCTTCCCCTTGTAAGGAAGTTGTAGACCACAAAAATGTCAATTATTTCAAAATTCCCCAGTTTGTCAAAATGCCACAAATTTAATTTTCCTAGGTAGATTCAAAAGCCCGAAAAATTGAAGTCATTGACATTTCTCCAAGAAGAATAAAGTGTTTGAGGGACTGCTGGGAGGATCTTTTGATTTTTTCTGACTGTTTATTTTTGTGATCGATTGAGGCATTAACTAGGATTAACTTTCTTGTTGATAGCAAACCCATGAGCTTTAGAACCTGCCTCTAATTAATTGAATTCTGTAAACCTATGTTGTTTACAAACTCTCATCAAAAGTTAGGCCAGGCTGGAATAGGTCTTACAGCAGCCTAATCCAAGCTGCAGTTGATAATATTAGTAAAGACTGACCATTTGATCACCAAATTAGAAACTATCATGGATCTATTGCTTTCATCTCTTGGGTTTAGTATGTAACATATAAAAACAGCACTGGTGGGAAAAATTTTTAACTTGGATGTCCAAAATCTTCTCACTGTACGTTTTTTTCTTTAACTAGCTTGTGATTTAAAACTTTTTCCATACTAACCTGCTTTCTGAGTACATGCATGTCTTCCTGATTTTCACTTACTGCCTGAATAACAAGGCTGAAATGCACCAAGATCTTTTCTCTGCCTAAACATTGGCTGAGGAATTAGTCCCCAGATCCCCCTCTACAATAAAAGGTACATGAAGGAGCCTTCCATGGCCATCTGGTGCCAAACAGAGGCTTCTATCAGCTGCAGTTCACCTTCTCCTATGGTTCCTATGAGGAATGCATTTTCCAGCACCTTGGCTCGCCGTGTGTTTTCTATTCAGGTGTTTATGGTCTCTAATCAGCACCTAACTTGCCTGTACTGGAGTTTATCCCATACCTACAGTGGGGTTTTCCTTAGGGCTTCTCCTGGCCTGCTTTCAATCTCTGTGGTCATGTGCTTCCAAAGTGAGATGGAAAGCACATTTTATTTATTAAATGGACAAAACCCCCAGTAAAGCTGCCCTGGCTTTTGGAAATTTCAGTCCAGTGAACCACAGGGCTTGTTATTGAGGTTTTCTTATTGTTTCTCTACAGCCTCTGTAGGAGATTCCTTTACAAGATGAGGGAAACAATGTCTTGAGTTTGAGGTGGCACCTGCTCCAGCTGAGACTGGTGGGAGCCTTCCCCTGCCTTGGCTTTGTGTGCCCTGTCTACCAGACCTCCTCCACACCTTAGGAAATGCTTCAGCACTGACTGGGGTGTGTGACACCTGGGGCTCTCCCACATCACAGGGACTCTGATGACAGATGACACCCTTAAAACCCAAATACCCTTAGGTGTCCTCCAGGAGCCAGGGCCTCACTGCTCTCAGGGTGTTTTGCTTCCTCCCATTGGTTTCTTCCTCTCTGCTCCCCACACCCGGCCTTGTGTAAGGAGGACTGTCTCTGAAAAGAAACTAAACTGCAGCACCTACACCAGTGCCCTTATTTTTACTAGGAAACAATATTCCCTCCCCTGACATGTGCCAAGGAGCTGCTGGCAAGCTGGAAGGCTGCACAAGTCCTTGGGACTGCCTGTACAAACAAAAGTTGTTATGATGTGCCTGCAAAAACTTGTGAATATGCTTCAGAAACATGGAAATGCCTGCTGGTCCCTGGGGTTCAGAGAAGAAGAACAGAGGGACATAAAGGTCCAAAAGAACCCTGCAGCAGCGTCCTCCCAGCCAAGCCTTCCACACTGCAGGGCCCTAAACCTCTTTCTCCCTCTCCTCCTGCAAGCCCAGACAGCTGAGGAAGTGTCTGGTAAATAGGAGCTTGGTGACCTGTTTACAAGGATATGTAGCGATGGGACAAGGAGCAATGGCTATAAACTGAGAGTGGGCAGGTTTGAGTTAAATATCAGGAAGAAATTCTTCACTGTGGTGGTGGTGGGACACTAGAACTGTCCCCAGAGAAGCTGTGGATGTCCCATCCCTGGAAGTGTTCAAGGCCAGGTTGGATGGGGCTTTGAGAGATCTGGTGCAGCAGAAAGTGTCCCTTCCCATGGCAGGGGGGTGGGGATAAGATGACCCTTAAGGTTCTTTTCATCCCAAACCATTGTGATTCACTCAGAGCTGTTTTATGCACTGCAAAGGGAAGGATTTGCCTCCACCCGAGGTGCCCACCAGCATTATGGTATCTACATGCAGTGGCAACATCGAGGCGAAACGTTTCTGCCAAACCCTTACAGCACAACGAAAATGCATTTTTCTATGGAAAATTTCATGGGAAGAGCTGCTGAGCGCATCACCCTCACAGCCCTGCAGGATGTTGGCTTTCATGAGGAGAGATGTTTTATAGTGGCTGCGCTATATTGACCAGGTTTTGCTTCCTGATGCTGTACACCCACCACCTTCCACCGGCCAAAAGTCCCCAGTTCTCCTTATTGTGTGGTATTTCCCAGGCCAGGGCAGGGATGGAAGTCCAAGTCCTCCCCAAAAGAAGTGTCACCAGAGCAGCAGCTTGGCAGAGGGTGTGAGCGTGGAAAGTGAGAGTGAGTTTGCTTCGTGTCAGTGATGATTGCTGCCGGCATTTCTGCCGGCTAAATATGGGGGCAGCCACTAAAAACAAATCCCGAAACCACTGAAATTGAGGGGGTTTTGTCTGGTTTCTAACAGGACCAATAATTGCCAGCATCAGCTCTGAATAAATTTACGCTAAGTCAAGACGTGCAACAGTCCAAGGTTTGAGAACATTAGAGTTTGCCCAGAACTTTTTCTCAGTTTTGCTTTGAGGTAAGTTGGTGATTCAGAGTGAAACCTGGCTAAAACCATGATGGTTACTTACTTTTAAACGTTACCTTACCCAGGAACATTTGAGGCTCGTAAATGAGAGCTCTCTGTGCCCAAAGAGGCTGAAACTCACTTCAGGCAGGAGAGCAAACATCCAAGGAAGGACATGGGGGAAGCTCTAGGGGAATCGTAGGTATTTCCCTCAGGCAAGTTTAACACCTCATTTTCTTAAATTGTCTTTAATTCATACACACTAAGAAGCAAAGATTTTAAACCAAAGATTTTGGTGCAGCAGCTGGGATCCCATTTCTTGCCCACATCCTCGCTGTTGGGTGGCGATGAGGAAATGTGAAGAAGGCGCGTTTGATGGAGGTGCCAGTGTGGGAGACACATGGCACTGAAGCTGTTGGAAAAAATCAGCTTCCAAGCCCTGTGCTAAGGAAGGTTTTGCATAGGACGCTGCACGCTTAAAAAGCCGTCTGAAGTTTCAAAACTCAAAAAAAACCAAAAAAAAAAAAAAAAAAAAAAAAGAAGGAAAGAAAAATAGGCATTTTCCATCTGATTTCTCCCTCCCTCCTTTGTGTTAATCAGCTGCTCTGACTCCGTGCCTTTCCACAAAGCTTTCCCGGGGCGCTGGCAGAGGCACGGCCAAGCTCTGCCCCGCACATCCCCGCGCTGCGAGGGATGCGCGCCCGGCCCATCCCGCCCCGCCGGGGCCGCTCCCTCCTCCCTCGTTGTGCCGGGGACCTCTAGCGGCACCGGGAGCCGCCTCTGGCCCGGGCCGCTCCTCCTCCGGGCACCCAGCCCCGAGCTGCCGCCATTCACCTCTGCCGCTGAGGAAATGGAGGTGGAAGCAGCGTGGGCTCTGGGTCTGGATTTTCTGCAGCCCGGTGCGCACACAGCCGGTTCCTGTAATCTGTGCGAGGTGTGTAGTGAGGATATTTCCCCGATATTGAGCCTAATTCCCAGGACAGTGGGCAGCAGATTTCACCTCCAGGTATCCTAAAATGTAGCATCTGATGATTAAAATCTATTTTTGCCTTCTTTACTTTTTCCTGATTTCTTGTTGTAAATCGACATTTCTTTGGCATCGGTGACTATGGAGAGGATGTGGTTTAGGGCTTAGAAGTTCAGTTTCCCTCCATGTCCCCTCCCTGCTCCAGACTGGCACAGAAAGAGAAAAGAGTCCCCTCCTTCTCCTGCACTTCTTCCCACTTCTTTCCAGTACCCTGCTGACATTTTCACACAAGACCAGACCCTTGGACAAAACCAAGCCCCTGATCCAAAATGGGCTGGTGAACTCAGCCTCATCTCCTATCTGGGCATCCTGGGATGAGAAACCAGTCCCATGTGCCCCTGTCCCATCAACACCTTCCACACAGGGCAAGGAGGCTTCCTGCCCCCCAGGCCAGCTGCTGTCACCTCAGCAGCCCCTGTGGTCCCAGGGCCAATGGCTGGTGCATGGAGGAATGTCTGAGTGGCCTTTGCCATGCTCCATCTGCACCAAGCAGGGCTTGTCTCAAACCCACAGGTGATGTGGGATGACACATTCCCCCCCCCCCCGTCTCACAAAAATCACTTTTCTTCCCTTAAATGTGGGGGTTTTTCACCAGCTCCTCATCCTGCCTTGCCTGTGCAGGGCAGGCTCTGTCATGAGCCCCATACAAGGCTTCACAACTGGTGTGCAGCAGCAATCATGCAGACATGAGAGCAACCACTTCCTCCCTGCACCACCTCTGTGAATCCACACCAGGACCTGCAGACAGCTCTGCACATCTTCCTCAGCTCAAGCCTGGAGAAGCATCTGCCATCAGAAATTCAGAAGTCACTCAGCACTTCTTCCCTGCTGCACTTTGCACACGCAGGAGTGACAGCAAAGTGGCTTTTCCCTTTGGAGCATTTTTATGGGAAGCAGCAGCATCACTGTGGCTGTGGTAGGCTGGAGTTCCTTCCTGTGCCTCCTGGAAGCCCTGGAGGTGTTGGTTAACACATCAGCCTGCTCAGGGCTGAGTGCCAGGGCCCTGCAGGCACCCTGCACCCTCGGGAGGCCAGAGAAAGTTCAACACCACCTGAGAAAGGGGAACTTGCCCCTTGGCAAGCTCCCTTCCTCCAGTGGGAAAGGAAGGAAAGGAATCCCAATGTGCCATCCCACTGTGGCATTGCCCCATGCCACCCGGCGCCTCACTGGCAGGCAGGACAGCAATCTCACCCAGCTGCATTTTAGGGAAGGCTTCCCCACAGGAAACAATCCTTAAGGAAACATTTAGATTGGCCTAAGGACATGGTTTGCCACCTCTTGAGCTGGGTGCCTCAGCAGACATCCATTGAAGCTGCCCTCTGGACCTGGTCTCCAGTGGCCCAGCAGAGAGCATGATCTGTCTGCTCAGGGTTATTTCTGTCACAGAAGCCCACACTCCGTGCATGAATTTGCATCTAATTAGCATTTGCTTAGTGGACCTTACTCAAGGGCCTCAATGTGGTACCTTTCTTTTACCTTGGACTGGTTTTTGATGAAAACTGGGTCATCCAAGTGGTAAGCACTGTCAAGCTTATAATTTTTACAAGACCTTCTCCTTTCACAAGAGCTCCATGTGAAGGTACACGATCCCTTGGCCCAGCCAGCCACGGGGAATCTACCCACAGATATGCTCCTCCTCAAAGAACAGGATGAAAACATTCACATCTCAAGAAGAAAACCTGTTTCTGAGCATAAAACCACCTTCCCCCTCATCCTCACTTCAGTCAGCCACTGAAAACATTACAAATATTAATCACATTGTCAATACATATCAGACCAGAAAAGTTGTTTGTGGTTTTTAACTAACAAGTCAAGCATACAAATCAAATACTGAGAACAACTTGTCTGCAAAATAAAAAGCTTGCAAGCAGTGAGATTGAGAATGATTTGGGTGTTGGGTGATCCAGCAGCATGAAGCCAGTGGGCAAATGCCCACCTGTGTTGGTGAGTCTGGTTTCAAAGCTGAGGCTTTGGTGGGTCACTGGTGCGTGCAGAGGCTGGAGTGAAGCACGGCTTTGGCAGTGGTGAGGCAGTGGGAGCTGTGTTGGGAAGCACAGGGAGCCCTGGGTGCCTGTGGGAGGATGGCAGGACCAGCCTCCAGCAGGCTTCCCTCTGGAGCCAGGCTGGCATGGCTGTGACCAGACCTTTTGTGCCCTGTTAGGACAAAGAGCTGAAGGCAGAAACTGCTTTTTCACCTCGAGGCATTCTGTCTGCCAGCCATAGCCAGGCCATTAATTCATGAACCAGTGTGGGAGGGGAGACTGTGCATATCCTTATCTACACCTTCCGAGGAGCAGCAAAGTCAGGCAAGTGAAACGACACTGTCTCCATTTCTAGTAAATAACTAATTATACTCTTCATAGGGGCTGGCATTTAAATCTAATTAGAATGATTACTCTATTGTCCCAGAGTAATTGAATGCATTAAAAAAAAAACACAATCAAAAAAACCCCAAAAACCAAAAAGAAAACTCAACCAAACAGAAAACCCCACAGATAAGACCACTGCAAAGAGGTGCCTTTGCTCTCTTTGTGAATTGTATAATTAATGGTCAAAGCCAGCTGAAGTCATCAGATGACTACCACACTGGAGGGATGGGAAATTACTGGTCTCCCTCAAATTTCCCCCAGCTCTTGAAAAAAAAAAAATCCCCTTTGCTTCTTGCCCTTTTAGAAATATTCTTCCTTATTCCCATTTTCTATCAGCCGAGCTTTAACTCATTCTGACACCAACCATTTGCAGCCACAGCAGTCACTTCCCCTCCTGAGCAGGGACATTCATATGCTTACAGGGAGCCAGTGGTTGAAGCCACAGGAGGAGGAGAGCGGAATTCCTGCTCACCTGAGAGTAGCCAGCAGTAGATGATGTGGTACCAGGTGCTCTACGTGTGATGGTAGCACTGCTGTAAGAGCTGGGTAAGGAAGGAGATCTGTTCCTGCACTTGAAAATTATTTCAAACTAGCAGGATTTTAGACATCCTCTAGCTCAGATTTTGGTTGTGGGTGTGAAGAACAAAACATTTCTCTCTGACTGCACGTCTCAAGGTGACACGTTTTAACAGCACCAAAGTGCCTGGGCTGCTGCAGACAGTTAATGCTGGTGGAGAACCAAACAACAACAACAAATTAAAAAATAATAATTGTCACTGTCCTATTTTCGGAAAAATCTCTTTGCCCAGGATTTTCTCCTAGGATGCTGAGAAGCCTCAGAGAAAATTGAAAACAATAATTATCTGATTTGCTTCTCCTATGTTTTGCTGCTTTAGAATGTAGTTTTGAGATTGTTTATCCAAGATGTGAATTGTTTTAACCCAATGACCAATCACGGTCAACCTGTGTCAAGACTCTGAAAGGAGTCATGAGTTTTTCATTATTATCTTTTAGCCTTCTGTCTGTATCCTTTCTCTATTCATTAGTATAGTTTATTACAGTATTCTTTAATATAATATAGTATCATAAAATAATAAATTAGCCTTCTAAAAACATGGAGTCAGATTCATCATTTCCTCCCTTCATCTAGGAACCCCAAAAATACCACAAATAATCAGAAATTTGTTTCCACAACATGCAAACATCACAAGCAAAATACCAGGGGAATAACAAATGAATAGTTTTAACAGCCCCTAAATGTTTCCAGCATGGCTCACAGGCAAGGTCCCTCTTTGGGATTTCTGGCTTCCTGATGCTAAACCCTACAACTCCAATTTGTAAAGAAACCAATCTATATACCGCTTAATTCCCTGCCTCGGATCCCTGTCCATGAGATGCAAATCATTCCTCTGTTTCTCATGGCAGAGGTAAAATCTGTGCAATTGCTAGAGTGGTAAGCAGTGGGATGCTTGGCCCCTGATGCAGAGGAATTATCCCTGCCTCTGCAAGTGACTGCCTTGGAAGTGCTGGGGCTTCCCACTTGTGCAAAGGTTTCCCAACAGGAAGGAGCTTAGAGCTATGGGGCCTTAAAAGGCAAATTTCTTTCCCTCTGTGCTGAGGTCAGGCAGGGGCCTCTTTTGGCCTGGCTGAGCTGTGGCTCATGGCTGTGTGGGATGGCTGAATGTGATGATGAACAGGCTATACTTTTATGTGTAAAGAAGGGAGTTTGTTGTTTGGTGGAAGCATCTTCCCTTAAGCTAAGATCTGATTCTGGTTTTTTCCTAAAAAAGCTCTGTTTTTAGGCAAATTTTCTTTATCTCCCATGTGCATGAAAAACTCCCCTGAAAATGCAAAAAGCTTGTACCATTTCATTTCTTGTTTTTATGGAGTGCTTAGAAGACTTTCCACTTGCAATTATGCTGACAGATCAAACTTTTCATGATCACAAATCATTTAAAGCATTAAGGATCAGCTGTAGCTACAGTACAGCCCAGGGACTCAAGAGTTTTCAATAAGCATTAGCAGCTAAAATATTGCAGTCTCCATGAATACAAGTGAGTGAAACCCCAAGCAGCAAAATTTCCTCTATGAATAAAGAATTTGGAAAATATATTCCCAGGAATGTAAGGGAGGAGACCAACCTCAACTTCAACTCAGGAGACAAGATCAGAGAAGCAAAGGCATGTAAGAAATATATTAAAACAATATTCAGTCAACAAACCTTGAAAAGTACTATTTAAGGTGGAAAGGATCTGTCTGGTCTTACAAGTAAGGTAAGGTAAAATTTTTACCTAAAAGGTAAAATTTGATGGCTGTAAAAGAAATTCTTCCATATAATCCAGACCTTTACAGTTTATCCAAAATTCAATCTCATTGAATGCTTGGGTTTAGGTCAATCTGCTTTACGCAGTACATTTTCTTATGGAGACACAAAGAGTTGCAACACAGCAAAGAGAAAAGGAGCAGAAGGTGTGGAGGGTTTTGTGAAGTCCCTTGCCCATGGCAAGTGGAACTTGGGAGATCTGCTGGGGAAGGGAGCTGCAGAGAAATGTAAACCCAGGCCCTACACAGGAGCAAAACCAACACCCAAGAGCCATGTGAGAGACAGCTGCTCACTCTGAAAATTTAAAGAGGTTTATTAAACCTTAACAAAAATGCCACGAAGGACAACATAAGGAAAAAGCTGCAGCACTGGGAACTGCCCTTGTGGATACCACATGGCCAGTTCATCTTCAAGATGGATGCTCAGTTTTTTATACCCCTGGGGGTTGCATCAGCCAGCCCTGGCCCCTCCCAATGTCTGTCAGTCAGCTCTTCTTTGCCATTTGTCAATGGAGATGGCTTTCTTGTAACTGGATTGGAGGTCAGGTGTTGCCATGCCTCATCCCTAAGCACCAAGATTTTCCATTCCCAACTGCCCCATGCAAGGGACACGCGCAGCCTTCTCTCTACCTGTCCTAGACAGCCCAGGCTGTCTGATGGCAACAGTACAGGGGGGGAAAGGGAACTCTGGGGAGAACAGAGGACATCTAAACCACAATAACATGACTATACATCACTAAAGCTTTTCTTAATAGTCACACAATGGTTATCCCTTCATTGCGAGAGCCAATCATCTCATTATCCATCTAGAACAGCCATGTAGAAGTTCTGGCCCTGTAAGTGAAGACCTTCCTGCCTGAGGAGTGTGTGTCCCAAGGCAGCCCAGGTCCCGTGCAGGCACACAGCACATGCAGGGGTGTGTGACAGCTCTGGCTGGGTGGCTGCTGGCTGCTTCCTCCTGGCACTGCGCCCTGCTCGTGCGCGGCGCCGCGTGGGCCACTCTCTGTGGGTGAATCATTGCTGTGGGGCAAACAGATTTGTCTCTTGGCTCTGCCCTCACCCAGTCTAGGCTGCAATAGCCACAAAAGCCAGACTCCACTCTGATTACCACCTTTGTTAAGAAAGGTTTTCATTAACAGATGTTTTTATTCCACAACAAGCTGGTCCCACCCTCCCCAAAAGCCACAGGACTCTGCAGGATCAGGGCTTGAGGAGGTGGAAATACACAGAGGTGCTGAGTGCTTGGGGCTGGCTCTGCACCTGTTGCAGGTACTCTTTGAGCAAGCAAGAAGAAACCACTCTGAAAAAAAAATTAAGTGCCAAGATCTCCAGCTATTCACTGCTCATGGTAACTTCTCTGAGGTTTCCTTTCCCACAATAAAGCACAGAGCATCCTGCTCTCTTACATGCAAATGCTGGGTAGATAAATCAGCAGACAAAGCAGAGGTATTGGGGTGGGTTGGAAGGTGCATAGGCAGGCCCAGAGTGTGAGGTTGGTCAGGACAGGTTCTGGTTGGAGGCCAGGAGCTCCTTGTGTGCCCCAGGGGTCAATACTGGCTCCAGTCCTGTTCAATATCCTCATTAATGACACGGACAGAGTGGCAGAGGACACCCCCAGCACATTTTCTGATGACACCAAGCTGGGCAGAGTGGTTGATATGCCACAGAGTCGTGCTGCCATCCAGAGGGACTCTCACAGGCTGGAGAAATGGGCTGGCAGGAATTTCATCAAGTTCAGCAAGGAGAAATGCAAAATCCTGCACCTAGAGAAGAACACCCCCAGGCACCAGTACAGACTGGGGGCCAACCTGCTGGAAAGCAGCTCTGCAGAGGAAAGGACCTCAGGATCCTGGTGGACACCAAGCTGAACACCAGGCATCAATGTGCCCTTGTGGCAAAGAAGGCCAATGACATCCTGGGGTCCCTTAGGCAAAGTGTTGCCAGCAGGTCTGGGAGATGATCCTTGCTCTCTGCTCAGCACTGGTGAGGCCACAGCTGGAATCCTGGTTTGGTTCTGGGCTCTTCTGTACACAGAGACATGGACATACTGGAGAGAGTCCAGCAAAGGGACACAAAGATGATGAAGAGACTGGAGCAGTCTCCTGAGAGGAAAGGCTGAGAAAACTGGCACTGTTCAGCCTGGAGAAGGCTCAGGGGGATCTCAGTGATGTGTATGAATTCCTGCAGGGAGGGTGCAAGCAGGACAGAGCCAGGCTCTGTGTAGTGCTGTGCAGTGACAGGATCAGAGGCAACCAGCACAACCTGAAACACAGGACGATCTGTCTGAACATCAAGAAACACTTTTTCACAGTGAGGGCAATGGAGCACTGGCACAGGTTGCCCAGACAGGTTGTGTCTTGAAGATATTCACAAGGTGCCTCAACACAGTCCTGGGCAATCGGGTCTGGGTGTCTGCTTTAGCAGTGTGGTCGGACCAGCTGCTCCTCAGAGGTCCCATCCAGCCTTCCAGTCTGTGATTCTCTGAGGCATTGCTGCATGGAACAGAGCACCCCATGGCAATGCTCATGAGGATGCTAATTTTTGCCACAGGATTTCCCTGGTATGTGTTAAACACGGCCAAAACGTGGCCATAACATGGCCTAAACATTGACCGCAAAGAATAAATGGAAAAGACTCACAAGTCACAGAATATGAGGGTGCCCTGCCTAAAAAATTGTTGTGTAGGATCATAGAGATCCAGACTGAATGAAGATGCATTTTTGGCACTTTTTCCACCACGAACACTCATTTCTGTGGTTTGTGATCATCTTCTGTGTCGGTTGTTTTTCGCTCATGTTGTAGCTGTACGTTACAAATTTGTGTGTGCATATATAGCACTTGTGGCCCTGGAAAAGGAAAAAAAACAGATAAAAATAGGACTTCAGTTCTCCAAATTTGCCTTATGATTGTGTTTTTTTAATAAGCATTTAAACATTGTTTTTAACCACAGAAATCAGATACCAAGAAAACTTTCATCTTATTCCTGCAAAAGCAAAATGGAGTTTCTAAGTCATAGCACAGCGTGGGAGAAAGTGTGTTTCATGCTCACTGGAGGAAGTTATTTTAGAATGTGAATTTCACTGGTATTTCTCCTGCTAAGGTGCCCTGACCCTCTTGGCCAAGAGCTGCCCCTGTTAGCACAGCTACCCCCTCCCTGCAGCCAGGCTTAACAAAGCCACAGGCACATGGAAATAGTGGTGGTTGCATGGCCCACACCCAGGGCTCCATGCCCACATTTTGGGGCTGGAGTCAGGGAATGTGGAAGGAAGCAGCTCCCAAAGCTGCTGCCATGTTTTGCTGCACTGCTTGGGATGTTGAAATGAGCTGTGCCACCCTTCTGACTGTCATGACTTGGTGCTGCCCCATCATTTCTGGAGCTGGCGCTGCCTGTGCAAAACAAAATCAGTCATATCATGCAGAAGCAGATTTCAGCTGCTTTGTAATTCAATATTTCCCACTTAGATTTAGGGCCAGATTAGGTTTCAAACATATCCAAACCCTAGTAATTGTTTTCTTCGGATTTTTATCACAAATTGGTAGGAATCTTCAGATTTTTATTCCTCTACAATTCCCATCATATCAAGTTAAAGCCTCTAAAACATTGTCCTCCCCACACAGATGCTGTTACTGAATGGATGAATGTCAAAATCAGGGATTCTCCTAATTCCTGCTCTTCTGCCAGATGAATAATGGGGATCTGGGATGCAGGGGCTCAGCTGTGGAAATTCCCTGCCTGTTGCATCAAAACTGAAAGCATCTGGAGATTTTTGTGTCTACACTCAAAGCTTCCTGAAAATGTTTTGCACTAGAGGACAGAAAATGTAACCAAAGCCAATGGGGAAAGCAAGAAGGGAGAGGAGATGATGATACAATGGAAAGAGGAGGCGCAAACTTCCTGCTGTCTCTCTGTGAAGGGGCTTTTACCTCATTTGTTGTGCTGCCTTGCCCTCAGAAAGTCCAGCTCCAAATCATCTCTCAACTCTGGGAAATCCCAGCAGGTGTAAACAGCTACCTGAGGCTGCCTTTGCACCCAAAGAAGCAGCAGCCCTGGAGGGAGCACAGTGATGGATCCCCCAGCAGGAGCCTGCAGGTGCAGCCCTTTCTGAGCTTCCCTCGCTGGCCACAGCCTCCACCAGGGCTGGGCTCAGCTGATGGCCCCAAGGACCTGGTCCCAGAGGAGCTGCAGCCTGGCTTTTCTGCTGGGCTGGGAAGCAACATCCATGGCAAGGTCCCCAGCAGCAAAAGGAGG
Organism: Camarhynchus parvulus; assembly: GCF_901933205.1. Lineage (NCBI taxonomy): Eukaryota > Metazoa > Chordata > Aves > Passeriformes > Thraupidae > Camarhynchus > Camarhynchus parvulus. The sequence continues at coordinate 39,671,533 of NC_044571.1, forward strand.
CTGCTGGGAGCCTTTGTGGGGTGGCAGAGAGCACTGGGCTCTGAGGATGGTGTGAGAAGAGCCACAGTGACTCTGAGGTGCACATCTGTTCTGAAATACACAACATCTGGCTCTGGAGGTATCATGTGGAGGCTGCCAGGCAGGGACCAGGCTGGAGACATGCCGTGGTTAAGGACCATGGTGCACATTTCAGGAGAGAGACCCTACATGCCAAGTGTCTGCACAGGACTCCCCAGAGGTGGCCCCTGTGTCCTGGCTGGGTCCCTGGCAGCAGGGACACCCCGGGACAGCCGGTCCTGCTCACCCTGGGGTGGACACCTGGGCTGTGGGACTCTGCTTACTCCCTGCCCGGCCCGGGGAAGTGTCTTTATGCAAACATGGACACAAGAAAGCCTGGACCCAGCTTTGAAGTTGAACCTCACTCCTCCAATCCCACTGGGCTCAGTCAAGGGCAGTGTGTCTCAAGTGAGATGGCTGCAAACCGTGTGGACAGGGCTTCTCTACCCTGTCTGAGGGGGGATCCCATTTTGGCTCATCCCATTTTGGCTCATCCAGGGCTGCAGAGGGAGGGAGTGGATCCCCACAGGTGGGAAGAGGATCGCCCCAGTGCCCTGCCCCATGGAAAGGGCCTTGCCTGCTGTGCAGTGTGGGGAGGTGCAGCCGTGCTGGGCTCGCTGGAGCCGTGCAAACGGGTGGAGCTGGGCTGCACTCCTGTAGCACAGCACCTGCTGCACACAGGGCAGGAGCGTGTTTTGCACAAAAGAAGAACCCACTTCCTTTGTTCTGCACTGCAAAAAGAAAAATAAAATCAGGTGGAGAGCACTGCTTTCCCTCTGTCTCATTCCCGAGTCCCTGGGCACAGTTGTCACCCTGGACACGGCTGTCACGCAGAAGTTTGGGCTCTTCCATCTGCTTTTGAGGCTGGTGATGCCACTTGGGTCATCTTCCTCCTCTGGGGGAGGAGGGGCTGAGAGCCCACCGACCCTCCTGTATCCAGACCCCCTTTTCACAGGGCCGGCACTTCCCGCTGCCGTGGGCTCCGTGGGAAGCCCCCATGCCCAGGCAGGTGACAGCTCTGGGCTATCAGCACATGATTCCTCTCCTGGGATCTGCAGCCCTCCTTTCAGAGCCTGGTGAGCCCAGGGGACGGGAGGGGCTGTACAAAGGGCCTTGTTTGACTGCTCGGAAAAGCCCCGGGCACGAATTTGCATCACAAAGCTCCCCGTCCATCCCTGCCGAGCGCTGGTGATGCCGGCCGGCCCGAGGCGCTGCGGGCCCCTGGGTGGAAGCCAGTGGCATTTTGCTGAGCTTCCTCCAAATGTATTTCCTCGACAGTGTTAATTTGTGGAGACAAAACTCTCGTGGGGGAGACCGTAACGAGGGTGGGCAGGAGCTTTGCAGCGGCGGTGCCGCAGCGAGCCCCGCATCGATGGGAGCAGCGTTTGTTTGTCTCAGCTGCAGCTGTGTGTCCTGTTGGTCAGTGCTTTAGGGAGGGGAAGGGACGGTCCTGGATCCACCCGCTGCGGTGGGCTCAGCATTTCTGTCGATGTAACACTTCTCTGATGTTAAAGCCATTGGCTCTTTTCACCATCGCGGGGAAACAGCTCAAGAACATTCGAGCCCCACGCAAGTCTGATTAGCTTAACTCTTGGCAGATGTGCAAGTAGAAACCCCCTATTTTACTAGGGAATATTTTTAATAATTTACTCAGCAGTTATTCTGTTATTAGCTGACCTTTCCCTCTGTGTAATATAAACCCTCGAGCAACAAAAGAATCTCCATTAACAGATAAGCTTGTTAGCCAATTTTCACTATTACTCTTGCTGGGTGCCTTCAACTTCTAGTAAATTCATGACCATAATGTGTAATTTCCATGCAGATGACTCACAGTACATGAGTACACAGATTAGTACTGGGTTTAATGCCACTGTTTTAAAACATTAGAAATATTATGCAATTAAATAATTAGTGGAGCTTTACTGACCCAGAGGGAATTATGGAAGTTTAGCTTAACTGTAATCTTAACCTTTGTATTTCTTGGCTTCAGTTTTTCAGTAGCATCCCGAATGCCCCGTGATGGGAATTTCCTGGTTTAATAGGAATTTTTTTGAGGGATAAAACCAGACACTAGCAAGATCATCACCACCACCACAAAAAACCCCCAAACCCTAGAACCATTTAAAAAAAGCATAAAAATTCCTCTTGGGATTTGAAAACCCTAGTGGTCTCCAGTAAAAAAGCCACCGTGGGGAAGGCCATCCTGCTGACCACAGGGCAGGCTGCATTTCTGCAAACATTTGGGAAGTGCCGGGGAGGAAAGTGCTCTCTCCATGCTGTAAGACACGCACATGGAGGGCTGAGGGATAAATCACAGCCCTCCACTGCTCAGCCCACCGTGAGAGTTCCAGCTGGGACAAGGGGTTTTGCCCCACTTTTACCACACAATGTATCATCTTAATAACAAAAATATTTTTCCACTAAGGGCAAATTGTTTCATTCAACTCAGTCTCTGCGCTAAGGAGCCGTGCCTGGTGATGTCTATGTGTGTGTGAGGGGCAAATCCGGGTTTCACCACAGGCACAGCATGGCTTGCACTGGCCACAGGCACAATAAGCTCCTTCAAACATTTGCCACAATTTATTGTAAAAGCTGCCGCGGTCCGATCGTGCTGCCGTGGCCATGTGCGTGTGCCCGGGCTGAGCACTCCGGACCGCACGTGAACCAGAACTGAAGATGTTTTCGTCGTTCAGTTGCATTTTGCATCCTTGTAGAAGTTTTCAGAGTAAAACCCCAAGTCGGCTCAGATGTCGGGAGCGATTGCCGCGCAGGTACAGTCATTTATCTTCTCCAGAACAGCCGCTACTGAGAATATCTCCCGCGGCGGCAGCGTGCCTCTCGCATACCGAAAGAAAAAAAAAAAAAAGCCCCACCCAGAAAGAACACAGTTTTACTAACCCTAAGGAAAAAAACCCCAACAAAAAACAACAAACAAAAAAACCCCAAATCTCACGGTGCTTTTATAATGTGAGCGAATCCCGGGAGGCACTCACAGTGCCGGGGGGCCCCAGTGCCGGACGCGGGCAGGAGGATCCGCGCTCGCTGCCCCTCAAAAGTCGGGCGGGAGGAGGAGGAGGAGGAAGAGGAAGAAGAGAAGAAGGCGGCGGCAGCGTGGCACTCAGGTTGGAGCCCCTGACCTCCTTTTTGTGCTTGTGGGTTTGAGCATCCCAGCCCCTCGGGCTCCGCGCCGCCGGGGGCGAGAAGAGGCAGCGCTGCGCCCGTCCCGTCCCGTCCCGCCCCGTCCCGACCCGTCCCGTCCCGTCTCATCCCGTCCCGTCCCGTCTCATCCCGTCCCGTCCCGTCCCGTCTCATCCCGTCCCGTCCCGTCCCGGCGGTGCTCGCGGCGGGCGGCAGACGCGTCCCGGGAGCTGCTGCAGCCCCGCAGCCGAGAGGACACCGCTGTCACCAGGCATGAGCCCGGACCCCGTGCCCAAAGCGGGGCGAGCGGCGGGAGGGCGTGCGGGGAGCGGGGTTCGGTGCCTGATCGGATGAGCACGGCTCACGGGATTTTTGGGGAAGGTTGGGTTTGTTTTTTTTTTTTTGTGGAAAGCTAGGTTTTTTCCTCTCTTTGAATTTCTTCAGTTTTGTTGCTGCTTTGGTCCCGCCAGAGGGTTGTGAAAGTGATCCTCAGCACTTCTGCCCGCCGGTCCCCCAGCCCTTCCAGTTCGTGGGCATTTTCTCAATGAAGATCCCAATTCCCCTCGCAGTAATGAGTAAATTATATCATTGCCACCAGATGAGTTTGGGACCTTCCTCGTGTGACAGGCAATTCCCCCTCCCAGCACCTCCAGTCCTTTCTCATATTGATTGGACTTGTGAAAAAACAAAATTAAGAGTAGCTCGTGATAAGAAAAGGAGAATGAGTCACAGCCACTCTTGAGATGCTCTCACCAAAATCACAAGAGAAGCATTTTCCAAATGACTCGAGATGTGTGCTGCTGGGAGGGAGCAGGGGACAGGGCTTTTGCTTTGTGATGAGGGCCAGCTCTAAGACTGCCACTCCTGTTATCAATAAGCTGCAAGTTTCACGTCTGTTCTTATTCCAAGGGAGAGAGCAGGAGCTCGTGAGGCACCGTGGAAATGGCTCTTGTGGAGGACGTGCTCCTGCCCACCAACCTCACCTCCAGCAACCTGAGCAGCTGCAACGTGCACAACCAGCACTTCTCAACCAAAGTCATCTTCTCCCTTTTCTACACCATCCTGCTGGTGTTCGGTGCCTGTGGGAATATCCTGGCCCTCTGTATCACCTTCCAGCGCAGGAAGAAGAAACTCAACTCCACTGACCTCTACCTGGTGAACCTGGCGCTCTCCGATGCCCTCTTCACCCTGGCATTGCCGGGCAGGATCGCCTACTACATCCTGGAGTCTGACTGGCCCCTTGGGGACTGGTTCTGTCGGATCACAGCTTTCCTTTTCTACATGAACACCTACGTGAGCATCTACTTCATGACCTGCGTGAGCGTGGACCGCTACGTGGCCGTGGTGCGCACCCGGCACCCCGGCAGGATTCGGAAGATGAGTCGGGCCAGGGCCATCTGCATCCTCATCTGGTCCTTGGTGTTCCTGCAGACGGCTCCGCTGCTCCTGCGGCCCATGACGCGCAGGATGGGAGACAAGCTGACCTGCATGGAGTACTTCAACTTTGAGGAGATTCCCAATCTGCCCTACCTGCTCCTGGTGGCCTGCATGCTTGGCTTCTTCCTGCCTGTGGGAATCATCTTGGTGTGCTATGTAAGGATCAACCTCAAGCTCTGCCAGACGGCCAAGGAGAACCCGCTGACAGTGAAGAACGGGCACCACCACCGGGCCTTCACCGTCATCCTGGTGGTTCTGCTGGCTGTCCTGCTCTGCTTCAGCCCCTACCACCTCAACATTGTCCAGTTCATGGTCAGGAAGATCCTCTACCAGCCGTCCTGCCGTGAGCAGCAAGCCTTCAAGATGTCCCTGCAAATCACTGTGGCATTCATGAACCTCAACTGCTGCATCGACCCCATCATCTACTTCTTCGCCTTCCGGGGCTACAAGCGGAGGCTGCTCCGCATCTTCAGGAACAGCGGCTCCCTGGCCACTTCCTCCACTGCCAAGACCCCCTCGGAGAGCAACAGCAACAGCCAGCCGCCCGGCTCCAGCTCCGTCTAGCAGCACCAGCCCCTCCCTTTGCCCTGGCCTGTGACTTACGGACCATCCTTGATGGCAGGAGGGGGAGTCAAACTGCAGGACCAGCACCAGTCAAACTGCAGGACACGGGCTCAATCGCTCACCTGCCTGGAGCCAGGAGCTCTCACAAAGCCAAGCTGACAGGGACAAAGCCCTGCCTGGCTCTGTGTGCCTGGCTCTGTGCTCAGTGCTGCTGCACCTGCCAGCCCGGAGCACGGAGACGCTCCTTTTCATCCCAGCCCCAGAGGGGCAGCTCGTGCAGCTGCCCTGCCTGGCACACCCAGCTGGAGATGTCCCAGCACTGCACTGCACCCCTCTCCCGTGCCTGTCTGCACCCCTGTGGGGCTGGGGTGGGCTGGTAACCACCATGGGTGTCCCTCTGCCCCCTTCCCCTGCGCTGCCCCTGGAGCACTACAGCACCATCCCTGCAGGCTTTACGGCAGACAGCATGAGGAGATGGACTCAGGGCACTCCAGGGAATGGCTGGGATGTTATTTGCATGCAGAAGATAGCCTACAGCTCCTTCTGCACACCAACAAACAGCAGCTCTGCTCTCTGCCTGCCCAGCATCCTTCTCCTGCACCAGGGCTCTGCATGGGGCAAGCAGTAAGTGTGGGGCATGTGGGAGATGCTGGAAAAGCCCTCTCCCAAGGAAGAGGTGTGAGGTGTGAGGATGAAATTTGTAGAGCTCCTGGATGTGCTGCTGCCTACATTCACCATTGGGGTGGCTGCTTCTTCCCCAGGGTGCTCTTCCTTGCACCTGACCGCACTGCAGTCACCCTGGGACCCACTGCCAGGAAGGGGATCGTGGGGATGGCCTGGATTCCAGCCCAGCTCTAAGGCTGCAAACCTGCCCTGGATGTGTTCATGGGCCAAACCTTCCCATAGTCCTTAGCAGAGAAATAGGAACAAGAACTGAGAGTGGCCTTTTGTGACCTTGACCAGCCTAAAAGCTCATGCCCTGAGGAGTCTGAGAGCCTTTCTATGGGAGTTTACTTGTGACTATTGCCAGAGCAAGAGAAGGAACCCTGGGACATCAGGTTCCTGCTGAGGTTTGTGCGTCTCAGACGAGGAGAAAGTAGGCAGCAGCCTCTTCAGCTCTTTGCTGAAATCACTAGACTATGATAAAAAACCCACACAGAGGATTTCACAGTTCCTGGCATGTCTAGACTTTTCTTTGAAGTTGGAAGGGACAGAGACATGAAAAGGAAAAAAAAGCTACTTATTTTACTGAAAAGTATACCTGAAAATGTTTCATGAACAGACACTTGATTAATACAAATCATTCTTTAAGGTAATAACCTTTTTTATGCCTAGAAAGTTAATAATATTCACATGCAGCCCTTCATTGTTTTAAATGCACACGCACGAGCTTTTGGACAGCGATGGTTTTACTTATGGTATGGGTCTGAAGGCTGAAGGCATGCTGAAGGCTGACTAAGAGGGATGTCTAAAACAACTCAGGTGGGAAACAGACTCCAGTAGGTCCTTTCTGGAGGCTGAGCCCTCCTCAAAGCAGGTTTAACCTCAGTGCTGACCAGCAGAGGGCCTTTGTCCTGAAAAGCATATTACAATGGACAAGAAAGAGCTGGGATGCAATAATACCAGGATGTTGGTGGTCTGAACACCCTTGAAGGAGTCTGGCTAGGTTGGTAGTTGCTCTACAGTTACATTGCCCCATTAATATGTCTGGGAAGTGATTGCTGGAAGGGAATCTCTGCATCACCTCATCCAGCAGCCCACCCAAAGCAGGACTGTGGCTGGCACAATGTCAAGCTGGACATGGCTGCATGCAGAAAAGGCTTGGAAACTCCAGGCAAGGTGGGTCCCCTTGCTGAGTTGACAGTTCCCACTCTGCATTGCCCTCTGGATAAAACAATTTTTCCCCACTGTTGTGTCTGAACTTCCCCATCCACAGGTGGTGGCTGTTGCTCCTAACATCACCTACCCATGCTATGAAGAGCTTGGTTCTGCCATGTTTGTAACTCAAATTCCACAGGACTGTGTTGGGGGCTGCCAGTGGTTCGTAGCTGTTGGTTTCCATGTCAGCACCAGAGCAGTGGCCAACCCTCCTACTCAAGGTCAAGACATTGAGATGTTTTGCCAAGCTGCAGCCCACAGCTGAGAAAAAGCCAATCTATGACCAAGCCTTCTCAGGAGAAGGTGGAGTATAAACATAACCTCGTTTGCTCCTTATTGGACTCTGCTTTTCTCAGAAGTGCTTTATTAAGAAAGGTACCTCCACCTCTTGCCACCAGTAGGAGCCTTTGGAGTAGGAAACAGCTGAAGAGTTGGGTGTAGTGCTGCACAATGCAGAAGGGATCCAGCCTTCCTCCTCTGGATGGACACCAGCCTCAGCTAGTTTGCTTTTAAAAGTACCAATCTGGGGACAGCAGGCAATTAGCTGGAGCTGAGGGAACATCCACGAGATGGAGAGAAGGAAGGGATTTGGGCAGAGTGGGTCAAGAGGAATTGGGGCAAAGGAGAGCTCTAAAGAACCCTCTATTGCCCAGACTAGCTTGCCCACCTGTGGGTGCTCCCTGTCTGCTTGCAAAAGGAGCGTTTATCTAAAACTGAAGAGAAACCATACACAGCATTTTGTCTAGAGGCACAATAACATTTTCCTACCCTTTGATGTTCACCTGTTCAGTCCAAGCTCCTCACATGGTTCTTGCTGTATGCTGCTAGCCCAGCACTGCTCGGACCTACCAGCGATGCTTTGGAAACGCATTAGCACAGAATCATTTAGGTGGGAAAAGACCCCTGAGATCACTGGGACCAGCCATTAACCCAGCACTGCCAAGGCCACCGCTAAAGCACGTCCACGAGTGCAGCACCTGCCTGTCTTTTAAATACCTCCCCACGGGCTCCGCCCGGCCGCTGCTCCTGCCTTGCCCCGGCTCCCCCGGCTGCGGGTACCCGTGGCGGAGGGAGCCCCGACGGTGCCTCCGGGCGAGAGGAGCAGCACCGGTTCCCTCCAAAAGAGGGAGTCGGAACCTTTGCTCGGTGTTAGAAAGACGCCCACGGGTCTAAGCAGACGGTGACAGATGGGGCTGTGCTTCCCCCACGCGTCTGCTGCCGCGCAGGGATGCGGCGCCTTTGTGAGCCGGGCGCTGGCGGCGGCTACGGGAGGCACACGGGGATCGAAGGCATTCCGTGCAGAGAGGTGTAACTGCACAGCGTGCAGGTAATTCCTGCTTTTCTGCAGCCTATTGGTGCTGTGCTGTCTTCTAAGAGAAGTCTGCACTTTTATCTGAGGGCAGAGAGTACCCTTTGTGGACACACACACAATAATAGGTAATACACGCACAGATATAGGATATCGTATATACTGTTTGCATCAGAAGAATGTCCTGGGCTGCATCAAAAGCAGCATGACCAGCAGGTCAAGGGAGATGATTTTGTCCCTATATTCAACTTTGGTGCAATCCTTTCTGGAATACTGCATCTGGGGTCCCCAGCACAGGAACAACATGGACCTGTTGGAGCAAGTCCAGAAGAGGGCAACCAAGATTGTGGAGCACCTCTTCTTTGAAGACAGTATGAGCGCCTTGGGATTGTTCAGCCTGGAGAAGGATCCAGGAACACCTTAGAGCACTGAAAATCTAAGTACCTAAAGCTTCCAAAGCAGCTGGAGAGGGACTTTTGACAAGGGCCTATTTTGACAAGAGCCTCTAATGACAGGAGAAGGGGGAATGTCTTCAAAAAAAGGGCAGGTTTAGATGAGATATTAAAACAAAGTTCTTTATGCTGGGGTGGTGAGATACTGGAACAGGCTGCCGAGAGGAGCTGTGGATGACTCATTCCTGGAAGTGTTCAAGGGCTGGGTTTGATGGAGCTTTGAGCAACCTAGTCTAGTGAAAAGTGTCCCTGCCCTTGGCAGGGGGGCTGGAGAGAGCTCAAACAGAACAGCTTTTTTCCCTTAGCAGTGGTTCCCAATTTACACACCTCTTCAGTCTGTGCTTTAAATTGTCCTGAACTGAAACTACTGCATGTCATACATCGTATCTGCAAGCCATCTTTGTAAGCCAGTAAAATATTGGGATGTAATTATGCACTTATCTACTAAAAATAAAAGCTTCTCATGGCCAAGTAACAAGCCCTGGTGTGATTGATCAGGCCAGGAGATGTGGACAACTGTTTTCTCCTAGAACTGCACCTGTGCCTCTGCTCTGCCCCCAAACAAATGCCCAGAAGCAGTGAGGGGCAAGCACAAGCTCTCAATCCACTTCCCTTACACCAGTGCTGTGCTCTCATGGAACGGGGAATTATAAATCACCTTCCATGGGAAATGCTGCAGGACCTGCAGGAGCTGTGTCCTTTCTGGAGGAGGTCTCTCCACAGCTGGGATGGAGAGGTGCCAGGAGAAGTCAGGTTGGCAGGGCTAACTGCTTTGGAAGCCAGAACCATCTGCATTCTCACATACGAGTGGCTCCAGGGTTTGCTGCACTGCCCAGCTGCTGGGACTACACTGCTTTCTCACTTGCCACATGTACCACCTCCTGCAAAACTCACCAAATAAAATGCGAGGATTTCCTTATCAGACACCCCTAAAGAAAAAAAGAGTGGATTTTAAGTACGAGATTAGCCATAACCTTGCATATTTTCATTTTCCACATGAAATCCTGCAAATTCTTTTAAAACTGAACTAAGCGCAATGCAACACTCTGTCCCTTTTCTCTCAGCAGGTCTTCTTTCTGTCCCCAGTTCTACTATGCTCCTCTTTCCTAAACTCTCTGAGTTTGCTCAGTTCCACCTGTCTCATCTCTCTCAAGTCCTTTCCTTTGCTAATCTTACATGACACTTACGGTCCCTCCCTATCTCCAGTCAAAAGGTTGGATCCTGCTTTCACTTCAGCCAGGATCCTGGAAGTTTTCACTCATTTTTGATGTATATTCCTGTTTTCTCCACTGCAACCATTCAGGTGTAGAAACAGCCTCCTACAAACAGGTATGAGTCAAACTAACTTCTCCTTCCTCTTAAAACTCATTTGGAAAACAAATGATGACAGCTGAACTACCAATGTGTTGAGATTCTCAACAGTCACACCCATTTGTCCAGCTCCAAAATTCCTCTGCTCCCTCCTCTGGTGTCTGACCTCATATTTGCACCAAACACTGTTGGAAGCACACACCCTCTTTGAGTTTCAGAGTGCACTTTCTGTGGTGAAAGAATCCCTTTATATGTGGAAACAGGAGAAATGTAATCCTACTAAAAACTAAACCAGTATTTTTAAAGTAAAGGCACACACATTTTACATATATATATATAAATATGCATGTATGTGTGCATATATATATATATATAAACACATACAGTGTTTATGTGTTCATGTGATTCTCCTAAACTGTAAAACAGTTCATTTGTTCAAAACACGGTCATTTATATAAAATACTGATTACTGTGGCCACACAGTTAAAGAAAGCCAATCTCAAGTAGGTTTTTCTTGTCAAGAATACACAAGAATTTAATTGCAATTTTGTATCAAATCCCTCTATCAGTTCAAATGAATGCTGTGCATTTATTTATCCTCAAACAGATGCAGTTCCCCTCACAGCATGGGAGTTGTAGTTGGGGGTGTTTCCAAAGTTTGGTGCCTTTGCAACTGCACAGATACTCCAAACACACGTTTAAGAGAGGGGGGTCTTGAATACAGACTTTTAATTTTCTTTTAACAAACTCTTAGCTCCACTTGAATGCATTGAACCAATACATAAATTTCTGACCCACTCTCTGTATATATATACACATGCATACACACATATATGCATATATATAATCATATATATACATACACATACAAACAGGAGAGCCAGAAACACTGCCCTTGGCCCAGTGCCTTGCAGTAAGTTTTTCTGGCTTGTTCGTCTGTTCCAGACAAAAATAACAAGATCTTTTCTCCACCACATATTCCAAAAGGCACTGGCAAGTGCTAGACAGCACAGGCTGGTGTGTGAACCAGCTGCAACACTCCCTGTGCTCTCTCAGTAACAGGCAGTCTTTAATGCTTGTTTTGAGGGAGAAAAATGGTTTTGGTAGGTCTTGAGACAAACAATCTCCATCTTGGCAAAAAGTTAAGGCTTGAGAACCTGAGCCTGGTGGCTTATCAGGTAGATTTACAGAAATATCAACCTCACTGTGGGTGTGTTTCAAAGTTTCATGTGTCTAGGAAAGTCCCCCGTAAGTTACTCCAGTGCTGTCTCACAAGATGATATTCCCTGTCTAGTAGGGAAATTTTAACAGCAGCAACTACTTTTATTTCATAATATCAAATCTTGGCTTTACTAGAACTAGAATGAATTTTCTAGGGACTTGAAATCCAATACGCAGAAAAGTATCCTGCCTTCTTCATGGTGCCAAAAAAATATGGCTTGTGTCACACACAGATTAGAAACTGTGTGATGAGACATTCAAAACTGTATCAGACGAACCCAGTGTAGGCTGTGAAGAACACGCTCCCCACATTCCCAGAAACAGTTCATGAAAATTTCACCATCAAATGGAAACTGAGTTGTTTTCCAGCTCTAACGTGTGCATCTTTCTTCTATGGTTCTTGCATGAAACAGGAACTGTTTTCAACAGCGTCTCAGACCCTTCTTTTACCACTTCTTTTTTTTTCTAATTGGAAATCACAACCCTGGAAGCATTTTGAACACAGACTTTTCTCACAATCAACTGGAGTTTTCAACTGACATCACCAAGACCTGCATTTTACCCCTCAGGTTTAACCATGTTTTGGAGAAGGCCCAGCAAAATGGAATTTTCCAAGCAACCATGGCATTTGAATACTCCCTGTACAGGCCAACAGTGAGAAAGGATTTAGACTTGGAGAATATCCACTTACACACCCCATATGCCACTCAGCATATTTTAAAATTCCAAGGAATACTCTTTGTGCTTGTCCCTGCAGCAGGGCAATGTCGGAAAAGGGCATGTTTATTTACTCTGGAATAGGTATTTTATTTCCTACAGACAAAATTTGACTTATGAATTAATTTACCAGTCTTTATTGCTATTTTTGGATAAAATATTTGTGAAGGAAGAATCAGTATGTTTCAAAATTAAAACCTGTACTTGTTTCAAAACATTTAAGTAGTCTGCATATACAGATTATGGTAGGACTTCTGTTTCTTACATGTATCCTTTGCTTTCCAAGACAGCAGGTTTCCAGAGTTCCCTGGGTACAGAAGTGTCTGCGGGCTACACACACGCATAGCTTCAGCCTCACACAAACAAAACCTTTCAACCTTTTTTAAAAAGCAGACCCTCCCTAAATAATATGATCACAGAAACAAGCTAAACCCTGAAGGAGATTGATCAAAGCCCAAGAAAAAACACTGTCATGCCAAACCCCCCTTACTTAACCTACTGCAAAATACCAAAGAAATACATACAGAACACTGACTTAATTAAAAATTATGTCATGTACTGAAAGCTGCACAAATTTGATGCAATTTCTAGATAATGACTTGTATGCCCAAAGGACTTTTTTCAGCTTTATCAGTCAATTAAAAAAGGAAAGAGAAGTATCTCTCTCTCCCCCTAAATCTTGTCCCGCAATTTCCTCATATGTTTTCCAGGCCAAGTGAGACTGCAACGATCTGTGCTGTGGTACACAGTGTTCATCTGGATTTCCAAAACATCCCCTATGCACCTGTTATTGCCTCTGTTACACTTCTTATGCCCTATGCCTTATTCTAAATGTATACATGTATTAAATATGCCTGTGTGTATATAAACAGACACATATGCACATGCTGCACACACACACACAAGTACAGACAGAAACATACATGAAATGTGTGAGATACACGTGTAGATTGGTTCATGGAGTTGCACTCTGGAATCCTGTATTCCTTCAGACTGCTTTCATGGAGATGTTCCCCTCTCTGCACTCACCCCCTGCAACTCCTAAGGTGCTAATACTGAGCACTTCTGAGAGTCAAGCCCAGCAAGCTGATTCAGGAATCAATCTAAGCTTCAAACCCAGCACGGCACAAACTTGGCACTTCTGTCCTGTTGCCTCCTGTGCCAGCCGGGATCACTCCTAATGTTAATGCTCCAGTGGTCAACACAAAGTTGACCAGACAGTGAGGATTCAGCAAATGCAGGGCCATCCTCATCTCTGACACTGGAAAACTAGATTTTTATGTAGAAAAGTTAGCTTTTTTGTAATTTCCTTTTAAGACAGCATATAGCAAGCTGAAAAAATTGAAAGCAGCACATAGGACACCGCATACATCCATTGTTGCAGAAGTCATCTCTGAGTTAGCCATGGAAGTCATTCACATCATTCCAGTTCTGATCTTATTGCATCATTCAATTCACCTTTATTGCTTCCAGTGAGTGTCTTCATGACCCGTATTTGAACAGTAATTCACTCTGTTTGTAAAAATTCAAATTTACAGTGGTCACTTACCATAGCTCACCATACACACATGAATCTTCTCTCACCCTATCTCTCTATGATGTGCTGAATGACAACTTTTATTCAAAAAGAAATTTGAGAAATAAAATATTACAGGTATTAACAAAACTTTGCAAAGAATGACATAATAGTCCCATAACCCTTTATTGAGTTGAAAATTAAGTGATCTTCAAACCTCTTATTACTGTAATAAAAAATCAAGTACTGTAAAATAACGCTTAAGCTAGAGAAATTAGACTTGTAAATGAAGAAAATATGATTTTTCTTGACAGGTAAATCTAGCTGTTGTAGTTGTTGGAGCTTTTTTTTCCTAGTCATTAAGTCTGATAACGTCTAACAAAGATTTACAAGAAAAAACCCACCTATTTTATTTAAAAATAAATTTAGGTGATATCCAGTAACAAGTAGAAACTAAAGTTAATTTGAAAAGGATAACCAGACTAGAAACCACCAAGTGATCCAAAGGCTTGGGAACAGTTCACATCATTTCTTAACATGGCTCTGAGTCACCTGTCACGTGAAGCCGTGCCTCTCTCGCTCTCTCTGCAGGCTGACCTTGGTGAGTCTGCCCAGCAGGTGGCTTTGATCCTCTCCCAGGCAGGTACAAACCCATCGGGTGAAGCTCCTTCACACACAAAACCATCAGTGCTGCAGTAGAAAATTAGTGGCTACATTTAAGTCATTATTTGAAGCCCTCAGAGCTTCTAGAGCATCTCCTCTGGAAAACCCCATTTCCATAAGTCGTGCGACCTGGAAAAGAAATGAAGTAACGCCACTTTAAAACCAGAGTTTTGTTCACACGGTGTGCACACTAGTCAATAATGTCACAAATCCCTTTTCCACTGATCAAAGACCTATCAGGGACAGCGTGCTTCAAAACCTTGCTGCAGAGATGGCTGCTTTCTACCACTTAATTCAAAGCTGATTGCAGAAAATGCCACACCTGCATTTTCCTAGCTGGTCCAGTTTTGAAAGAAGAGTGAAATCCAAAGTCTGGTACTGCACATGACAATTACAGTCTGACCTGGGGGCTTGCTGCTCTCAACAAGAACAGGACCTCAAGAAACCAACACTGAACAAAACACAGAATTATAGAGCAGATGAGAAAACCAATCCAGAATAAATCTTCAGCTCCTTTCCTTGAAAAGATCTACTTCTCCAGAGAGCATAAAAAAACCCTCAAAACTATTCATTCCAGGTGTTGGGCTTTTTTTAATGAACCTTAAAGTTAATCCTAAAGTAGAGGAAGTACAATACTTGAATTGGTCTAGGGAAATTCTTGGAGGGCTTCTACCTATACTCAAAAAAGCTTTTTTTTTTGCCAAAAACTTCTGCAAAGCAAAAACCAGTGACATCTGACAGAAGAAAAACATGGAAAAGGGCACATTTAGATTGTGATTTTGTTAAATCAATAACCACTTGATCAGCCCTCTTTATAATATCACATACTTGACACCTAACCTTTGTGCTCTGTGTTAACAGATATTTAAAGCACCATGCGTAAAAAGACAATGCAAATTTAATTTATGGTTAAATACCAATTTAAAGTACACTTAAAATCTGTAAGTCTCACTTCAGTATGACTGAAAGTCACAATATAACTCATTCACTTTTTAAATTAATCTTCCAGAAGTGGAAAAAAGGTGTGGGAGGGCAGGGAATGGCATGTCAAAGTAACTGTGGCTGCTGGCAGCATAAAGCATTCCTCATCCTGCTTCAAAGGGTCTTATGACCAGCCACCACAAGTCTCAACCTGGAAGTCCTGGGCTACAGACACTGTCAGAGAGCTACTGCTACTCCTCCTCCTGTGCCTGCAGTGAGCCTGCAGCAGCAGAGTGAAGCAGGAACGCAGAGGAGGCTGTACACATGTCAAGAGGAATTTTCCCAGGGTGCAAGACCAATGTGCAGCACTAGCACCGAAAGTATTTTTAAAAGAAAACTGCCACCAAAAGCAGCTTTTCTTTCCTCTAAGACACCTCCAGAACTTTCAGTATTTTTAATCATCTCTGCTTTGGTGACTTCCTGAGAAATATACAAGTGCCAAGTTTGCCCAGAGGCGCAGGTCCTTCTTTTCTTAATATAAATACACCCCCACAACACATTTGAGAACAGCTACCTTGGATGTCAGAACATCAACCTTACAATCCACTGCCTCGTTTTTTCACCTTCTTGTAGGGAGAGAAATGAATTGTTACTTTCGACACTTCTGCAGCAACAATTTAAGTCCAAACTCAATGTTGTAACCTGTAACTCTTCTTTTTCATCTAAGATTGTGGGTTTTTTATGAGAAAAAGGGCAGGCAGAGGAATAAAAGCTAACCACAGAAACACACTTCAGAAGTAAAGTTTTTATTGCAGTTGCCATGAATTTTAACTTTAAGAAATGATAGATGGAATTGCAACGTTCCTATTTGCAGCAACACTCATCAAGCACCACAGGGAATAGTAATAACAAAATTCTCTTTTCATCTGAGCACATTTTAACCACAGGAAATGAATCCAGCTCCAGGAAACCATGTATAACTGGCAACAGTAACTAAAGGTGCTAAAACCCCACAAGAAATGCAGAGATTTTTGTACCACAAGCATTGCAAATGCTCACAAACTTTAATGTGATGAACAGATGAAACCCTTGCATTTCTGCCATTTTAAGACAACTTGTGTCATTATTAGTACAGTATTGAAAAACCAAAGGTGCTTAAATGACTTCTTACTTGCAGGGTAACCAGAGAGCCTTGCAAATGACAGCAATCAAGTTTGCCCTACATCCTCAATGCATCAGAAAATATAAGTGCATATTGCTTTCATAAACCTGGGCCTTGGGAAGAATCCAGACTGGCAACTATTTCACTAGTTTTGGACCAAAAACAGAAGTCCCCATAAGCAGAATTTGCCAATAATTAAAGAAGTAAGCCAACCCAGCAGGGAAATCTTTTGGTCCATCCCATACTGGCACTGAGTAGACCTTCAGGACAGCCAAAACTAAGTTTCTGGGCTTTGTCTCAGAATGTGCTTTTTCGTGTGGGTTTTTATTATTATTTTCTTTTTTGTTGTTGTTGTTAATTGGGGGTTTGTTGGTTTTTTGGGAGGTTTTTCTTTTTGTTGTTGTTGTTGGTTTTTTTCCCCCTTTCTAGATGTAGTCCTGAAAGTTTGCAGTCAAAAGTGCAGTAAAAAGTTTTGAACATTTTCAACACAATCTAACATCCAATCAAAGCTAGAAATCAGATCATAGAAAAGACTTCTGTTTGGGAGAAGCTCAGATTAAACTAAAATGACATTGCTGCTGCCAAGTGTTGACTTATCTCCTTATAAAAACGGAAAAAGGGAAAGAAACCTAACTTTGTTCAAGAGCAGCAGAGACCTTAAACTATAAAATGGCCAACACAGCTAACTGCAGGTAGGCTACAACCTGGAGAACTTGACTGCATGCAATAAATTCTGAATGCAGGAATAAGACTAATCTTGAATTCTTAAATTTCTGAGTAAATAATCATCTCTTTTGAGAATAAAACTATCAGAAAAAAGTCTAGAAGTGTAAATCTCTACTTGATAGAAAGGACACAATCTTCTATGTGGCATCAGTATAAGGAATTAGTAGACCACATTATTGAGGGAAACATCCAGGTTTTAGCCCAAGTGTGTTTTGCATAACATTTTTATTAAAAAAAACCCCAAAATTACTGAATTGGAAACTTAAGCTGGGGATTTCAGCAAAGATGATTTCTACATGACAAATAATGAAATTTATTTATCATTCTTCTTTCTTTGAAACATTTATTTTATCAGATTTGAACAGTTTCCACTTCTGAAACCATCAACATCTTTAAATACAAAATACAAGCAGCAACACATAAAAGTAGAAACTCCCAAGTAGCTCTGTAACTCTGGTTTGGATAGTAATGACAATATGCTGTCTGTGTATTGCAACCTTTACCTTAAATGCTCATTTTTGCTGCTATAGAAATCATTAGAGAAACCATGTAAACAGATGATAAAAAATTAGTTGAGATTAATTGCTAACAATTTTAAATGCCATTTTAAAAAAGAAAGTGTTTACCTGCTCTTCAGAAACCTCAGTAGGTGGAGGTATGCCTTGTTCAGATGGGTGATCTTGATAATTTGCGTTATGTCTATGACGTAGAGGAGGAAACAGTCTATTCCAGTTAATCATCCCACCCTGAAAGCAGACACCACTGTCAGTCTTTGCAAAAAGAACTACAAATGTTTTAAACAAAAAGATATCTGTGCCACATTATATCAAAGCAGATCTTTAAGTAAAGTACTTTGTTTTAAATAACAAAAACTGCTGTAGTCTCCAATGAAGCAAGAATTGGATTGGTTACTTTCTTACTCGTTGATTGAAGTAATCACTGCAAACTAAGGAAAAATGGTAACAGAAGGAGGAAAGGATGTTTCAGATCCATTGAGATAGATCTGGTTTAGTACAGTGCTAGGTTTCTGAGGCTGAAAGACAGCTGTCTTTACTAACAGGGGTTGTCCTGGCAAGAGGCGCAACAGAGGGTCCTGCAAGTACTTTACAAAATTGCTGCTGAAGTTAACGAGGGAAAAAGAGTACAAGAAATAAGGGAGGGAAAAAAGCAAAAGGGGCTTCTCAGTGCATCAGTAAAATTACATCAGGAAACTCAGAATAAACCAAACCTTCAGGAGACCTGGGACT
The DNA here is from genome assembly GCF_901933205.1 of Camarhynchus parvulus. Lineage (NCBI taxonomy): Eukaryota > Metazoa > Chordata > Aves > Passeriformes > Thraupidae > Camarhynchus > Camarhynchus parvulus. The sequence continues at coordinate 39,689,852 of NC_044571.1, forward strand.
TCCATGCAAGAGACTTCCTCTGTGACATTGGTGTGACTTGCAGACCCACCACATTTACCCAACTTCCATGTATGAAATATTGCTGCAAAACCTGGCCATGTTCCAGGGCCAAAACATCTTGTAACTACATAGTAATAACGCGAGCACACAGCAGTAACATAAGTATGGTGCAAATCACAGAACTGAAACTTCCTCTTAACAACCAAACTTCAACTCTTGTTATAGCAAGATATTTGGAACATAACGAAGAAATACTAAAATACAAGCTTTATAATTGCCCAGAAATAATGAATCCTCATTTCATTAGCTTAAATGCACATTTTGGAAGGGATTTTGTATCACGCAAAGCCCATAGATCCCATAAGCAGGTAAGATCTCTTTTTTATAGTTGAAACATCTTTTGCAGTCTGTCAGTCTGTGTTGTCCTTTCCCTCCTCCCCTGCTCTCCCTGTTACTATGGAGAAGATCCCCCTCCCTTTCTGTATATATAGGACATGGCCTTCCTTCCTCTAGTTGCTCTATTTTAGTTCTATAACGTTGTTTCTCAGAAGGCCTTCCTTTTACGAGAGCTTTTTCTTTTCTTCTCTCAGAGTGCTCTTCCTGCCTTTATGTATCCTTAGAACATTAAATACTCTCTGCTCAATCAGACCAGCAACAGCTAAATGTGCTCACAAAAAAAAAAATATTTAGCATTCCTGCCCTTTCCTTTGTTTCCTTCCGTTCTGTCCAGAGGAGACCCA